>NC_087204.1:27096160-27128660 GCF_015104395.2 Macrobrachium nipponense | reverse complement strand
ACACAATATATCTTGTCAAAGTGTTAATATCCCTTAACAAACGAGTCCTCGTTTCACTCTATGTAAAAACGCAGCAAAAAAAATTCACGGAGTACTTTTACTTTTCACGATTTGTTGAAAGGAGAGATCTTATCTACGTCGGCGGACACTTTCAAATTAGTACTCCCCTTAAAACAGCAGATGTTGGTAAGATAAGAAGATTATATGATTTTATATATATATATATATATATATATATATATATATATATATATATATATGTGTGTGTGTGTGTGTGTGTGTGTGTGTGTGTGTGTGTGTGTGCGTATGGAGAGAGGGAGGCGAGTCAATATCACGTAATAAATGATCAGGTACACGAAAATGAGAGAGAGAGAGAGAATCTCAATAAAATGAATACAAAAGATGTCTTATGAAAAGCCATAAAACTAAAAACTCCAGACGTTTTTCTGCGATGACGAGAACAAACTGACATTATTGAAAACCGAATACATCTCCAGAAATAAAGCAGAACAAACTCAAAAGCAATTAGCCCCTGGGGGACTCAAAATACCTGTTTCTACAGTCATCTATCCTGCACTTCTCAAGGCGAAGTAGTGAAGATAAACAAGTAATTAGATTACATCTATTCGTCTATAATTATAATGAATTAACGGTCTATGCAGCATTGTCTGTTATCGAAGCTGATGTGTCAGTAAGTTGATGATCAACGTGTAAAGGAGATTGAGCTACGTTAGCAAAATTAATCTCCCTTTTTTATGAATAAACTTTATGAACCTTCTAAGCTATATTCAGCATACTGATAAGTCAATCACCTTATATAAACCTGTGTACAGTGATCAACTTTTTAACTTAATAGGTCTAACGGTTTAGATATTCATCCTTCAAAATGTTATTTCTCAATAGTTCCATAAACCTCGATTATTAATTTGAAATACGAATATCCCATATTAAATACTAAACTGCTTGATATGTCTCAGAGTCCCGTGTTGATGAATTTGGCAACTCCAATAAACTGTATACATAAAAAAATTACATTAATCAGCTTTGTGACCTCCTTTGTTATATTAATCAATACAATGTTAGACGGTTTTGTTATTATATTTATTAGCCCGATGCTTTTTTAAAATTCCTAAGCTATATTACGTTAATTGCCTCTATAAAGATGTTATATATTCTTTATCAGATATTCACAATCACAAGTAAATTCTAAAATGTATGAACGATCAGATAGTCTACATACCATATTCATGCGCTTTTAGGACTTAAGCAAAGGGGCATGAAACCATATTGGGCAATTCATTGGGGGTCAGGAGTCATCAAAAGGTTAAGAACCCCTAGTCTAGAGGGTCAATCTTTCTACCGTTAAGAGGATGACCCAATTTTTCCTTTCAATATGGATACCATATTATTGATGATCTCTTTATCCTTTATTGGATGAAGATAGTTTTTTTTTTTCAAGTCAAAAGGCAAATATAAATATATAGAAGTATATAGAAATACATAAGATTGGTGTCGTGTTATGAGTTAACGTCCTAGCCTTTCTCAATTGATGGTATCATACAAAACCGCAGACGTACTCCTGACTTAGTTTAGTGAGGGTCAGTCGAGTGAAAATAATGAAATGCTGTCGATAGCTCCCCTGTATCTTTAAAACCTATTTGGTTACAAGTTTTCTGTACAGATATATGAAATAGCTGTGAGGCTGTGCAAATAAAGTATTTCACTCTAGTGGTTCATACCTCACTGTGACAATAAATATATTCGTGTCCCTGTCTACTATTTTATCACACTACTACATTCGATTCTTTTACAGTTTTAATTCAAATCACTGAACTAATCGATGACAATGCATTGCATATTATTGGAGATTGGTCATATATGAGATTGTGGTAGGATTATTAATTGATGGAAATGTTTGAATTAGGATATTCATCCTTTAAAATGATATTGATAATATGATTCATTAAAGGACAGAGGTAAATACATCTAACGAATCTTGAATTAAAAGTTCTGGAAATAATTTTCTTGCTTTGCATTCACTGAATTCTAACGAGTATAAACAGACATTACAAACAAAAAACCAAAAAATTCTTCTAGCCATAAAATGACTCCTTCCAATCACACGAAAGGTGTCATTTCACCTCAAGACTCAACACTGCGACCTACAACTTGCAGCTTTATCAAAAACAACACGAAAGAAGACACACCACAGCCATGTTTACAGAAAAATGACAACCACTTTGTTGGTGAAATTTCTGCTGGTTAAATATGTCTATTTTCTTCCGCGAGGTCATCGTTTTCTCTTGCTTCTATTTATTACTCTCATATATTTTTTAACACACTATTTTATTATTCTTAAGAATGCAAAACATATTTGGCTTATATGTGAACTTTTGTCTACATTTAAAAAAACCATAATTTTTTTTAATAGGTTGAGAGGTAAGGTCTTCGCCCGTATTAAGGAGGTTTATAAAAATAAAAGCAAAATATCCAACTGACACCAAATATTAAAAAACATTTAGTGGTATGATTTTTAAAATACAGTTCATACACTTTAAATAAACAGGATATACATCCTCTCAATTAACAGACTTAGAAGCTTCCACACCTAAAAAGAAACAATAATTATAATCTTGGAACACACTGAAATGTGTATCAAGAACTTTATATTCAGTTGGTAAATATATTCAAACTACTCTTCTTTGCAAAGGTCAACTGATTTTTCACAAAGGTGAAGGACGGTCTTCCAGAACTATAAAAATCAGTTTTCTAAATTTCACTTCAAACACACATTACTTTCAGCTTCTCTTCACAAATGTAACACTTAAAAACACGCGTAGATACTGTTTTACAGTTCTTCAAAAATACGGCATATGTTATACTAGCAAAACATTGCAGACATTCATTTGCTGACGAACTGCACATAAAACGTATTACAAAATTCACACGGCAACTGTAATTTCCTTGCGATATATACATTTCCAGTATTACTACTAACACATGCATAAAACATATTTACGAGTCAAACATATGCAACAACACCAAAACGCAATACTCGTTAAATATCTTGACGAGCTATTACTTATAAATAGTACACGTGAAATACATAACAAAACAAAATGCACTGCAGTCATGTGACTCACACATTGCTTTACGATTTATGCATGTGTGTTACACTCTCACACACATTAAAAAAAAATGTTTGACACCAACGAATCATATTTTCTGCTTTTCACATCAGACTAGGCACTAACAATGACAAATCCGCGGGCGTGAGGCACTGCTCGTCTTTCGCGGGCGGCGGCCGACAACCGAACTGCAAGACAAACGTAAGCTAGGTACGAGAGAGAGAGAGAGAGAGAGAGAGGTCGCGGGTGGGTGGGTGGACCGAGTGGGTGAGACGGCTCAGAGAAGCAAGAGGGAGGTGGTATACTACCGGAGGGTCGAGTGGGCGGGTCGACCTTCCTGTGGCTGAGGGAAATGATGGTGTCAAGGAGTTGAGGAGTGGAAGGAAGGGAGAGGGAGAGGGAGAGGGGGAGGGAGCGGGGAGGGGGGAAAGTAATGGAGAGAACACATAGTGGCCCGCGGAGTGGAGTGAAAGATGAAATATGGGAGTGGAAGTATAGCAGCAGGAATCACGAGAGAAATGTATGTCAATGGCGTCACAAAAGAAATATATATATATTATATATATATATATATTATATATATATATATATATATATATATATATACATCATATATACACATATATATCATATATACATATATATATATATATTATATATATATATATATATATATATATATATATATATATAAGCAATGCCTGTACATGTGAGTAATGAAAAATGAAGGAAAACATTTCAATAGCTCAAAAAAAATATAATAAAAAGTGATAAATAGAATTATATTACGGATATATGAAGCAAAAAGACAATACAATCATCAAAATAAACAGCAAAAATAAGCAGTGAATGGAAGAGGGGAGATGGGGAGAAACTAGTACAATAAAAAAAAATGAGAAGAAGGAAGCAGGAAAATAATGACAGAAGATATTAAAAAAAAATAAAAACTAAAAAAATAAAACAGAAGAGGTGAAAGGAGTACGAGCAGATGGTGTGAGCTGGATGCTGAAGCGGCGATGCTGCCGTGGATGCACGATGCAAATGAGATGAAAGTATCATTAGCGCATTAGCAGGAGCAGGTGACCTGGCACTAATGACTTGGCATTGGAGGGCGCCCTTCGGTGTCACGGATTTCACGAATTTCATGGAAAGCAAAGGCTTCTCTTCCCATTTCATGACATGGGACAAAAATCTTATTGGAATGTCATAAAAAGGTCCTGATGCGCGGCCTATATTTCCCAAATGAGAGCAAACTTACGTGAAACGTGAAAACATGTCACAAAATGGGAGAAAGGGGAAATTTTTTCGTGAAAAAAAACGTGAAAAAAAAAAAAAAAAAAAAACCCCCCTCCGAAATAAGAGCAAATTTGTCCCACTAAAAAACAGCGAGAATTAACGTCATGTAGTGTTGGGCGTATGCACAAATTTTCGTGAACCGTGGAAAGGCACGAATGCGAAATATTTTCGTGATAACGGAAAAAACCGAAATGAAAGCAAATTTTCTTGAAACGTGAAAAACCGTCCAAATGAAGCAACTTTTCACAAAACGCGAGAACTTAATGTCACGAAATAAAGAGCGAAATTTTCGTGAAACGGGAAAAATGTCACGAATCATAAAAAGATTTTCGTGGAAACGTGAAAAGCACGAATGAGAGGCAAATTTTCTTGAACGTTAAAAAAAACCTCCAAAATGAGAGCAAATTTTTCGTAAAAACCAACGCGAGAATTATTTCACCAAAATGGAGCAAATTTCCGTAAAACGCGAGAATTATGTCACGAAATGAGAGCAAATTTTCGTGAAACGTGGAAAAATGTCACGAAATGAGAAAAGATTTTCGTGAAACGTGAAAAAAGCACGAAATGAGAGCAAATTTTCTTGAAACGTGAAAAAAAACCTCCAAAATGAGAGCAAATTTTCGTAAAACGCGAGAATTATGTCACAAAATGAGAGCAAATTTTCGTGAAACGTGAAAAAAAAACTCCGTATTGAGAACTAACTTTCGTGAAACGTGAAAAAATGTCACGAAATGAGAACAAATTTTCGTGAAACGTGAAAAAAGCACGAAATGAGAGCAAACTTTCGTGAAACGTGAAACATTTCCCAAAATGAGAGCAAACATTCGTGAAACGAGAATAAAATTCACGAAATGACAGCAAACTTTCGTGAAACAAAAAAATTCTCGAAATAAGAGCAAACTTTCGTGAAACAAAAAATTTCCAGAAATGAGAGCAAACGTTCGTGAAACGAGAATAAAATTCACGAAAGGACAGCAAACTTTCGTGAAACAAAAAATTTCCTGAAATGAGAGCAAACTTTCGTGAAACGTGAACAAATTTCCAGAAATGAGTCAAGGGTTCATGAAACGTGGAAAATTTTCACGAAATGTCCCCACCCTTCTTTAAATACGACCACCATTTAAGAATTCCATTTATCTCCTTCCCATGAAGATAATCACCTTATCAAGAAATGGGATAAACCTTAAAGAAATTTTGCCATCATCATACTAAACAAAATCACAAATATGATTTAAATGTATCGAACAAGGTTGAAATGGAATTCATAAAATGAGATTACTTTTTATTATTCCAATAGACGAGACTAACATTACTAGATGTGAGAAACCATTTTATGAAGCTCCAAAAATCCACTTCACTTATAAGTTCTGAAGCCAATCTTATTCTAAGAGATTCGAAACTAGTCTCACTTGTGTGACTTTGAAACTGGATCCATTTACAAGACTATGGTTTCGCTTATGACTCGGATAATGGCATCACCCCTAAGATACCACGGTAGTCTATGAACTACGAGACACTGACTTGGTCTCATCTACGAGACTACTCTTGTTCATGACACACTTAGAAAATTAACTCAGTCTCACCAGAGATTACAATTAGTATCACCTATGAGAAACACGAGCCGGTCTCATTTACGAACCTTTGAAACCGATCTTGAAAATGGAAATATAGGAATATAGAGCTTAGGCCAAAGGCCGAGCAATGGGACCTATGAGGTCATTCAGCGCTGGAAAGGAAACTGAGAGTTAGTATGTTTGAAAGGTGTAACAGGAAGAAAACCTCGCAGTTTACACTATGAAATAATTGTAAGGAGGGTAGTTAGAAAGATTGAAGAAAGAGATGAATGGAGGTACAGTAAAAGGAATGAAAGGGGTTGCAGCTAGGGGCCGAAGGGACGCTGCAACGAACCTTTATTAATGCCTACAGTGCACTCCGTGAGATGCACTGATGGCACTAGCGGCCCTACGGGGAATTTTGAAAATGGTGACACCCAAACAGACCTCATTTACAGGATTACGAAACCTGCCTCATCTTTCATCAAAACTAGTTTCACTTACATGCTACCATGAACAGACTCAAAAACGAAGCCTGATTTGCCCCGAAAGCGATGCGAAGTCGCCCCAAAGCGACTCTGGCGCCTTCCTCTGCAATTCACTCTCTCGAATTGTGGGAAAACCATACCCTCTATTTCGGGAGGGTTCTTTTCACTGCCCCCGAAGAGGATGAAGCGTTACGATCGTTCTTCCACCGCAATTAACCCATATTGGCTGCCGATTCCTCTTCCTCCTCCTCCTCCATCGCCCTGGTGGCATAACTGTATACGAGATAGACGTCTCTTTCGCGATTAAATGCCATTTGGGAAGGAAAGTTCTCAACACCCCGTTGCGATTTGGCCCGGTCTCAAGCACAGTGTTTAGCTTGTGGGGGGGGGGGGGGGGGGGGGGGGGGGGGGTGGGGGGGGGGGGGGGGGGGGGGGGGGGGGGGGGGGGGGGGGGGGGGGGGGGGGGGGGGGGGGGGGGGGGGGGGGGGGGGGGGGGGGGCGATGAAAAATGAAACGAAAAAAAAATTAAAAAATAACTTTTTGAATAAAAAAAATAACTTTTAGTGGGTTACTAAAATATTTGGGGGGGAAATATAGACGAGTTTTGGGTTAAGGGATAAAAAAAAAATCTAAAGTGGTTAAAAAAAAAACTAAATATGAATAATAAGGCGAGGTTAAGGAATAAAAAAAATTTTCTTTAGTGGGTTACTAAATATGAAAT
Source organism: Macrobrachium nipponense (assembly GCF_015104395.2). Classification (NCBI taxonomy): domain Eukaryota; kingdom Metazoa; phylum Arthropoda; class Malacostraca; order Decapoda; family Palaemonidae; genus Macrobrachium; species Macrobrachium nipponense. Next base: position 27,121,474 of record NC_087204.1, on the reverse strand, counting down.
AAGACGAGTTTTTTAAGGAATAAAAAAAAAAAAAAGAAAAAAAAATTTTCTAGTGGGGGTTACAAATATGAATAGACGACGTTATAAGGATAAAGAAAATCTAGTGGGTTACTAAATATGAATATAGACGAGTTCAAGGAATAAAAAAAAAAAAAACTTTAGTGGGTCATTAAACATGAATATAGACGAGTTTAAGGATAAAAAAAAACAAGGAATAAAATAAAAATAAAAATAAAACTCAAGTGGGTTACTAAACAGGACTACAAACGAGTTCAAGGAATACCAACAAACCTTATGACGAGGAAAAACAGCAACAATAAAAAAACAATAATAACATAAATAACGATAGAAATCGAAGAAACAATCACGTTTCAAGTGATAATGGAAGAAAAAGATCCATTAGTGAAATTTATGTTTCTGTCTTCTGTCTGTTGTCTAGCCATTTTCGCACATAAACTATTAGTACAATACTGCTCTTGGTTTACGATGCCTTCTGCTGTTAACTTTTGAGCAGTAGGGCTATCTTGAGATTTGAACAGTATTGTGTAAATAGTTTGTGTGAAAAAGTGGATATTAGTCCTTTTTCCTATGGCCATAATAATAATAATAATAATAATAATAATAATAATAATAATAATAATAATAATAATAATAATAATAATAATAATAATAATAATAATAATAATAATAATAATAATAATAATAATAATAATAATAATAATAATGATAATGGGAGAGTAAATCCACAGTAGTATGCCTGTTTAATTTTGTTATCTGCTTTATATATATTAAATAGCAAAATAAAAAAGGCATATACTATGGATTTACTTTTCCATTTCATTGACTCAGGTAGTTATCTTTGAATAATAATAATAATAATAATAATAATAATAATAATAATAATAATAATAATAATAATAATAATAATAATAATAATAATAATAATAATAATAATAATAATAATAATAATAATAATAATAATAACCAGAAGAGGAAGAAGTACAAGAATAAAAAAGAAGAGGAAATTTAGTAACATCATTAATGACAGCAATGAGGAATTTTGTAGCAATAACAATAAACCCAGGAACAACAGTAATAATTATTCCAACAATGGTAATGACAACACCAATTAACAATAATGAAAACCATTAAGCCATCACTAATGAGATCTCGAACACAACGCGTTGTACAGCAGCAGCAGCCAACCAATAACCGACCCATTGTAAATGCGGCCGATAACGATGCGGTGAAGAATCTGCATAGGTGGAACGTTCCCGAGAGAGTAAAGAATATGCAAAGGCTCTGCCTCGAAAGGGCCATTAACATTTCGGGAAGAGCTCTTAAAAGCAAATGAAAATTTGCAATGAAAATTTATCATTCTCGTATCATTAGTTTTGCGAGCATACTTTGTGACTATGCAGTTAGGAAGGTGCTTGGCTCGTATGATCAGTTTTGCGAGTGCATTTCGTTACTACTACTACTACAGTTAGGGAGGTTCTTTATTGGAATACTATTATGCATAAATCTGTTATAACCTCATTACATCCATTACATAGTTGCATATGCACACAAACACTTGCAGAATTAATTAAATTATTCAAGTTGTGGACACAATAAGATAAGATTTCACTGACATCAGCAAAAAGCAATGTGGACAAACTATGGAAAAACTTCAGTGCCATCAGCTAAGAACAGAGGGTAAAAAAGATAAAGCTACAATGAAAATGATAATAATAATGAATACCAAAATATCTGTTTGCAAGCAATTAAGAACGCAACTGTAAAACAATAATAAATTGTTAATTAAATACTACAATGTATCAAAAGTAACAAAGTATCGATTCAAAGAATTATTAAAAACTGAAAACCAATATTTCTTTTTAAAATAAAAAAAAAGTAATCTGCAGCAGCCAGTCAAATGTATAAGATAAAAAAAATTGAACGAAATAAAGAAAAGACTGCAATATATCTCATATATTACTAGGAATAGATTACCAACATTGATAACATCACATCTTCATCTGCGCCATCAGGAGGAACATTCCGGATATAATTTGAAAAGACATATATATATATTAATAGCTTAATCTTAATACGTACCTACCGTGTATTCTAGGTCCCGAGATTTCTTGATGATAACAGTATTTACGCTAATTCCAATACGCGTACGACGATTAAGTGACAATTACTTATAAAGTATCTTCTTTGCCTTATCAGATTAGACAAAAAAATCACATTACAAATAGTGCTCCGAAAGAGTCATTAGGGTAATGAAATAGCAATTAACGTAAGTGTAACAGGAATTTCTGTAATTAAAACAAGAATCTGTGATAATACGAGTCATTAGGGCCGTAATTACTCTCAAGTTTTCCACGTCGTATTCCATTTCCGTCAACCTGCTAACAACATGAAAACTACTTTTATTATCTAAATAGAACACGAAAGTTCACAGTATGCACGAAGCAACATCTGGGTAATGCTACACTATAAGTCATATACACATTATATATATATGTATACATATATATAATATAATATATATATATAGTATATATATATATATATATATATATATATATTATATATATATATATATATGGTGTGTTATAATATTATAATATATATATATATAATATATATATATATTGTATAACATATTTATATATAACAATATACGTATATATATATATATATATATTATATATATATATCATATATATCATATATATGCATATATATATACGATATATGTTATATATAATATATATGTATATATAAATATATATATATATATATATATATATATATATATATATATATATATATTATATATATATATATATATATATATATATATATATTTATATATATATATTATATCAACAAAATATATAACGTATATATACATATATATATATATATATATAATATATATATATATATATGTATATGTATATTATATATTTCTGTGTGGTGTTTTTGTCTCGGTGCGTGTGTAAAGCCAACAAAAGTCACACTTAGCAGAGATGAAACAGTCACTCACGAAACCTTATATACGTTAGCGTGTCCAGTAAATCATAATTAAGACTTTGCAACGAGCAGATTGCATAATCGGAGAAGACCGCTCCATTGCGCAACGACAAACTCCATCAGCAGCCGAACACAACACAGTCTAGTATGAATTACACACATTTCGTAACATATGATAATTTCCTCTGTCGAAAACTACATTCAATCGTCTGCGACTGAAGTTTGTTAAGACGCAAATTAGGACTGTGTAATCAAAAATCTAATTGAAACTGCGTAATCACAAAATCACAGACTCGATTTGTTACGTTGTCCGTTCATGGCAATATTCAGCGTGCAAGTTACGATTCTGTTTCAATATTCGAATCTGGCAAATATTTACTCGTTTAAGTAACAAACCTTAAAAGCCATAATCGACGAGTTCTTACTTAAAATACATATACATGAATAATCACATCACCGTGATTCACATAAATTATTTGAGCTGCAAATGTCCTTTCATATCTAATTCGCTCTACCTCGGAATTGAAATATTTTCATATATGTAAACCGAAGGGGAATTTTTTATTTGATAATAATTTCGTCCTCTCGTGGGTTGGAAACACCGCCCAGCGGACAGAGAAGAAATCAGGACTTTAGTGACGTTATCGATTCGGCTAATAAGTGAGGTTATAAGTTTATACCGACTCCGACCTTACAAATCACCGTCGAACTCGGGTATTCGTAATCAGAATCGATATCTAACACCGTCAACCATGTTAACAAATTCGAACGTTTGCCGCACGTAGCCATATTATGAATAACTATCACATCACCGTGATTTACATAAATTATTCGAGCTACAAATGTCCTTTATTATCTAATTCGCTCCTCTTCGGAATTAATATATTTTCATATATGTAAACCGAAGGGGAATTTTTTAGTTGATAATAATGAGGGAGGCTTAAGAGAACTGGGCACAAGAGATTTCCGTTTCACAGAAAAAAAAAATGTTTTAGGTAACGTTTTCTCTCCCTTAACCTCAACCTAGACAAAAGCACATTACCTCACTGTTATCGAATCAAGTCAATCAATCAAAGAGCAAGCAATCTACAATACCTCGACAACAATAACCTCGCATTTGCAGTAGACGCTTTCTTATACGCAAACACGAAACAATGAAACACCATCGTGTCTACCGTAAAGCTTCATAAATATATAAGACCTTCGTCGTAAGCTGCAATTCAAAAAGAAGAAAATCAAAACAATGGAAACCAAAATGGGGAGAACCATTTTAGCTCTTTACTTCGGGTTGGCTATAAAAGTGAACCTATGCTTGCGTGAAAGGAAATCACCCAGTCATTTTTGCCCTTTGTCTATCTGAGGGATAATCGTTTCTTAGCCACAAGAGAGAGAGAGCCCTTATATAATATATATATATAATATATTATTAATTTAATATATAATAAATAAAATTATATATATATATAATATAATATAGAGAGAGGAGAGAGAAGAGAGAGAAGAGAGAGAGAGAAGAATTGAGAGAGGAGAGAGGGAAGAGTTTATTATAATACCAGATATAGAAGTGATGGATAAATAATATAATATTTATATATGATGTTGTATGTATATGTATATATAGTTATATATATATATATATATATATATATATATTATATTTATATATATATTAGATATTATATTGATTGTTTTTACATATTTATATTGAATCGTATAAGTAAAACGTAACGCTGGTACATTACTATGCACTTCTGAAATTCGCTTTCGGTAATAGACAATAAAACTATATGCATTCATAAAATCCAACCTGTACCAAAACATTCATAAAATTGAAGAATCGCCCAAAATAAATAAATAAATAAATAAAAACAAAAAACAAAGACGGGACGGACATAAGGACAGAGAGGAGGTATCATGGAAAAAACTCCTACATTGAAAAACTCTTCCCCTCCACCCTCATTTATGATGAGTTGTAACAACATCGATTTCTTGCCCACTTGTTACCCTTAATTTTGTCTCTTACCATACCGTGAAGGACAGAGGAGAGAGAGAGAGAGAGAGAGAGAGAGAGAGAGAGAGAGAGAGGAGAGAGAGAGAGAGGCGTCTTGACATAAAAGCTGCTTTTATTAAATGGATGCGTTTGTCCTCGTTCCATCCGGTAAGAGATGGAAAGCGTTTGTAAAGAGAACAGTCCTAATTTAGACAAAAGAAATATGTAATTTTTAAAATTAAAAATGTCGTTACAAATGTTTCAATGTCAAATATTTTTGACACAAGTAAATATCCTTATAGGACAGAAGAGAAATAGTTTTGGTCTTTTTAATTTGAATAATTCTAAGACTGATGTCACAACGGGATTTTCAGAAAACAACAATAAAAATAAAATAAACATAACTGGAAGCATCGCTATAAAAACTGTTGTAACGGTACCAGATTGCGAAACAACATTGTAATAATGACATAAAAATAAACAATAAAAAACTGACGCAAAACAAAGAAAACTCTTTGGAAAAAATATGAGACGGGATGCTTGTAAACAAAGGGAACACCGTCACTTTCCATCATTGTTTGATGGCGGATGCACTGAAGAAGGTAAGGAGAGAGAGAGAGAGAGAGAGAGAGAGAGAGAGAGAGAGAGAGAGAGAGAGAGTGTAATGATGATTATAAAGTGGTTTCATTTTAAGGCTTAAGAAATGCGTCGGCTTTACGCTTTCTTTAACAGCAACAATATATATTGTTATAGATAATAAAATGCTGTTATAGATAATACAATGAATACATAAATACTACTGAAAATCAAGTACAGAACAATACGTTCTTTAAGTTAAAGTGTTTAAATACTTGCAATTTCTTGTAAAGTAGCAACAACAAATACTCCACGCTGGTTGCAAAAGAAAAAAAAATAGTAGGTTTCATACAACCTAAGACATCAGTATTGATAAGTGCTATTACTTGAATAAGAAAAATGATACGATTCTACTTAATTTACAATTATAAAATTTGTGGAAACGTTATGACTAGTACTACATTACAGAATAAAACTTATTGCAACTCTGTGGCCCCATACATAAGTGTTTCATCTTCATCTTCCCAATTGGACGAGAGAAACAACCATCATCATTATATCGCTCCAGCTTTTACGCCAAATTTCTCCGTGCCGTATCGGGATATCTTTTCCCTATCTGGTCTTGGTCTTCATCTATGCCTTTTCTCGATCATTTTCTGATATGCTGTGCCTTTGTAATGGCCTTCGTCCCGTCAGGCATCGACGATATTCTTATTCAATAGGATAATAAAGGAACGCAGGTGTGTCCGACTGATTAATTTATTTAATTTTTTTACAGTGCGATAAGGTGTATTAGGTTCAAGTGTTGTCCTGTGTACTTGTTTATAAGTTAAGCGATTGAGAACGGGGTAAAAACTTTCATAATTCATATACACCTTAAAACACTCCTCCCACCCTATTTCTAATCCCTTTAAGATCATTTAAAACGAATGGCAACGAATTTCTCTTTTTATACCGTTACGCTGATGGTAGAAAGCGACAGTTTCCGGCATCATCACACTTTCCAACTTTCTGCTCCAAAGATTTTCCGCAACCAACTACAGACAGACATATTTGAATCCTCATGGAATTAAAAAAAAAAAAAAAAAACGAGAGCTACATCCATAAAATCAATCTACCAGTGACATAAACAGGTTTACAAGACGCAACGAACTACTGATTATTATTTTGAGTCGTCGTGGTTTAAATATGGTGACATGACGAGGAGCGCTGCCGTTCTGTGTTTTTCATCAACTATTGTAAACATTACCGCTACATAAACTACATGAATCTACCGACATTATAAGACCTTAATATAATTGGTCCGGTAATTACGAATATGATGATAGAACAATTCAATTGTCTTGCTTCCATAGAATTCAAGAGCGCAATTATAAAACAACACGGTGGTATTTGCCTCCCAAAGATGATTATTTTAAAAGATGAAAAAAAGATTTATTCAGACGGAAGTGTTTATCATATAAGTATAATACCAAGTGATAATAGGGAGAGAGAGAGAGAGCTTTTTCATTTCACAGTAGGTGATCTCCTTGATGAAAAAGAAGACGAGAGAGAGAGAGAGAGAGAGAGAGAGAGAAGAGAGAGAGAGAGAGACTGGGCCATTTCATACGATTCGTGTCTCCTTGAATGGAATAAAAGAAGGTACGATCATCACAAGATGATGATTTTGAAGACAGTACAGAGATGACTTCAACCGGATGTCACTTGCCATAAGTACAACTACGAAATTATAATGGAGATAAACTGAGCCATTTCACGGCAGCTGGCTTCTCCTTGGAAGCAGTACGAGAAGGTGTAACCTGTTTATGTCATAATGGGAGAGAACAGAAAGAGGGGAGAATAGAGGAGCAAGGGGTTCATAGAGGGGGGGAGGAGGTAATGGAATAGAGGTTAGAAAGGTGGGAACGCTTAAGGACAGCATGGATCAGAAAAGGAATTGGGAAGAGAGAATTACAACCTGTTATACGTATAAAGAGGAGTAGAGAAACTGGAACAGTTTATTAAAAGGAGGAAACTAGCAACTGAGAACAAATTAGAAGGAGGGAAACACTAAAGGAGAGGGGAAAAAAGGTAATAGAGAAAAGTAAGGAAATCAAGTAAAAAGAAATTAAGGAAATCGAGTTAGAGAAAACACTAGGTGAAAAGAAGGGCAGATACAGAATTTTCTGGAAAAAAACTAATTACAAGTTTCTCCTCACCAACAATCCCAGAAATTCAGAGAGCGCGGAGATTTTTTTTCCCCACCACTTGGGGAGTGGGGTTGGGGGTTGGGTGGGGGGCTATGAAGTTATGCGTAGCATGAAACTTGCCAAATTCTCGTAAAATTCCTCAAGGAATAAGTGAGTTAGATTACGGTAACTAACAAATACTAAACTTTTGATAAAGGACTTTAAAGAATTGTGAAATGAAATATTACTGCATGAAAATTAAAAACAATGATAATCATTGTGGTAAAATAACCTCAAAAGTCTTCAACCATTTTTACCAAGAATACTTTGCAACCACACCAACATAACAACAACAATAGTAATAACAACAATGCAACAGCTAACCACCACAACAACACCAAACAAACTATCATGGCCTAAAAACGCTGAAGACGTTTCACATTCTAAGCTCTTCACTTTCTGACAGCATACGACATCAAAATTGGCAGAATCTTACGTAAACTTTCTAACGACAAGCCTAACACAGCACAGTTTACTCCCACAGCATCAGGTACGTCGCTTCCTACACTCCTACAGGATACACGGGCCCTTGGCGACAACCACTCACGCCCATCTTGATGCATTATAACAGCCAAGGACACCCGATCCGTGTCGCATTCAACTCATTTCCAAAATTCCAACTGCGTGGGACTGGAATTCATAGTATTTATCATTTCCGAATGAAGACGATTCAAATAATTCTCACAGAACTGAAAATAACCATTAGGCCTGGGCTGAATAAATTGAGAAATTATTTCGGAAAAAACAATAAAATATCTCAAATTGGAAAACTATTTGCGTCTGGATTAAAAGAACATAAACAATTCGGGAAAAAATGGTGAATTTTAATCATTTAAATAATGTCGATAAAACTGACGAAAACTTGAATTTTTTTTTATTATTTGCAATATTGACGTATTGCAAATACATTACAATATAATTCCAAACAAATTAAAATCATGAGGTATCACGCTTGAATTGAGGTAATACAGTAATCCATAACAATAGATTAAAAATATTCCGTGCGCCTGGGTTTGACAGTCCAGTTAATTCAGCGAAAAAAAAAATTGAATTTTCTTAGATCTTAAAAACTACAATCAAAACTTAGAAAATGGCTTGTAATACGTATCTTTTAGTTTTTATCATTTTCTAGAATTTCTTCAACTTATTCTTATTTCTCAAGACTTACTGATATTTCACTTATTGATATTTCACTGTATCTTGTAATTATAAAATTTCTTGTATCTATTTGATCGTATATTTGCCTCTACTGGTATTTATTTTTTAAAAAATATTTTCTACAATTTTCTATTACAGGGTTATGGTTATCTCAAAAGGCCTTTCCTTAAATGAAAATAAATTCTTAAAATAGACAGAGTAACAGACATCCTTCAGTTAAAAATGAGATGCAAATTAAGCACTCTGACGAGCTGTCAATCAACCCTGACAGGTCAGTCGTCAAGTTTCCCAAAAGGACAGACTCATCTATCGTCAACTTTCACCTGGCAGCCAGGCCCAGGGTCTTCATTGGGTATACAATGAATAATTTTATATTCAAGCAGTATGTAACTAAAATCTTACGATGTGTATCTACAACAAGAGATAGAATTGTGAATAAATAAGGATGGATAGTCACGCACTGCAAAAACATTCATTCGTAATGGTTAGTATTTATTGGTTTACTGACCTGTTTAATTGAGAAAAGTATTCCCCAAACCTCACAAAAAGAACACTCAAGTATTTTTTATATCGGTTTCAGCGCATACGATGCTACTTATCTTGTTTTTTATCTTTTTATTTTTCTTAAGTATACTTAACTGAATAATAAAATCAAGATAGCAATCAATACTCGAGTACCTCTTAATACAATCAAAAGCATCATCTACAAATATGGGCCAAATTCCCTATTTCATAATTTTCTGTAAACAAACGAAACTTGGAATATGACTTATATTTTTTCTTGATTGTGATTTTCTTTTCTTTAAAAAATTCATATCCAGAATACAGCTTGCCTTGTTTAAAATATCAACAAAAACGTGATCTCGCACGAAATCTACAAGTAAAAGGACTTATTGTTGTATAAAATAAACGTCTGCATTGAACTTAGTTATAAATATGTAAAATACTTGTGAACGTTTCGTAAAAAAAAAAAAAAAAAAAAAAAAAAAGAAAAAAAAAAAAAAAAAAAAAAAATTGAACTTATTTATTTTCACATTCGTCTAACTATTTTTTTTTACACATTCGTAACCGCTTCTACAAAGAGAAGCGTTCGTGCAAAATATGATTAAAATTCAATTAGTTTACACGCGTCTTTATTACAACACACTGACCTCATCTTTGTACCTGCATCCTTTTATTTATTTGTTTCCCATTTTTCTTCTTGAACCCAGGACAACTCCATTAAAGGAGGAGGGATCACGGAAAACATCATCCTTAGAGGGAAATGTCAAGGAAAAACCGATAACGGCGTGCATTTCCCGTCGTTAAAATGGATAAAAAAAAAAAACTGATAAAAAACAGGTTCTTTTATCCCTTGCTCAAGGACGGCGCCACGTCCCCTTAGACTTAAATTGGATCGCCTGACGGGGAGGGTAATCATCGTTATTATCCAGCAGCTTCCATGAATAAGAATCGTAATTAATAACAGAGGTGGTGGGTCTGGATCGCTGCGTCCGCGCGAGTAAGAGTCGTATCGACTGCTCTATTGAGCCTAGCGTTAATGATTTCTTTTTCAAATTCAAAGACCATTTTAATATATATATATATATATATATATATATATATATATATATATATATATATATATTAGTATAATATGTGTGTGTATGTATGTATACATACACACTATATACAGTATATATAAAATATGCAAATACGCACAAATATATAATTATATATATATATATATATATATATATATACATATATAACTAATTCTAACTGGATTTTTGTAGGAACTTCAAGAAAAGAAAGAAGTATAAAGATGCAGGAAATAGTGCTGAATCATCCACACGGGAAGTTCGAAAGAGTATATTCAAATTGGCCTTGCTCTGTGCATTTCACGATTGCTGGCAGATCTCCTTATTATATTTAAATTCACATTAACGTATAAGGAAAAATGAACTGCATTAACTCATGCATGGTCTTTCCTACTACCAGCACTCTATTACTGTTACATCTGCAACTGCAATTTTACGAAAGTATATAATATGACTATTGTATCCAACCATTCACATACTACTACCGCTACTCATACTTTTATTGCTGGTGTCAATGAACAGAGCCAAATCATAGTAAGTAAATCAACGTGTACCTTTATTTTCCAACCATACAAGAAAAACTTTAAAGAAGATGCGAAGATTCACATGTGATAAATAGGGCTTTATATCATAGACACAAAAACATCTTCTGATCTCACTTAAAAGTACCAAATAAACGGAGTTTTGATTCTAAATGAAACTCTCACACCGACATACTATATACAACGTTTCTGTCTCACCCAAAGCATTATATACCATTTCATAAAGATTATCGTCGTTTCCTCCAAAAGAAGTACATTATGCAGAATATATAAGAAATATACCATAATTATCATAATTCCTCTCGCACCCATACACTGTGCCGCCAGGAATTAGAGATCGGTCTATCCATCCCAATCCATATAGTCCATAAGGTCCTTTTCCTCAAGAGAAATTCTGTCATCAATCATCACACATAATGTACATATCGCTACTGAGTGTTATGCGTTTTAACTTACTATCCACGTCTGTGTATGAAGCAATTAATTTTAGTCATCCATGGTGAAATAATTCACGTGATCAACAACGTGCCTCACACACACACACACACACACAATATATATATATATATATATATATATATATATATATATATATATATATATATATATATATATACGAGTATAATACTAATGCTGCATCACATGACGTAAAGTCAACTTTAAGAATCAAAGGCACAAAGTCCTTTACTCCCAGATTTTGTTTAACTTATCGTCGGTTTGTCAAGTACTTTTTTTTATTTTTATTTTTTTTATACATCACTTTTACGTACGAGACATAACACGAGGAAAGACTTCCATTGCTAGATGACAAGACGATCCTAGGCGTAACAGAAAATGGGAATCTACAATTTGGAACTTTAAAAAGGTTGAATATATCAAAGAAAACGGAGTTATATACATTAGGGGACACTATATTGGTTTATCTCAGACAACTATTTACTGAAGAACTTTGTTCTAATTTACGAATTGGAAAAGGCAACAATAGTTCAAGGATTAATCTTTCTTAGCATAACGTCTCGCAGAGGTAAACCAGCAATTCAAGCAAGACACCAAACCGTCAATATACAAACAAATTTTGCTCGAAAAGCACACTGAAAACACTGACAAAAATATTGTACTTTAAAATTTTAATAAAAAAAAACAATGACAACTCCTGGTTGTTTATTCAAAACGTCATACAATATGTGCTACGAAAATGTGAAGACACCAATGATCTTTTGCGACCAAGACACGTGTTGATTACAAGTTGTTTATTCTGGAACTACATATGTTTGAATCAAACACACAAAATGACAAAATCATATTGAATATGGCCATTTATCGCGGGAAAATGTTATACACATTGCAAACAACGACGAATTTCTATTCTCAAAATAACATCCAACGGGAAGCAGAGAAAACTCTACGGATGGGGGCATAAACTTTAAACAAATAAGAGAGAAAACGTGGTTATGTGAGATTTCAACAGGGACTAAAGAAGTGAGCTTACGGTTATTTCATTACGTGCAGAGGGCCGACCGTGAAACATTTTCAATTAGAAGTGAAGCATGGTATCACATCTATCCATTTAGCCTATGATTATAAGTATACAGCTATGCTCTAATATTATGAAAATCTGAAATTCTAATATTACTGGACTCAAGGTAGATCCTCATTAATCTAATATTATTCTAATACGTTTCCATTTAATAGAAACATAATGTAACGGTAGCGTTCTTGCACATCCTCATCCTATATAATTGTATAAAAATTTTCTGTGATATACTTACATATGTATGAGCCTTTTGCAGAAATGTAGCAGTAATTATATATATATATATATATATATATATATATAGTATATATATATATATATATATATATAAAGCTCAACTTCTTCTACTGACTGGTTGTCTCCAAAACATATAATTACCATACAGTAGTACCTCGCATAAATGGCAGTTTTACTCAACATATTTAGAGGCCTAATCTTACCAGATTCTATACTATCAAAGGTAAATTTTACCTGTTTAACTGGTTGCTTGACGTCACATACAGTTTCAAGATGAAGTGTCCAGTATATTTTCACCACACTAACAATCAATATTTTCCCTTGTTAGACCAAGACAGCCTTGTGCCAGCACGAGATCTTGTTTCTTGAGTAACCACACTACCTCCGTGTAATATCTGTCACTGACATACTTTCAGTGGTGTCTCCACGGCCAAATTAACTTCCTAGTAGAAAATTATCATAAAGTAATAAATTTGCCACAAAAGTCCTTAAATCAGCCCTCATAATGTACCCGTGAGATTTCTCTAATTAATACGTAACGCACACGAACTGAAGAAAGCGTAATAACTGGGGTTGTTTTAATGAATTAAATCTCATTATACGATCTCCTACTTGGTCATTAATAATATTTATATCAGGAAATTTTTCATTTTCGTGCTTGTTTCTTAAAATTTTGAGAAACTCCAGTTTCTCTTATATCGACTTTTTTTTTAACATAATTTTGTCAATTTTTCTCAAGCTACTCTCCAGGCATTATTTAAATCATTATCACTTTAGCTTCAAAGCAGCGTACTGAAATATTCTGTACATACATACATACATACATACATACATACATACATACATACATACATACATACATACACACACATATATATATATACATGTGTGTGTGTGTGTTTGTTTGTGCAAAAAATCGATATATGCGTGACAATATACACTGGTTTATTAACCTTTATGATTAATAATTAGATATGGTCCTTAGTTAACGCTTTACCTCGTAAATTACTAATGCAAAGGGTGCAGTACCCGAATGGAATACTCTGCACCTGTGTAAACACGCGTATGATTATATCTGTGTGTATACGAGCACAAACTGACGCATATGTCTTTCAATAAGCTTACAGCTTGCTGGCCAACTCCATGCGTTCAAGCACCTTATTACTAATAAACGCAAAAACTGAAGAACGAAAAGCCTAAATCCCAATTTATTCTGGTTTCTCCCAATAATAACTCATCCGTGAATAAAACAAAATTAATTATCTGTATTCGAAGTAAAAAAAAAAAAAACATTAATTGGGATCAATGAATACCGGCCGATGTATGATTTGGGTCACGTGGCATCAGTTCGTGCGTAGTGAATCTTCCATAAAAGAAAGGGAAGAAAAAGTCACTTAAGTGATTTATTGTTAAAAAATGAGAGCGTCTCAATAATGGGGGGAGGAGTGAGGCACTAGGCGGAGGAGGTGTGAAAGCTGAATAAGATGAAAGGAGAGGACGGAGACAAAAGAGAAGCGGAAAAAATAGAAAGTTCAAGATGTTAATAGGAGGAAGAAGACGGGAAGAATGGAAGACCAAAGAGAAGGCAGGATTATAGGGAAAAATATTGAGGAAAATGTAAAATGAAAATCCTGTAAATAACAGATATTCGTATTTAAATGAATCCGAATTACCGCCCATTACGCTATCCCTTTTATCCAGCGTTATGCGAACGTCTTTTCGAGATTGGACACCGTTATTTGTTATTATTGATCTGAATACCTAAGGAACTTCTGGGAACGTTAACCGCGTAGAAGAGGTTCTGTTGATAATGCGCCTCTCAATAGATAGGTCATAGGAATTGAAAGCTGTACTTGTTGCAGAACGACTGTGTTAAAGGAGAGAGATATTGTGAGCCAAAACTAGAAGTTAATTAATATCCTAACGTTCATACAAGATTCCCAAAGACTCTCACAGGCTTCTGAGCTGCGATTTTTAGAACGAAGTTCTTGGCTCAGGGAAATGCCCCACAGTGGGTCAAGGGAATTTTCGTGGCAGCAGCATTTGACTGGTCATCCATTTCAATACTGGCCAGACTTAATGCTGCTAATCTTCATTGATTGGCCATCCCGGTACTGGTTAAAATCACCGTTGCTCAACTTAAATAATCGGAATAAAGTTTGCCAGTTCTAAATAAAGGAATTACTTTAAAAAATAATCGACCTATGGGATTATGACCACTTTTTATTCTCAAATCTATTTACCCTTCTAAAACACGCGCACGCCCGCGCATGTGCATAAATATATTAATAAATATATGCGTATATATGAAATATATATATATATAAATATAAATATATATATATATAAAATATATAAATATAGGGTATATATACATATATATGTATATATATATATAGGACTATATATATTATATATATAATATATATATATCTTTTATATATAAATATATATATATATATATATATACCATAAATATATAAATATTTATAATATATATATATATATATATATATATATATATCTATATATATATAATATATAATATATTTTATATATATATATATATATAATCTATATATATATACATATATATATACACATATATATATATTTACACATTATATATGCATATATATATATATATATATATATATATATATATATATATATACATATAAGAAGTAAAAAATCACGAACAAAGTCAATTACCTCACCTCCTCTTTCACCAGCCGTCATCCAACCCACTTCAGCCCATGAAGAATGTCTGCCTTCGCAGCAATAACTTCTCCGTCCACATAATCTCATAACAGCACAATCGCGTGTCGTGATTAAGAGAATGATTAAGTAACAACACTATCACGCGTTTTTCTCATAAGCGTGAAGTAACTGCTACGTGATATTTTTTTCTTTCATGTAAGCGGAACGGTATCAATTGAGGGGAGAGACTGAAGACGATTGTTCGTTTGTATTTTGGTTGGGTTGTCTTCGTGATAAATGCCCTTAATATATTGTGCAATAATTAATGAATTTTTATATACTACTGCTACTTGGCAATGCAAGCGTATCATCTGTGCAACAATGAAAATAATATTATAAAGACAATAATAAGGATGGTCATGTTATTAAATAATAATCTACCGCATTGACAATACTGCGCTTTAGGACCAGTTCTTTTTCAAATCATAACACAAATGTCGCCTATTTTGATTTCAAAACGCGGAAAAAGAGAACAATTTTAAATTCTTCAACAGTTAGCAGGTCATTCAGTTTTTCCTTCATGACGTTGTGTCATTTACTTCAAATTTCACATCTTGTGAGAATGCTGCAGAAGAATTTATCACTAAAGTAAGTCCAAAATTGATATATTTCCTAACTGAGATCATTATAGTGAGCAAATGGTGTTTAGTGTCACGACAGATAAATCCGTTCTTCGCTATTTTGATGTTTCCTCTTTTAACGGTTCGTTATACTTGATGGAATACTGAAACATATATATACTTCGTGAAAATTAGGGGTATATGGCGCAGTGTGTAAGGCATCCGACGCACTGGTGATGAGCC
The DNA here is from genome assembly GCF_015104395.2 of Macrobrachium nipponense. Lineage (NCBI taxonomy): Eukaryota > Metazoa > Arthropoda > Malacostraca > Decapoda > Palaemonidae > Macrobrachium > Macrobrachium nipponense. The sequence goes on along the minus strand of NC_087204.1, from coordinate 27,105,036 downwards.
ATCTTTAAGCAATAAATGTTCTGGAAGTTTTTCTGCACATGGGGTTCATCCAGGATTTCCATGCAAAAGAATAAAGGTTGTGTTTTTTCACCAGAGCCACCTCCTTAATTGCACAAGCAAGTGCATAAATTACAACGCCAATAAACCAAGCTCATAAACGCTAGCTATTGTAGGTAATTTTACGACGACTTCGTCTAATGCAGTAATGATGATTTTTCCTCATAAACGAGAGGCAACACTCCACTGGGTAATTCTGAATAGTTGGAAAATACATCTTTTTAAAATGCAAAAACACATTCCCGGTAAATCACTTGCAACACGTGTTTCGATAATTGTGCTCTAACACGCTGCACTGCTCTTCAAGAAATGAGAGAGAGAGAGAGAGAGAGAGAGAGAGAGAGAGAGAGAGAGAGAGAGAGAGAGAGAGAGAGAGATACATAATAACCGTACTTTTACAAAATTCTTTGTAATTTAATTATTACTTATCGATACTTGTGCGAGAAAAGCAGAATTTAGTAGCATGGAAAATGAAGTGGAATATTGATCATTGTCCCCAAGTACACTGTCACAACACCACATTACGCACACACACACACATACCCACACACACACACTCATATATATGTATATATATATATATATATATATATATATATATATAGATCTATATATATATATATATATATATATATGTATATATATATATTATACGATCACAAGTAACACGTGAAGATTGTATATCAAGAGCCAGCAGGAAAAATGAAAAACAGCAGTACCTAGCGCTTTCGTGTATTCTTGACACACCTCATCAGGTACAATATATAAAAAGAAGAATGAAAAATAGCTTCGAAATATCAAAGGTAAACATAAAAACAAAAAAGTAAAATACAGAACAATCAAACAGCCTAGTCAAGAAGTAAATGGTCACAGCCTAGAATTACACTTAAAGGACAACAACAAATGGAAATGGAACTACTAAGCAGTCAATTACATAGTTACGAAGTTGTCAACAATACATTTCGTAAGCCAGTTATCTAGTTTATATTGTCCGTTGCTAATATTAAAAACACTACATGACTTATATTTTATTATACTAGATTCTATAATATTTCTTTTAATAATGTCTCTACAAAATAAAATTTCCTTTGAATTGTTCCAATTAATTGCGTGATTAAAATTATTCATATGTAAAAAGAGAGCACTCGATGTACTTCCTACACGTACACAATATTTATGTTGATTTAATCTTGATGCCAGTAGTTTGCCACTTTGACCAATATATTCACAATCTCTGCATGGAATTTCGTAAATGCAACCCGTTTGTAAATTGGAGAGTTCCTTATTAAAATTGTTCTTACAGACTTAGTGTTACTAAAAACAACGTTAACATTAAAAACTTTAAACATTTTTGGCAAAGAAAGAAACCTGTTGTCAAAAGGTAAAACAAGCAAATTACTAGGGTCGAAAGCCTGTACATGGTCTACTGCATAAAATGTTTTCTTAGCCTTTCTTAAAGCAACATCAACTAAAAATGCCGGATACTTCAATTTAAAAGCAATATCATAAATCTTGGTAATCTCGTCTTCTAAAAATTCAGGACAACAAATTCTTAAAGCTCTTAAAACATGGAACAGAATACAGAGAGTTTAACTTTCAAATGTGATTGGAGTAAAAGTGAATGTAAGAACATACATTTGTAGGTTTCCTAAAAACCAAGAAAATTTTAAATTCTGTTACCCTGTCTATGCACACTTACATCTAAAAATGGCAAAAACTGGAATCTATTTCCTCCTCAAGTAAAAATAATTTGGATTTTGTAAACCGTCTCAGAAGCTGTAACATTAATTACGAATTTAAAATGATTAGCTTTGATGTAGTTTCCCTTTTTACTAAAGTTCCAGTTGACGACCTGATAACATTTTTAGCTGATGAGTTGGATAAATACGAATTTTCTCTGCAAACTGACACCATTTTAGAGTTGCTGAAACTGTGTATTAAGGAATGTAAATTTACTTTCAATGGTAAATTCTATGAGCAGAGGTTTGGTATGGCTATGGGGAACCCTTTATCGCCCCTTTTAAGTAACATTTACATGGAGTTTTTTGAGAAGAAACTTCTATCAAATATTTTACCTGCGAATGTTCTTTGGTTTAGGTATGTCGATGACATATTTTGTGTATGGCCTTTGTGTGAGGATGTGAACAGATTTTTAATTAGATTAAATGCGCTGGTTCCCTCTATAAAGTTCACACTTGAGGAGGAAATAGATTCAGTTTTGCCATTTTTAGATGTAAGTGTGCATAGACAGGGTAACAGATTTAAATTTTCGGTTTTTAGGAAACCTACAAATGTATGTTCTTACATTCACTTTTACTCCAATCACCATTTGAAAGTTAAACTCTCTGTATTCTGTTCCATGTTTTTAAGAGCTTTAAGAATTTGTTGTCCTGAATTTTTAGAAGACGAGATTACCAAGATTTATGATATTGCTTTTAAATTGAAGTATCCGGCATTTTTAGTTGATGTTGCTTTAAGAAAGGCTAAGAAAACATTTTATGCAGTAGACCATGTACAGGCTTTCGACCTAGTAATTTGCTTGTTTTACCTTTTGACAACAGGTTTCTTTCTTTGCCAAAAATGTTTAAAGTTTTTAATGTTAACGTTGTTTTTAGTAACACTAAGTCTGTAAGAACAATTTTAATAAGGAACTCTCCAAATTTACAAACGGGTTGCATTTACGAAATTCCATGCAGAGATTGTGATAAAAAATATATTGGTCAAAGTGCAAACTACTGGCATCAAGATTAAATCAACATAAATATTGTGTACGTGTAGGAAGTACATCGAGTGCTCTCTTTTTACATATGAATAATTTTAATCACGCAATTAATTGGAACAATTCAAAGGAAATTTTTTTTTATTTTGTAGAGACATTATTAAAGAAAATATTATAGAATCTAGTATAATAAAAATATAAGTCATGTAGTGTTTTTAATATTAGCAACGGACAATATAAACCTAGATAAAACTGGGCTTACGAAATGTATTGTTGACAACTTCGTAACTATGTAATTGACTGCTTAGTAGTTCCATTTCCATTTGTTGTGTCCTTTAAGTGTAATTCTAGGCTGTGGACCATTTACTTCTTGACTAGGCTGTTTGATTGTTCTGTATTTTACTTTTTGTTTTTATGTTTACCTTTGATATTTCGAAGCTATTTTTCATTCTTTTATATATTGTACCCTGATGAGTGTGTCAAGAATACACGAAAGCGCTAGGTACTGCTGTTTTTCATTTTTCCTGCTGGCTCTTGATATGTATATATATATGTGTGTGCGTGTGTGTGTGTATGTGTGTGTGTGTGTGTATAATGCATGTACACCAACGCAAAACTACCATAAATTACCTTGCCAACGACAGTTTAGTTATTGTACTTCATGCCACCAATTACCCATTAAAGCATATTACCGTCAATTTTGACAGCATGGGCGGACTCACAGTATTTAAATACCGAATTTTTCACCTAAAATCGTGAAGACAAAAGGCAAAAAGAAGAAGAAAACGAAGAAGAAACTGGGATTTGGGTCTGTAGTGCATGACAGCTGCCAACTCACGAGGGATGGCCTAATGTTGGAGTAACCAAATAACGGCCTCCCTTTTTTATTATTACCTCGCAGATTCCGAAAAACCCACTTCGACGCTGTCGTAACCGTATCCGGACTTCATATATATATATATAAGTTCTCAAAGCAGTATTGAACTCTATTCGACTTTGTCAAGCAGTATTCGGACTCGCTTTGCTACAACATATATATATATATATATATATATATATATATATATATATATATATATATATATATATATACATATATTAATACATACATACATACATATACATATATATTATATATATATATCATATATATATATATATATATATATATATATATATATTATATATATAGTACATACTTTAAATATGTGTGTGTGGATCATGAAAAATAATCATTCTAGTCCTGGAATTTTCAGTTACGTAAATATAAAAGAAAAAAGTTTAACTATTCTGAAAAAAAAAAAAAAAACATACACTCCTTAACCGAGATGAAATAAGTTATCATTCTTTGATGTCATTAGTGAAATTATCAACATTGTAAGGTCAGGTTACTGCAACTTAGCAAAGACAAAAATGCATAAAATAATAGTTAAAAAAGGAGTTAAATGTTAAGAACATAACCTCTCTAACCAGAAATAAATCTGAGTTCCACGTCACCTACGACGGTACAGAGGATGCAATTATAGGTAACGTTGGTCCTACTTATAGTATTCGTGCTTAAATAAAAAAATCTCAAACTATTTTCGTTTTTATATTAATCAGACGAAAAATGAACAACATACAAAAGTTTCTACATGAAATATGGCGGTATTCCATTTCAGGATATTAAAGGATATTAGTTTTACCCTAGCTTATTTTGCATTCATATTATATATATATATATATATATATATATATATTATATATATATATATATATATATATATATATCATAAACGTATATATTCTATTGCTTACACTTATCAAGGATCCATTAAAAAGACGTCCTTCGCTTTATACCTAATAAATTATATAAACTTAAATCTTCTAGGTGTACATATAAAACCACGGCCTTCTACATCTGAAACATTAAACACCTCATCTCTACTTCCTTCCTAAGATATTCTCCTTCCGTTCTTCCGGACGTTCAGAGCAACAACAAACAGCGCACCGAAGCAGCACCGTCTCCCTGACCAAAATAACTGTCGTGCCAGTCAACTTGCTGACCAGTATTCCGCTAAAACATGGACCGCATCTACCTACTTAGGAGCTCCATTCCTTGCAGCCTCCTCTCTCTCTCTCTCTCTCTCTCTCTCTCTCTCTCTCTCTCTCTCTCTCTCTCTCTCTCTCATCTCATTACCTTTTTATTCAAAGAGCTGCCATCTCTCTATACATAGACACACAACATATAGTATTATATATATATATATATATATATATATATATATACTATATAATATCCTATATATATATATATATATTTATATACATATAAAATAAACAGCGCCGCTAAGAAATGAAACACGCTTGTAGATCATGACAGATGTCGGCTCTATTAATAAAAATGCAATCTTCTTCAAAAATTCGTATTACATATAATAGCTGGACAGTTTATATGAACATGCACACGGTTGGACACCAAATATTTAATGTGTCTGTATATACATGTGTGTGTAAAAATATATATATATTATATATATGTAAATATAATAATCTTAATTATATATATATATATATATAAACACTATATATATATATATATTATATATATATATATATATATATATATATATATAATTATAAAGTCCTCCTAAGCAAGCTTCCATTTTCCTTTAGAGGACGCGACATCAGGTGTTAACCTTGTGGTCCCCAAACTAGTAATTTGGATGAGGTTGTTGGCCATATTTATTTTTTCTTCACAGTGGCTTCTACTGACTTGTTAAATCGCCTAACTAAATGGCTAATTTTTCACTGCATTGGTCACGTAATGTATAAATAATGTGTTTGACACAAAACATATATATATATACATATATATATATATATATATATATATATATATATTATATATATATATATATATATGCTATATATACACATATATAAATGTGCATGCGGGATTATATTTACGTACAAAAAGCATATATATATATATATATATATATATATATATATATATTATATATATATATATATGTATATATTAATCAAACAATAGCTGCACCGTTCTGTGGAGTACATATTTGTATAACCAGCGTGGTCGCTCACCCAAGCTAATTCAAAATCATTGAATTGGTAAACTGCCTACTAGTGAAACAATCAGAGTAGTTCATTTACAATATCAAATTGAAATCAACACTCATGAGCTTCACTCGGTCCCTAAAAAATTAAACACAGAAATCTTTAATTCTATAACATAACTAATATACAATAACAATCGCAATATTTACACTTATGTTTATTAGATATGAGAAAAGTCATGTAAAATCTGTTTATGTCTCTCTTTTTTTATTTTCTCACCTGCAGGCGAGGAGTGTGGGGAGGAAAGCAAACAGTATTTTCACCGAGATATTTACCTTCAAAGACGAGTGACTCTAAGCCAACAAGAACACTATCGAAGAGCGAACGGGTCGGAGATGCGCTTTCTTCTCTCTTGTTTGATCGGCAAACAAGCACTTGATCATGTTACAAGCATTCGTTTGTATGCAAAACTGAGCAGTATATATATATATAAAGCTACAAATCTCCTTTAATCGACTAAAAAATTCCCCCCTAGGCTAACATATATGAAAATATATTAATTCCGAGCGAATTAGATATTAAAGGGACATTTGTAACTCGATATATATATATATATATATATATATATATATATATATATATATATACACACACATATAAATACATATATATATACATATATATATGTATATATAAATACTATATATATATATAAATATATATATATATATATATATATATATATATATATATATATATACATACAATCCAAGCAGGACTTAAGAGCTGGGTCAGGTGCCAGGCAAAGACGTAATTACGAGCAGGACTCCCCCATTTCCCCTTCGGAGACTTCAATGCCCCTCGCTAAATATTCGGTTCCGATAAGAACAACTATATTCTGCCCAGGATCCTGATTCAGCCACACCTGCTTCGCTATGATCTTATCGCTCTGTACTTAGGCGTCGCTAATTGCTACAGATAAGGATTTTGGAGGCGAGATAGGTAATCACGTACATGATCATGCAATAATAATGATCATATAACAACGTAATAACTGGTAGCTGGTTGGCGATGATGTTTCGCAGTTTGAAATTCTGGAAAGAAAGAAATCCTTTTGTCTTGTTTCACAAAGTGCCAAGTCATTTTCGGTCGTAACGCGATATATTGAAATTACCGTTGCACCGATATATACTATATATATATAACTATATATATATATATATATATATATATATATATATATATATATATATATATATATATACACTGTTTATGCGATATTATCGCAAGAAAATACTATTAGCCTACAATTATTTAACAAAAATAAAACCAGAGGCATAGGAGAATCATGTAAATTACTCGAGTAGGAAATACATAATTAAAGTGAGTATTCAAAATTACACACCGTGCGATTATTTTGTGATATATATATATATATATATATATTATATATATATATATATATATATATATAGAGAGAGAGTAGAGGAAGAGAGTGAGGAGAGAGGAGATAGAGAGGAGGAGAGAGATAGGAGACCGAAGAGAGAGAGAAGGCGAATATTAAGATGATTCATAAATTGGGAGGCTTACAAAGATCCCTGATGTTATTAGAAAGAATTAACAGTAGTAATTCTTCTCATTTTGTAGATTAAAAAAAAATTCATATTTTAAAAAGTTATCTGAAAGATAACTATGGCAGAAACGTTCGAAAAATCATATTTTGCGAGTTAGAAAAATAAGCACCTATACCATAATTAAATTTCCAAATATTAATATAATGCTAATTTACATTTTTGCAAACAAAAGGCGAAGCGCTCATAGTATCTTATAATAGTAAAAATTATTCTTTACTGTCCCATTAGTCATACAAGAAACTCATAGACTTTCCATAAATGTAAGAGCAGTTCCCCAAAACTTTATATACTGATACATAAAAGTATGCTAATTGACATTTCTCATCAAAGGCTAACAGCTCGTTTTACACTTTCCGTGCCACCTCTGTGGTATTCCGGAGACGTCTGTCGAACCCCCCCCCCCCCCCCCCCCCCCCCCCCCCCCCACACACACACACCCCCCCGAGTAATAATTGACATCATAGGGGCCTGACTGACATCCCCCAACATCACCGGCGCCGCAAACACATCGCGCGTAGACCCTGCATACCACACCGCCATCACCTCGGCCGACCAAAATCGCCTCCAATATAACGATTATCATTGGAGCCGCGCACGCCACATCTTCTTCCAGCCCACACCAGCGTCAGCAACGATGCCACCAAGACCACCGGAGCTGAAGCCGAAGTCGAGGGGGGACGCGGCCTTTCATACTTACCGATTTTTGCAGGCTTTCCAATTTACCTTGTGTTAAATTTAACATTAATAACATGCTACTTAACGATTTTTTTAGGCTTTCCAATTTACCTAGTGTTAAATTTAACATTAATAACATGCTACTTAACGATTTTTTTAGGCTTTCCAATTTACCTTTTGTTAAATTTAACATTAATAACAAGTGATTACGATTCTGGCAATATCATACTAATATTAGCGAGTAGCTGGAATGGACGCTAAATTTACCTTTTGTTAAATTTTACATTAATAACTATACTTAACAATTAATTATACTTAACAATTTTCTTAGGCTTTCCAATTTAACTTTTGTTAAATTTAACATTAACAACATCATACTTACCGATTTTTTTAGGCTTTCCAATTTACCTTTTGTTAAATTTAACATTAATAACATAATACTTAACAATTTATTCAGGCTTTCCAATTTACCTTCTGTTAAATTTTTAACATTACTAACAGCCATTAAGATTCTGGCAATTATTATACTAATAAAAAGAAGCTAATAGCTGACATGGACGCTTAAATGTATCAATTCAACTTTAACGAGTATTTTATTCATAATAAAGATAGGCAACAAGTTGAAATGGAAGCTTCAATGCATCACTTCCATTTTAATCTCAATTATAATTAATAATAATTAATCAAGGGAGATTAAACCACTCATTTCAGTTTTCATGAGACATGGAGAT
>NC_087204.1:27073660-27093660 GCF_015104395.2 Macrobrachium nipponense | reverse complement strand
TCAAGCAATGATCAATATAAAAAAAAACATACATATATAACAATTTAAAGCCCAGACTGGAGCAATTCCGCCGTGATAACCCTTCATCTTTATCAACCCATCATCCATAACAATCAAGAGTTAAACAACCTCCTAAATCTCGGACTGAACAAGAACACCACAACTTTAACAGTAAAAACAAACAAGAACAGCTACAGCAGAGGCTGTTCGCGGATAAACAAAGCGTGACGATTCTCTCTCTTCATCTCGATTCAGATGAAGAGATGAAGAAGAATCTGTACTGAGCTGTTCATTCGCCATTGCTGTCCGGTGATATCTAATGGCGTCACTAAACGCTCGTTCGTTTGGTATGGAAGCGTTCCCAGATATCTGTAATAGAGACAAGTTACCCTTAAGACTATAATATCCAATGTGCCCCCCTTGGTCCTGCCCTAAATCACTACTCATAAGTCTCATCGTCTAACATGCTATGATTATACCCAAGGTCCTTTAAATATACTCGGAGTATATCTAGAGGACCTTGATTATACCGTCATCACACGATCCTAAACATTTTAATAGATATTCCTAAATGTTCAAACTCACCAGAGACTCGCCAGAAATGCTCCCGTATCTTGTCGCCAGTCTTTCAGAATCGTACAATAATTGGTCATAAAACTCGTCATCGAATACTCTCAAATTTCAGTGGATATTCGCGATACTTATCAAAACCCCCCAAAATTTTGCTATTAAATGAATACACTGTCTTTGAATATCGCAAATTATTGCCTTCAAAGCAGCAAATTACTGTTATTAATCATGGGCAAGTTTTGCTATCAAACAGAGCAAAATCTAGTCATCAAATACTCAACTTTAACTTCAAATATAGCAAAGCACGGCACATTTTTTTTTATCAATGTAGTAATCTTTCTCCATGTACTACATGAAGAGCCAGCCTCCAAATTGCGCAAATTACTTGCTTCCAGACACCGCAAAGTGATGATAACAAAAACAGAAGAATTCGCGAATTTTTACCATAAAATATTCCGCAGTACTGTCATACAAAAACCACGGAACTGCAATCAAAGGCTCATGCATCCAGTCATCACGATAAACTCAATCGCTTCTGTGATAAATAATAATATTTCTACGCAAATTCAAGTTTGTGGCGTCGTACAGCACATCTGCTGGTGATGAGCGTAACCTCCGAGGACCAGTCAAAAAAGTATCATGAGAGAGAGAGAGAGAGAGAGAGAGAGAGAGAGAGAGAGAGAGAGAGAGAGAGGGTGGGGGGGGATCGGCTCAGAATATAAGATAAGAGAATTTGCGTGTGTCCAGAACACAAGGAGAAAGAGAAAGAGACAGAAAGATAACACGATAAAGAGCAAAACAAGACAGAGAGAGAGAGAGAGAGAGAGAGAGAGAGAGAAACTTTGAGAATCCAAAACGAGAGAAAGAGAAATTCTTCATGAGTCCAGAACAACAGAGAGAGAGAGAGAGAGCAAAAATGAATTAGTATAATGGCAATGTCGTTCAGGAACCGAGTGGGAGAGCCTTGCGCTGACTTCAAACCACAGCGCGGTTACCTCACTCAGCGAGACGGTCTGGGCTACTGTTGTTGCAAGCGGTGCATTCATAATCATCAAGAAACCAGTCATCAAATTATCACTGCAAGCGACTACTATTAATTTTACGAGTCAAAAAAATAAAAATAAAAAAAATAAAAATAAAAAAATGCGTCGAAGTTTCTTCGGCGCAATCGAGCTTCCTGCACAGCGTATAATCAAGGCCACCTAAAATAGATCCATCTTTCGGTGGTCTCGGTGTAATGCTGTATGAACAGCGGCCCATGACAAACTTTAATCACGGCCCGGTGGAGGCCTGCACTATATCGTTGCCAGACGCACGATTATGGCTAACGCTGAACTCAAATACATTGAGAACTACTGAGGCTAGAGGGCTGCAATTTGAATTTGGTATGTTTGATGATTGGAGGATGGATGATCAACATACCAATTTGCAGCCCTCTAGCCACAGCAGTTTTTAAGGTTTGAGGACAGACAGAAAAAAAGGTGAGGACATAAAAAAGTGCGGACAGAAAAAAGTGCGGACAAAAATGTGCGGACAGAAAAATTGCGGACAGAAAAAAGTGCGGACGTACAAAATAAAGCTGGCGCAATACTTTTCTTTTCAGGAAACTAAAAATGTGCACATTATCTTTACAGTTTTTTCGAATGAAATTTATCTTTTTTTATCATATATTTGGCACAAGTTTAAGGAAATATATTCTCATAGTACTTTTGCTGATTCACGGTAAATACAATATCAGATGTCAGTCTACGCATCTGAGACCAAATGCAAGTAACATTAGGCCATTATAAGTCATATCTCAAAGGTCATCCCCTTTAAATAAAATCTTTTATTCGAAAATATTTGTTAAACATCACAACAGCTGCAGTTTTTCCAAAAATATCACTTGTAATTATCTTATCGTTTAAATACTTCAAGTTTCGCCATCCCCTTTTCAACAGTAAGATTTCTCGAAGAATATGACAACCTATTTGAATGTGTCTATACCCCACAGTGAATGAAATATAAAAATCGGGTAACTATTACGGAAAATGAAAATTGTCATTATTATCATTTCGTCAACTTCCATCATCTAGTACAACAACAGTAATAATAATAAGGAATCTGGAAAAACTAGAGGCTGAGGTAGCTCCAGGACTCATGCAGAAGTTTGCGCTCCTAGAAACATCGCACATCGTAAGGCAAGTGATGGACTCCTAAGGAGGCAGGGTGCAACCAGGATCCCCATACTATTAATACCACCCAGTCGAATTTGAGGACTGTGATAGACAAAAAAAAAAAAAAAAAAAAAAAAAAAAAAAAAAAAAAATATATATATATATATATATATAATATATATATATATATATATATATATATATATATATCATATATATGTATATATATATATATACATATATATATATATATATATATATATATATAAAAATTAAAATTAATATTAATAATAAATAATAAATCGAGAAGGAGTACAGATCAAGATCCTGCACCATCTTCATGGCCTCCGTCAGCAGAAATCGGAGGCAGCGATATGACGCGACGCCCCCGGATGTGAGCGGTTAGGACACCGTGACGAGACAGTTAAGTGACCGCCCTCAATTATTATTTTAACAGCGTGACCTTAAACGATTTGGGTTTCGTAGGAACAATCTTTTTTATAAACGGATAAAAAAAAAAAAACTAAGTGTTCCTGTTAAGTATCATATAACAGGACGTAAAGGGGGAAGTCAAGTCTCATTTTTTTCAAAAGATATTTGCAGAATTATTATCTTTAAGAAACCGTAACCTCTCGATATGAAAAAAAAAAGATACATAAGTTTAAGGAGAATCCAACCCTCAAACCACCCATTCCCAAAGTTTATGGCAAATGGATATTCATGAGACGAAGAGAAAACATTACACGTGCAACTTTCCAATATTCATAGCTGAAATCCGACTATTTTTGTAGTCTGCCAGCAAGAGTCCGCTCTCGACTAATATGCAAACCCCAGAACTCTTTCTTAAGAAGCGAGGAATACGGAGGACAGAAGAAGAATCGTTCGAATAAATGGTCAATTCATGCAACAATCCGCTTCTAGAAAGGGCAAAAAATCCCAGAAATCTAATATTTTTAAGTACCATTCAGTCTTCCTTAAAATAACCTACTGTGTATATAGATACAAGACGACAAACGTTCCTTATGTGAAGTATAAATAAGCGCTAGTGAAGAAAATTCACTATCAAAAATTAATAATTTCCCATTGTGTTGTGTACATTTTTACAAAATGTCTTCCTAAAAGGCATAAAAGAGATTTTAAGGTGGTGACTGCATTTTCAAAATTTCACTCAGAAATTTATTTGTTTATGGGTTTAAAAAAAAGCACCAGAGTCCACCTTCCCCCACCCGACCCTTACTATAACCGAATGATGAAAAGGTACCGCAAAAATTGTTAAATGATTCAAATACTCATTTACCGACCCAAGTCTTTGTTCGGACATCAGACTTGGTGAACGATTTATTTTCAACCTTCCCTGAAAATGTGACAGGGCTGGAATAGCAATTTTTGTCCGGACTAACAAAAATAACAGACAGATTTACTCTTCGTAGTCCGTACCTCCCAGGGAGAAGAAACAGTCTTTGAATTAAGCTCCGGAATTCGAAATAACTTTAAGCCACAGTGTTATTGCGGGGTAGGAAAACCCTATGGAAAAAAACTAAAAAGGTCTGAAAAAGGTGTTTCGCGTTGAGTTACAGATGCAGGAATTTTTGGATGGGTTATTTACAATTTAATTATTAGCATGAAAATGTGAAAAATAAATAGCGTGCATGTTAAACAGTACAGAACAATTATTTCTAATAAAATATGATGGATTCATTTTAATTTTCGTTAGTGAACAACGGGCTATTTGACAGTAGATTTTAGCACGCGCTCCAGGTAAACTGGAGGTCGGATCACGCCTTGTTCTCTTTAAACATACCTAATAATAAAAACAAAAATAATCGCATGGTAGACTCGGCTCTATATATCAGGGTACCTCGAACAAAACACAAAAACTAATGGAATATTTACCAAGTTTTCACGAGACATAAAATGGGAATGGAAGTGATCAAGAAATACTCATTTCATCAAAAATAAAAACTTTCTGATGTTAAAGACTTACAGTCGAAGTTTCTAGAAGTCGAACGGAAGCCGTGGTCTTACCTGCAAAAGAGAGAGTAAAATGAAATGCATGAATGTCTGTAAATTTTACGAAAATACTCAAATTAAATGCATATATATATGTGTGTGTGTGTGTGTGTGTGAGCGTGCGCGTGTATTAGCTTTACACATGAAAATATTCAAGCTTTCGTCCGAGAGAGAGAGAGAGAGAGAGAGAGAGAGAGAGAGAGAGAGAGACCAGACAAGGTCCTACGATGTATTTTTAAGCAAGAAAGAAAACAGATTTTTTGCGAAATAACCTGGAATTAAGAAATAAAATTCTAATATTCCAAGCAACTCATATTCACCTTTGTCCATTTCTCATTCTTTCTCACCCTCTTTTCTTAAAACAAACGAACGCACGCACAAACACATACCGCAAACTCGATTACAGTAGCTAAGTCTAAATGAGATTTGCAGTTTACGCGAATAAATCGTAACAAAACAGGACCCCAAATGACACGGCCCTTCCTTCCTTGGTGCGTTGTGGGCTACTGCCAGATTGAATCTAATTACAGTAATAAAAGGCAAAATAGTCTGAACACAATCCTTCCAAGGGCCCAAATCTTGGCCGGAAAAACGCAGGGCCGTAAATCAAACAAAAGGCTAAAGTCTGAAATAACGTTTTCAAATAAGTTGAAAATTAGGCGTTTTATTGTTGTTTCTTCCGTATGAATTTCGTCCAAATGCAACGACTCTCATTCTACAGCCTTCCTTCCTTCCTTCCTGGTGCTGTTGTTGTTAATGGTCAGTGGGGCTGGAAGAGTCTCCAGATATCAATTCGCCAGACCTACTATAATGACCTTCCTATTGTAGATTCACATCAACCGTGCATTTGACGTCTAGGCCAGTCCCTTATGACGCTCCTGATTGGCTGTTGATAAGCCAATCAAAGGGCTGGAAACTTTCAGTCTCTCGAAAGAGTTCACATGGGCAGGATGTATGTTCCACCTCTCCCCCTCAGAAGAGGTGGAACATACATCCTGCCCATGTGAACTCTCTCGAGAGACAGAGTTTCCAGCCCTGTCATTGGCTTATTAACAGCCAATCAGGAGTGACGTAAGGGACTGACCTAGACGTCAAATGCACGGTTGATGTGAATCTACTATAGCCCTGCTAACCAAGGGCTGTGAATGACCTCACTCAGCCCTCTACAAGATATCCCTTTCTCTCGCAATCACTTTTCAAACGAAGAATGTCCAGTGCCTCAATAAATCTATCTTCCAAGTTAAGGACAGTCAAATCGTAGACGCGTCCTGTCAATTTTTCTGTTGGCGTAAGAGTTGAAAATCAGAGGGGAACCTCAGCATCGTTAGATTTTGCTATTAAGGATTAAGGCGGTCTGATATCAACGAAGGCTCATGTTTTTAAATGACAAGAATTGCTCAAGAAGTAAGAGGCCGTGCCAGCACAAGGCTGTTTTTAATCTAACATAAAAACAACAGCCTTTTAAGTTATTAGTGTACCTTGGAAAATCCTTTGTTCTACTTAATGCTAATTGTCGATTAGGAATCACTGCCCAAATTAGAAAGCTATGTTAAAAAAAACCGAAGTGGAAAAACAGAAGATGACCATAAAGAATATGGTAAGAATTCCAGACATAATGGAAGTATGACTGAACAGGATTGATCAATAATATTTGGCAGCACCATAAAACGAAAAATTATTCATAGCTTGAGTATCAACGAATATCAGTTACTGAGATTCGTTATTAATGACATTACCACACCACTTAGCTTGCATGCAAGTGGCAGGTCTACCCTTACGTGAGTCCACTAATGACAATTTATCTGATGACCAAAAGTGATTTGGGCAGCGGTTCTCATCTCAGTCTCTTCACAATGGAGGAAAAAAAATGGCATTTGGATGCGGGATATATAAATTATCAGGATTTATGGTAAGAGGGAAAGCAACAAGCCATGCATATACTGGAATCTCGATATACAAACAAGTACTCTCTCTCTCTCTCTCTCTCTCTCTCTCTCTCTCTCTCTCTCTCTCTCTCTCTCTCTCTCTCTATATATATATATATATATATATATATATATATATATATATATATATAATCTTCCATATTCCTAAAAATGAAAAAAACAAGTCACCTTAGCAGGGCAATGATGAATATTCGAAATATCTTCTGCACATATTAAAACGCACAATACCTGCGATTACGTAACCTCATGACACATCGTGAAACCAATATGTCCACGTAAAAAAAATATAAAAGAACGCAATCATTGCTACCTGTCTCATGAAAAGTACACAAATAAAGAGCTAAACGCCAACTCAGAAACCAACAAAACAGGGCCGTTAAACCCTCAAGAACAGCGCCCGGGCTAAAACATTCAAGACTTAGCGCCATTAAGAGAGATGTAAACAAGCGAGCCAGAGACCGCGTGCACAAAAAGAATTGCCTTCGCAAGCAACACTTCATCCGACCTGGGAATGCTTGATAAAAAGAGACAGGTTTCCCCCCCCCCCCCCACCGCCTCCCCCCCCACCACCCCACCCCCTCAAGGCTCGCGTTACGGGAAACCCAAATTTAGAATCCTTCCCGTCCCGAGGCAGCAAAAGACTTCCGGATCCAGTTCACGAACGGAAAAACGGCGTTAGCGAGACATCGTCAGCCAAACGCCTGGGAATAAGAAGTTCCTCGGTACTTTCCACTCCAGCGTCGGAAGATCCACTTCGGACGCGCGATCATAAATGGTGTAAAAAAAAGCGGCCATATTTTCCTGAAATGACAGGAAGTAGTTCTCGGCGCCGTGTAATACAAAGGAGAAGGGCTGTAATGAAATGTAATGTAATGTACCCGCGACCAGTGGAGAAATCACACACACCCAGTATTTTCACTTACATCAAACAAACAGTTCAGTGTGTGACGCTAGCAAACGTCGCTATTATATAATGGTCTCTTTGTCATCAGGAAACTCGACTGGCTGTACATACCTCTTCTTTTGCATAAGAGCTGATGTACAAAAAATTCTACACTAAATAAATGGGTGTTAGGGACTTGCTTTGGTCATTTATTAAACCTCTCTCCCAGAGCTGAAAGGAGGGACAAATATATATATATATATATTATATATATATATATATATATAATATATCTATATATATAATGAAATAACTTGATCACGAAGTATATAAAACGTGATGCTATTATAAAATAAAAAAGGTTTTTTGCCACGAAGGAAAAAATGAAAAAGCGAGATAGTCAGTACTTTCGGTCCCGTTCGGACCTTCAGTAAAGGGTCCGAACAGGACCGAAAGTACTTGGCTATCTCGCTTTTTCATTTTTTCCTTCGTGGCAAAAAACCTTTATATATATATATATATATATATATAGTATATATATATATATATATATATTATATATATATCTCTATATTCATAAGAGAAAATGTAATCATAATAAAACGAATTGTCATTCGTAAAATATGTGATCATGTCATCTAAAGAGAGAGAGAGAGAGAGAGTGGGGGGGGGGGGTATTAGTCTTGATATACAAGAATAAAAATGGACACTAACATATAGAAAAGGCATCAACTGAAAAGAATGGCATCACTGAGAGAGAGAGAGAGAGAGAGAGAGAGAGAGAGAGAGAGATTAGTCTCTATATTATATAATAAAATAATAAAAATGGACACTGATATATAAAAGGCATCAACTAAAGAGAATGGCATTACTGAGAGAGAGAGAGAGAGAGAGAGAGAGAGAGAGAGAGAGAGAGAGAGAGAGATTAGTCTCTATATTATATAATAAAATAATAAAAATGGACACTGATATATAGAAAGGCATCAACTAAAGAGAATGGCATTGCTGAGAGAGAGAGAGAGAGAGGAGAGAGAGAGGAGGAGGGAGGAGTGAGAGAGGGAGAGATGAGAGAATCAGATTAGAGCGAGAGAAGAGATTAGTTCCCCTGTATTATAAATAAAATAAAATAAAAATAAAATGGACACCTGAAATATAAAATGAAACTTCATCAACCATAAAGAGAATGGCAATTATTTGAGAGAGAGAGAGGAGGAGAGAGAGAGAGAGAGAGAGATTAGTTTCTCTATATAATAAAGAATAAAAATGAAAATTGTGTCTTATTTTCAACTAAGAATGCATTACTAGAATGAGCATCAAGTAAGAATGATCTTTTAATTACAATGAGTATAGGAGAGGTAAGAGAGAACGAGGATGAAAACGAATTGAGAAGACGACCCGAGGAGAGAGATGGAGAGAGATTGATTAGCTTCCCATTGTATTATATAATAAAATTAATAAAAATGGTACACTGATATATAAAAAGGCATCAACTAAAGAGAATGGGCATTACTGAGAGAGAGAGAGGAGAGAGAGACTGAGGGCGAGAGGAGAGAGGAGAGAGAGGAGAGAGAAAGAGAGAGAAGAGAGAGATAGTCCTATATATAATAAAGATAAAAATGAACACTGAGACACTGATATATAGAAGAAGAGGCATTCAACTAAGAATCGGCATTATGAGAGAGAGAGACGAGAGAGACGAGAGCAGAGAGAGAGAGAGAGAGAGAGAAAAGGAGAGAGAGAGAGAGATTAGTCTCTATATAATAAAGATAAAAATGAACACTGATACACTGATATATAGAAGAGGCATCAACTAAGAATGGCATTACTGAGAGAGAGAGAGAGAGAGAGAGAGAGAGAGAGAGAGCATTTTGTATCCTTTCAAGAAGACAATCCGAAACCACAGATCGGGTAACGGGGCTCAAAATGAATCCGACGCGGTTAACCTATTCATAACACGTGCCAGGAATCATTTCCCGGGCAGGTGGACACTTTTTTTTCCTTTTTTTTCCCCACCGCCAACGACCAAGCACAAACGCACGGGGCAACGAAAACCCAAGACTTCCAAGTATTAACACATGTAAGACTGACTGCTTTATATAATTTTATATAGCTTTCTTTCTCTTCCGTTCGTTTGAGATGACCATTTTGCTTACCACATATGATTTGATCTTTCTTCAATTTTTTTATTATCTGAAAATTCCCACACTCCCCAATTATTCATCATATGCAACTACTCAAAAACAAACGACAAACACCTCAATATTCTTGTCAATTAAAAAAAAAAAAAGCCAAGCATATACAGAGAATCGCATAAACTCTAATTCTCAACAATGAATTTATAAAATAAGCCGCGCACATACAGAAAAAAAAAACAATCGCAACCAAACAAAGAGGATGCACTTATGAATTCCTATTATTGAACGACCTGAAGAAGGACAAATGCAAACGAATGATACACGAAATACTCTTGAAACCGGGGTAACAGATCATTGCTGACGCGAACAAACGTCGACAAATTAAGATTCTGTTGACTCCACAAACAAACACAAACGCAAAAAATCCGTAAAACCAAAATTCTTCCAAATAGTGAAAGATGAAGACGTTCCTTGCTGAATATTTAGGGAGAAAGAAAAACATCATCTTCGTGTGTGCGCGACAGACTCGTATCTTCCATCGACCTCGTAAAAACGATGATAAACTCGTGTATGGCTCAGTCCTGGCCTCAACGCGCTCGAAGAAAGCAAAATAGACTCGTATCTCTCAAGAGCCTCGTAACAAGTGAGACGGACTCGACGCTTTCGACGGAATCTTAAAATAAGGCGATTAAAGCAGTTTACCCTCACTGGAAATAATCCAGGACGTTGCCCAGCAAGGTACGATCGAGATTGCTATCGCTCAGGTCTTGATAACGTGAATACTCTTTTTAAGATATGAATATTTATTTCGCCGGCAATCCGTTGCAATTGTTTTTGATGGCCGTCAGCTGCGTAGTGGAGGTGTCGCTTTTCATTTATTGCAGGAAACGAAATGTCTTTCTTGTCTAAAGGAAATCTACCTTCGGTTGAAACAAGTAACGGACTGGTTGTTGTAGTTTATAATGACGAAGTTTTAGAAAGAGGTTTTTTTCGGATGCATTTTTTTTTAGATTTCAATATAATTTAGTCTGAAGGAGCAGAGAAAGAAGAAAAAACATTTGAAAGTGCCACTTTTCCATCGAATGTTAGCTTACGAAATTACTTTGTGCATTGTACGTGCGTGCGAAAGCGTTATTTACTTACTACACGTTTAATGGACGAAGAAAACAACATAAATTTTTATAAAAGGAGAAACACTTTGGCCACTTGCTCGCAGGTTAAGTTGGCCAGTTATTTATATTCATCATTATGTACACCTCGTTGAATAAATAGCTCTTTTTCGTTTTCTCAAAGGTAGATGACGCGCTAACGCAAGTATGTTGTGGTTTCTTGCCAATCATGTTCCTTGCATAGAGTGATAAACTAGTCCTAAATTTGAAGTTAAAACTAAAAATGAAGCTTCCCAATCTCATATAGCCTTCAAAGAATTAGACGCAAATTAAAGACAACCGCAGAAATCCAAACACTTAAGAGAAACTTCTGAACAGATTGATAGTCCCACACTGGAAAATCAGGTGACCCTGATTTCTTTTCCAGGAACCGCATCTTGTACAGGAAAAGCAGGAAAAACGGGAATATATAATATCACAAAAAGGGTGTGCTATGGATAAGGCAGCCCGAATATAATTGCACAACTACACAAACTGACGAAAGACCAGGAGAGACGAGACGGGTTCTGGAAAACAGAAAACAGGCCTTGAACTGGGTCTGGAAGTGCAAAGTCGTTCAGTTAATCTGGTAAGAAGGTTAATGGTTGCATTAATGTGTAAGGACGCGGTTTGACTTTGGGACACAAAGGTGGAGACGCGACATATGTTACACAGCTTTATAGATGGACGCTTCAAGTCATAAAGAGCACTTAAGCAATTCGGGGTCTCCAGTTCAGTCAGGTCACAAGTTTTTACAAAAAGAAAAAAAAAAATACATCAAGAAAACGTTTAACCGTCAACTTTTCTTAATACATGTCATTTCTTGCATCTACTCGAATGAATTTTCATTCGCAGTCAACAATTATTCTATGGTAACTTTGCTTTCATTATTTGATGAGAGAGAGAGAGAGAGAGAGAGAGAGAGAGAGAGAAGAGAGAGAGAGAGAGAGAGAGAGAGAGAGAGAGAGAATAATTCGCAGTTCCGCAGACAAGCGGCTTCCCAGTCAATCTTCCACAGAAGAAAACGGCCAATACTTCCGACATTTCATCTAGTCTCGCATATAAGACCAAAGAACGAACATTCGCCAAGTCACGTGTCACAAGCAATACGATGACGCAACCTCTCTGGGTAGAAGCAGGAAATTCGCCGATCAAAAGCTTTGCTTTCATTGTGACAAGAACTACATTAATTTATGGGAACGGACAAGTCTAGAAGAGAATATTGCTTTTGTAGTGGAAATTTAGAGCGGGTGGATTACTCAGGGTACTAACATTTCGAAAGTTATCAGAAAGGGTACTAACTTTAAGGTCATCAAAAAGGGTACTAACTTTTCTAAAGTTATCAGAAAGGGTACTGACTTTACGAAAGTCATAAAAAAGGGTACTAACTTTTCTAAAGTTATCAGAATGGATACTAACTTTAAGAAAGTCATCAAAAAATGTACAAACTTTAAGAAAGTTATCAGAAAGGGTGCTATCTTTACGATATCTATCAGACAGGGACTACTTTAAGAAAGTCATCAAAGAGGGTACTAAGTTTAAGAAAGTCATCATCAAAAAGGCTACTAACTTCAAGAAAGTTATCAGAAAGGGGACTAACTCTTCGATATTTATCAGAAAAGGTACTAACTTTAAAAAGTTATAAAAAAGGGTACTAACTTTAAGAAAGTTATTAGAAAGGGTACTAATTTTACGAAGGTTATCAGAAAGGGTACTAACCTTAAGAAAATCATCAATAAGGGTACTAACTTTAAAAGTCATCAAAATGGTTACTAACTTTAATAAAGTTATCAGAAAGGGTCATACTAACTTTACGAAAATTATCAGATTGGATACTAACTTTGCTTAGACTTACGTAGTTCAAAGTACAAAACATCAAATATTTCACGAGTACTTAAATACGCGTTACATTATTTAATGCAACGTAGCAATCTGAAGATCACAGAAAAAATTCTGGTTTACCTACAGTAAACCTTCCCGATTTTTTTTTTTTTTTTTTTTTTTTTTTTTTTTTTTTTATTTTTTTTTTTTTTTTTTTTTTTTTTTTTTTTTTTTTTGAGTGAACAGAGAAGGAGTCCATAATGAATTAGCGATTGGAGCCTGATTCTGATAGGCTTTCAAAAACTGCCGTGAATAAATTGGTGGGAAAATGCTCAGCGAGGAAAAAAAAAAAAAAGTCAGAGGTAGAGAGAGTACCTACATGAAGAAGATGCTGTGGAAAGCAATTAAAAGCGTACACAGAAAGAGAGAGAGAGAGAGAGAGAGAGAGAGAGAGAGAGAGAGAGAGAGAGAGCGATGAATACTACTTGAATGAAAGGCTTGTGTGATTATTTTGAGGGAAAATGAGAGAGAGAGAGAGAGAGAGAGAGAGAGAGAGAGAGAGAGAGAGAGAGAGAGAGAGAGCATGGGAAAATCTTGGGTGGAGCAATGCTATCGTCGGAACACCCAAGAAGGGATGACTAAAAATCCAAGAGATTTTCACACGAAAAAAAGAGAGAGAGAGAAACGTTCTCTTTAAGGTAATATGGGAATCGAAAGAGAAAGGGAGACGGAGAGAAAACACGAACAAAAAGTCAACCGATTTAACAATTTCAGGAACTTCCACGAAGCTTCCAAAAGACGGAACTGCTGACCTCACCTGCGTTCCCCAAATTGCTCGACCGGCCGGTGCAAGACTCGAATTGAACGGCTGAATTAATCTAGGTTACTTTTACCCAATAATAGAAAATAATGATGAAGAAAGTCATAATAATAATCACTCGGCTATGCTCCGTCGCTCTACGTAGTAGTTGTGATCCTCCAGGGAGTCGCCCTGGGCGCTGGAATGCGTAATCAATGAGGTGCTTACGCGCAGGGGGTGGGGGGGGGGGGGGGGGGGGGGGGGGGGGGGGGGGGGGGGGTGGGGGGGGGGGGAGGGGGGGAGGTAAGAAGTCTCCCACAATTTCATTGAGTCATTTTATTCAATATTCTTTTTTCATCTGCTCTACCAATTACCCTTCTGTTTACTGTCCATTTTGGAAGGATCTCTCTCTCTCTGCCTCTCTCACTGTCTCTCTCTCCTCTCCATCTCTCTCTCTATATATATATATATATATATATATATATATATATATATATATATATATATATATAAGATATATATATTATACATACACACGCACACACATATATTCAAATATATATATATATATATGTATATATATAATATATATATATTATAAATATAATATATATATATATAATAATATATATTATATATATAATAACTATAAATATAAACAAACCTCACAAATGAAAAGCAATATTTTTCAAAACAAAATAACAAAATGTGCACCAGAAAGATATAAATAAATACAGCCGCCCTTTTTTGTTTTGAACGTTTTCACGACGATCGTCTATTATTTATTTATTTATTTTTTTTTTCGTTTCAAGTCGTTGCAGTGGCTTAACAGTTTTGAAAACCGTCCACGGCGGGTGACGCTCACTACGGAAGGGCGAGCCCGCGATCGCTAATTTGTAGCCCCATTAAGGGAGACTCCGAAGGAGATTTGAAACCGAGGGAAAATCACTGCTGTCCACGATAGCGGTACCTCTCGACCGGACGTCGGAGCTGGAAAAACGTCGGGCCGCGTCTCTCTCCACTGCGTATGCTCCGGTAAGTTAGCCATTTCGACCTTTGCACCGAGAAGTAAAGACGGACTCTCTCTCTCTCTCTCTCTCTCTCTCTCTCTCTCTCTCTCTCTCTCTCTCTCTCTCCGTCAGTCTCAAATGAATGAAGGGTCAAAACCCTCTCGTAATGCAATAATTAATTTCCTCTTTTAAGAAATAACAACTTAAAAACTCGCTTTCCAAAAAGCCAAAACACCACTGGGCCCCCTTTCTCTTCTCAGAGTTAGCCTCCAAAAAAAAAAATCTGGCTTCAGAGTTCTCTCCAAGTCAGTCTTCTCTGTACCTTAGTTCCTCTCATCGACCTGTCTGTATATTGTTGCACTTCTTTCGTCTACGTCTGAGGATCATAAGCGGATTTCACGTTGTCACTTCAATCTCCGTCACCTGATCATCTTATTCAAATTTTCTACTTTTAAATTGAGTAACTTCTTCATTGAATTCCAAGGGTCTTGATTTTCCCCCATAATATAATATATATATATATATTATTTATATTATATATATATGTATATATATATATATATATATATATATATATATATATATATATATATACATATATATATATATATTGTATATATATATATATATATATATATATATATATATATATATATATCATACATACGTATGTATATATTTTTTCCTGCAGTAACCTTTACTTCCCACTCTACTTCCCTAACCACCGAACAATTAACCAATTTCCGTGATGGTCTACTTTAACAGGTTGTAAACTTTTAATTAGGGGAACTTCCTGACGGAGGTTCATTATATGTACTTGCCTCCTACCATAGGTACAGAGAGAGAGAGAGAGAGAGAGAGAGAGAGAGAGAGAGAGAGAGAGAGAGAGAGAGAGAGCCCTGCGTTGACCTTTTATGGAAGAGGATTCAAAATCAAATATTCTATTATGATAAAAACTTTCAATATATTTGCCAGCCACTGGGACAAATTTGGCAAAACTCAAAATAAAATCATTTGTACTGATACACTAAGCATCACTACCCTAATACAACTGAACTTGTATTCTAATATTTTATTTGCTTTTTTTTATTTGTTTACTATTTATTTATTAAGTTGTTAATTAATTTTTTTTTCTAATAACTGATCTCTTTCTGTACTTCTCATTACATTCTGTTACTTCTTTCGTATGAACACCATATTCTTTGCAAGCTTCAATTTTAGGGTTCATCTAAATAATTTTAATAATAATAATAATAATATGGAACTCATGCTCAGCTACTGTAATGACTGAATTAAAGTTTCATGCGAAAGAGAAAAGGAGATTTGCAAAAGTTTATATATAAAAAGGAAAGTACTTTAAGAAGCAAAAGAGAAAACAATATTCGCGCAAAATGAATATAAAAAAGGCAAATTAATATAACAAATCATGATTACGAGATAAACTATCGAATCCTTCAAATTAAATCTGTATCAAGAACAAAAACATAAGCATGTTTATAGAAATAAAACGTTGAAAGTTAGCATCGAAATGAGGAAAATTCACGTAACGCAGGCCCACATAGTCACGCTCAGGAACACCTGTTAATATCGCCTCAAACGATTAAAAAAAAAAAAAAAAAAAAAAAAAAAAAATACACACCAACATCACAAAATTTCGCACAAATGGGTTATATAAACATACGTCATGCATATCAACCACACGGAACAAGAGACTATAAAATGTATCGTTAAGTTGTAAAGAACTTGACTGACTCTCAGAAATACACCTCAAGCAAGACGAAGAAGAAAATAGCATTCTAATGGTTAAAAATCATGTGACTAAGAAGGAGGTTAAGCGCCAACTTGCCAACTTTGCTAACTTGCTCATATATAGCTTAAATTGCGCCATCTTTCAACCTTAGCGCTGTCCAACTCATATCGCGATACTTAAATCTATCATGGCGCATTTTAGCTCACGCCCACAAAACGCAAACTGCTCCATGCTTAAATCTGAGCACTTAAGCTTTCTTTGCACAAGTTACCCATGCTTAAATTCTTACGAGATTGCAAAATCTCGCGTGAAACTTCGATAATCACAGCTGTGGTTAGGGAATCATGAAATATACGAAGGTTGGTCACACTGCGCTCTTCACTGTGAACAGATGGTACAGTCAACAGAGGTCTGTTTAGCAGAATAGGGCTGTTTTGTGATATTCAACAGTCATTTTTCTTAATCCATTATGATAAGGGGTCTGAGTTATGCACTACATTAATCTTAGTAAAAGATTTGATGATTTCAAACCTAAATATTATGTTCAACATACGGCCTTTGGCTCACAACAGGCATTCTAGATTTATACAACGATGAATTCACACACACATATACCTACACATATACTCGTGTATATATATATATATATATATATATATATATATATATATATATATGCTCAAAAATCACAGTAGATGCACGTGACTTCATAAAAAAAGCGAATCCCACAGGAAAATGATAGTCAGAAATCCAATCGCTTTCGTCTTTTCTCAGACATTGTCAAGGAGTTAACTCCTTGACAATGTCTGAGTAAAGACGAAAGCGATTGGATTTCTGACTATCATTTTCCTGTGAGATTCGCTTATTAGCTTATATATATATATATATATATATATATATATATATATATATATATATATATATATATATATGATATTAGAGATGAGGAGAGAGGGTTTGTTTTAAATGTTAGAATAGCAATGAGGAGTTAAAGGAAAGGAAATAATACTAGCGTAAATCTTATACGCTAAATCATATTCATTCTTATGATACTAAAATTCCCAATTGCAAGTTAAAAATCTAACCTAGAATGTTGAAACACATGAAAAACCAGAAAATCCCACAAAAGCTTGGAATAAACAAAATAGAATAGCTATCTATACTCGAAACAAGACTACAAACGCCGGGTAAATTTATAATCATTCAGATAATTTTAAGCTGAACGAAACCACAATTGAAAAAAATAATTATTCAATTAAATTCATTCTATTATCAGCATAAAGAAGACGAATAAATTTCCTTTTGTTCAAAACTCAAACAAAACCTTCAGACGAAATATCATCATTCTCTCTCGTGGCAGAGGCCGGAGAAGGATAATTTTGTCTTTCTGTTTTTTATGAAAAAAAGAAACCGAAAGGGTAACGATTTAACCCCAGTCCTACCCGCCCAAGTGGCGACGAAAGAAAAAGAAGAAGAAGAAGAAGAAATTGTTATTTAGTGCAAAGGTCATCCAGGTAGGAAGAAGGCATCTTACATTCCTTGGAAAATTCTCTCTCTCTCTCTCTCTCTCTCTCTCTCTCTCTCTCATCCAATTTCCTTTAAATGTTGCCATGTAATTGTTTAGAGTTTAAAAACTGTCAATCTACCTGTCTACTCATATATTCACTTTTCTGTACCATCCAATCAATTTTGATTGTGCATCTATTAGTTTATCTCATTCACATATTTCAGTTCTCTCTCTCTCTCTCTCTCTCTCTCTCTCTCTCTCTCTCTCTCTCTCTCTCTCTCTTTCCTTTTACGACTCTCTATAAACCCTTCATCGAGTTATCCATCCATCCAACCACATACCAAACCATCTATGACCCAGCCTCTCTCTCTCTCTCTCTCTCTCTCTCTCTCTCTCTCTCTCTCTCTCTCTCCTGTCAACCAGTGCAATATCCATCACGCGAATCAAAGAAGGATTCAGCGGCCAGTTCCACTCTTTCTCTCCATCATCATCTTACGACTGATGCTGGAGGCCGTCAGCAAAGAGAGGATGCATCAAAGTCTTTCTTTCGAAAGCTTTAGGACTCATGGTTGATGTCAGCGGAGGAACCTGATGCTGACGTTCACACCTAAGTGTAAGGAGTCAGCAGAAGAAAGAAGGAAGGATGCTGACAAAAATCGTCAGGAAAGTCACCTACGCCAGAATTCAGGATGAGGACTGATGTCAGTGACGACAAAAAGGATAATACCAATGAAGAAACAAATTATCCAGCAAAGAAGAAGAAGAAGAAGAAGAAGAAGAAGAAGAAGAAGAAGAAGAAGATACAGGGAGGGAGGGAGGGAGGGATGGAGAGGAGGAGGAGGAGGGAGGAGGAGGAGAGAGGGAAGGTGACCTTTGACCTCGGGCGAGGTGACATGCACATGCATCTTGTAAGATGACGACACGACGGCGACGACAGCGACTGTCCGTAGTCGCTGTGATGCCGATGCAGCCTCTTCTTCCTACTCCTTCACTCCTATACTGCACTCCACTCCACTCCCCGTCATACTACTTCTTCGACTACTACTATTACTACTACTACTACTACTACTACTACTACTACTACTACTACTATTTCCTGAGACTGTATATCGGGTATATAATTTATTCAAATAATTTATTCTCTTCATACTACGACTGCAATTGTTATTGTACGAGGATCATCTTTTATTTTTAAGTAATAAACATTCCTATGATACGAGCAGCTACTACTACTGCAAGTATTCCTCTACTTTTAGGATACATTTATTTACTAGTTTAAGTACTCAAGAATTAACGACAACTGCCATTATTACTACTATTGCAATTAAATGTTTGCTATCCCTTCTCTACAGAAATTGAGTCTGTTGTTATCTCTGCTGCTCATCAACAAGTGTATTACATAGGCTCTCTATAAAGATGTTGATGATGACTTATCATTATTGGTCTTTCAATAGATAAAAGATGATATTATTATTATTATTATTATTATTATTATTATTATTTTATTATTATTATTATTATTATTATTATTATTATTATTACAAAAAGAAACTTCCTCAAAATATTATGAAATGAAATGAGCTTGTTTGTGATAAAAAGGGAAACGACCTTCAGTAGTGCTTACTACTTACTCACTCTCTGCTAAGTATGACTGTCATTTCCACTCTCTCTCTCTCTCTCTCTCTCTCTCTCTCTCTCTCTCTCTCTCTCTCTCTCTCTCTCTTCCCTCAAGCCATTCCAGCAACAGGTTTTCTCACCTTGACCTTCTCGCATTTTTCAGGATCTATAAAAAGTGCAAAGTCAGTGCATGCTTGCGCTCTGCTATAATGGGGCTATTTTAATGTCGCATCGCCTCAGATGATCGTTTCAATGCAAATGACCATGCATTCCAAGCTTGCAGCAAAGAAATAAGAAAAAAATAAAAACGAACTCCATATATATTGCTGGTATCAGTTCAAAATTCCAGTCATTAAATGCAGACAGTCATTATTATTACCATTCAGTTTAATGGCCAACGTTAGTTACTACAGTCAACTACAATCAGTATTAAAATTCGGTCACTAACTGAAGTAGTCACTGAAAAATCATTTATCAAGACGAAAGACTTTATCCTTCATAAAATGGGATTATGAATCGTTGACAGTATAAACATTAGTTAAAAGAAATAAACTTTTTACCCTTTTTCGAATAAACTTAAAAAAAAAAAAATCATACGTATAATTGTATCTTATAAATATTTCTATATATATACACGTATATATATAT
>NC_087204.1:27043660-27071160 GCF_015104395.2 Macrobrachium nipponense | reverse complement strand
AAGTATAAAACTCAGGACTCTCTTTATATCTATAAACGGCATATACTTTGAAGGTGAGATCATTTTTTCTGTCAATGATCCAAGTCGCCTCCCGTAGAAGTTTTCTCTCGTTCTCTCTCATTTCACTATAACATTCTAAAACATGCTAAAATGAGAAAAATCTCTCTCTCTCTCTCTCTGTCTCTCTCTCTCTCTCTCTCTCTCTCTCTCTCTCTCTCTCTCTCTCTCTCTCGTCAGCATTTAAAAGGGCCCCATCGCTATTGGTAATCTCTCTCCCTCGTTCTTCCTATCACCAGTATTGAGAGGACAATAGTCATGTCTCTGGTGACACAAATATTTCTTTTTCGTCGTTTCAAGGTGAAACAGGTCTTTCATTTTCGCCATTTCAATCTTTTCGAAAAATTTTTCGTCCTTTTTGAAGGTGAAACAAGTTCTCCTCTTTTTCGTCTTTTTTTCCAAGGTGGAAACAAGTCTCTTCTTTTCGTCCTTTCAAGGTGAAACCCAATCTCATCCTTTTCGTCCCTTTCAAGGTGAAACGAAGTCTTTTCTTTTTCGTCCCTTTTCAAGGTGAAACACAAGTCTTTCTTTTTTCGTCCATTTTCAGGTGAAATAAATCTTTCTTTTTCGTCCTTTCAAGGTTGAAAGAACAAGTCTCCTCTTTTTTCGTCCTTTTCAACGGTGAAACAATCTCTCTTTTTTCGTCCCTTTCAAGGTGAAACAAATCTCTCTTTTTCGTCCTTTCAAGGTGAAACAAGTCTTTCTTTTTCGTCCTTTCAAGGTGAAACAAGTCTTTCTTTTTCGTCCTTTCAAGGTGAAACAAGTCTCTCTTTTTCGTCCTTTCAAGGTGAAACAAATCTCTCTTTTTCGTCCTTTCAAGGTGAAACAAGTCTTTCTTTTTCGATTTTTCGTCCTTTCGATGGTTGAAACAAATCTCTCTTTTTCGTCCTTTCAAGGTGAAACAAGTCTTTCTTTTTCGTCCTTTCAAGGTGAAACAAGTCTCTCTTTTTCGTCCTTTCAAGGTGAAACAAGTCTTTCTTTTTCGTCCTTTCAAGGTGAAACAAGTCTCTCTTTTTCGTCCTTTCAAGGTGAAACAAGTCTCTCTTTTTCGTCCTTTCAAGGTGAAACAAGTCTCTCTTTTTCGTCCTTTCAAGGTGAAACAAGTCTTTCTTTTTCGTCCTTTCAAAGTGAAAACAAATTCTCTTTTTTTCTTTTTCGTCCTTTCAAGGTGAAAACAAGTCCTTTCTTTTTTCGTCCTTTCAAGTGAAAAAAGTCTTTCCTTTTTCGTCCCGTTTCAAGGGTGAAACAAGTCTCCTCCTTTTTCGGGGAGTTCCTTTCCAAGGTGAAACAAGTCTTTCTTTTTCGTCCTTTCAAGGTGAAACAAGTCTCTCTTTTTCGTCCTTTCAAGGTGAAACAAGTCTCTCTTTTTCGTCCTTTCAAGGTGAAACAAATCTCTCTTTTCCGTCCTTTCAAGGTGAAACAAGTCTCTCTTTTTCCTCCTTTCAAGGTGAAACAAATCTCTCTTTTCCGTCCTTTCAAGGCTTTTGGCAAAACAAGTCCTCTTTTTCGTCCTTTCAAGGTGAAACAAGTCGTCTCTTTTTTGCGTCCTTTTTCAAGGTGAAAACAAGTCTGTTCTTTTTCGTCCTTTCAAGTGAAACAAAATCTCCTCTTTTTCGTCCTTTCAAGGTGTCGAAACAAGCTCTTTCCTTTTTCCTTTTTCCGTTTCCTTTCAATGGTGTAAACAAAGAACTCTTCTTTGTCCTTTTTCAAGGTGAAACCAAATTTCCTCTTTTTCTCCTTTAAGGGTGAAACAAGTCCTCTTCTTTTCGTTCCTTTTCAAGGGTGAAAACAAGTCTTTCTTTTTCTTCCTTTCAAAAAAGCGTGAAACAAGTCTCCCTCTTTTCCTCCTTTCAAGGGTGAACAAGTCTTTTTCTTTTTCGATCCTTTCAAGGTTGAAGACAAATCTCTCTCTTTTCGTCCTGTTCAAGGGAACAACAAGTCTTTCTTTTTTCGCCTTTCAAGGCTTTGAAACAAATCTCTCTTTTTCTTCGGTCCTTTCAAGCGTGAAACCAAATCTCCTCTTTTTCCGTCCTTTTCAAGTGGAACAAAGTCTCTCTTTCCTCCTTTCAAAGTGAAACAAGGTCTCGCTTTTCCGTCCTTTCAAGGTGAAACAAGTCTTTCCATTTTCGTCCTTTCAAGGTGAAACAAATCTCTCTTTTTCGTCCTTTCAAGGTGAAACAATTTTTCTCTTCATTTTTCGTCCTTTGTTCAAGGTGAAACAAAGTCTTTCTTTTTCTTTTTCGTCCTTTCATGGTGAAAACAAAGTCTCCTCGGTTTTTCGTCCTTTCAAGGTGAAACAATCTCTCTTTTTCCTCCTTTCCAAGGGTGAAAACAAGTTTCTTTTTCCTTCTTTCGTCCACTTTCTTCCAAGGTGAAACAAAGTCTCCTCTTTTTCCTCACTTTCAAGGTTTGAAACCAAGTTTCTTTCTTTTCTTCCTTTTCAAGGTTGAAACCAAGTCTCTCTTTTTCCTTCCTTTCAAGGCTGAAAACCAAAGTCTTTCTTTTCGTTTTTCCTTCAAGGGGGGGGGGGGGGGTGAAACAAATTTCTCTCTTTTTTCGTCCTTCAAGGTGGTGAAAAAAACAAGTCTCTTCTTTTTCCGTCCTTTCAAGGGAAACAAGTTCTTTCTTTTTCTCCTTTCATGGTGAAACAAATCAATCCTTTTCCGTCCTTTCAAGTGAAACCAAATTTTCTCTTCTTTTTCGTCCTTTCAAGGTGAAACAAGCTCTTTCTTTTGTTCGTCCTTTCAAGGTGAAACAAGCTCTCTCTTTTTCGTCTTTCAAGGGAAAACAAGTCTTCTTTTGTCCTTTCAAAGGTGAAACAAGTCTTTCTTTTTCTTTTTCGTCCTTTCAAGGCTGAAACAAGCTCTCATTTTCCGCGTCCTTCATGTGAAACTAATCTCTCTTTTTCGTCCTCAAGGTGAACAAGCTCTCTTTTCGTCCTTTCAGGTGAAACAAATCTCTCTTTTTCAGTACCTTTCAAGGTGAAAGACCAAGTCTCTCCTTTTTTCGGGGGGGTTTCCTTTCAAGGTTTGAACAAGGTCTTTCTTTTTCGTCCCTTTCAATGGTGAAACAAATCTCCCTTTTTCCGTTTTTCCTTATCAAGTGAAACCAATTTCTCTGTTCGTCCTTTCAAGGTAAACAAGTCTTTCTTTTCGTCTTTCAAGGGTGAACCAAATTCTCCTCACTTTTTCCGTCCTTTCAAGGCGAAACAATTTCCAGTCTTTCTTTTTCGTCTTTCAAGGTGAAACAAAGTCCTCTTTTTTCTGTTTTCCGTTTCCTTTCAAGGTGAAACCAACGGTCTCTTTTTCCTTTTTCCGTTTCCTTTCAATGGTGAAACTAATTCTCTCTTTTTTTTTTCGTCCTTCAAGTGAAACAAGTTTTTCTCTCTTTTTCGTTCCTTTCATGGTGGAACTACAAATCTCTCTTTTTCCGTCCTTTCAAGGTGAACAGGTCTCTGCTTATTCTTTTCCGTCTTTCAAGGTGAAACAGTCTCTCTTTTTCGTCTTTCAAGGTGAAACAGTCTCTTCTTTTTCGTCACTTTCAAGGTGAAACAAGTCTTCGTTTTCGTCCTTTCAAGGTGAAACAAGTCCTTTGTCTTTTTCGGTCCTTTCATGGATGAAAACAAATCTCTCATTTTCGTACCTTTGTTCAAGGTGAAACAAGTCTCCTCCTTTTTTCCGTCTTTCAAGGTGAAACAAGTCTCTCTTTTTCGTCCTTTCAAGGTGAAACAAGTCTTTCTTTCTGCCCTAAAAGAGGCAGCGTCTCCACCTCTTCCTCCTATTGCTGGTACTCCCACCCCGTGTCTCATCAGTGCAGTGGAGTCCTTTAGCTAATAGCGTACTAGTATGTGGGTCGTGCGATGTCAACGGTTAGAAAAGCCCTCTGGGGGCACCAGGAGAGGACTGTCATTACTTCAACTGCAAATCTTATGCCATGGTACAAAGATCTCTCTTCGCCAGAAGCGGCAGGAGAAAGGCAGACTCTCGGAGCTTTGAGGGATGCAGATATCTCTCTCTCTCTCTCTCTCTCTCTAAATGGAGCGTCCTTCGAAGGGAGTGACTTCCTCTCTTTCATTCTCTTCATATAGAACATCTTTCGAATGTGAGAATCTATTTATCTTTGACTCTCTTTAAAAGGAACATTTCTCCCAAGGCGAGAATCTCTTTCATCCTCTTTGAATGAGGTGTCTTTCAAATGTGAGAACCTTCTTCATGCCTCTCTCCAAATGGAGATTATCCTTTTATGGTTAGAATCGATCTCTGTATCTTTCCAAATAAAAATACTCAACCCTCGAGGGCGAGCAAATTTCTCCCCTCTCCTTAAATGATGGGTTCTTCCAAGGAATCTCTCTCTCTCTCTCTCTCTCTCTCTCTCTCTCTCTCTCTCTCTCTCTCTCTCTCTCTCTCTCTCTCTCTCTCTCATAAAAAGGGCACAGCTCGAAGGTGAAGTAAGGGGTTACCTGGGAAGGTTAAATTGGTCTCGAAGGAGAAGAGATGGGATATTGGAACATAAAAAAGTAGAATATAAAAACAAACGGACCAGAAAGAAGGAAATAAAAAAGGGCGACGACCTTACAAATTTTCGGTTTTTAAGATTTCTTTGTTTAAACAGGGCATCTATTATTCATATTCATTCTGGATAATAACTAAAGAGTAAGGGACATCTGCCACGAAAAATATTAACGATAACTAGTTAACTGAAATATAAGAAACCAATCTATACAAAAATCAGTAAGAATTTATGTATACAGTATATAATATATATATATATATATATATATATATATATATATATATATATATATATATATATATATATATATATATAATGTTATAAAGACCTAATAAGAAAATGACTTTTAGTATGTCCCTCATTACAATGGATAAGCTATAGGAAGAAACCCGATAAGGGTAACGAAAAACAAAGTAAAAATAAACTAACAAGAGAAATAATAGAGAAAAACCAACAAGATTAAGCACTTAAATTATGACGTGAGACACTAATCGAGATGGAACTCAAAAGAGGAGACCTACAAGTCCCATAAAAGGAACACTTATGTCCTCCCAACATGAAGTCAACAAGCTGCAATAGTCATCTCTTACATAAAGTTTAAATGACGTAAACATTTACATCTAATACAAAAATAACGTCTGCATATGTGTTTCCACTTCATTTTTAACCACATTTAAGCTGTAAATTAAAACAAGCGCAAATTCTCATTTAAATGCAAGTTTCAACATACATCAGGCGTGTAATGTGTTTACACGTTGAAGTATTTAAATGGGAAAGTGAGCATACTGATGTCTTCTTTTGCACACAGTTTAAATTAAAGAAGGTTCAAGTTTGTGCCTATAAAGAGTGTATTTACTTTTAAACTTTAAAAATTAAAGATAAACAAAGCGAACACTTCCTCGCACATGCAATGTTGTATAATACACAGCACGAAGCCGAACCAAGTGACTTAAAAATAGTACTTCACGCAAAACCTGACAACGAGGCGACGAGACAGACACCAGCCACAAAGAGAAGCAACAAAGCAAAATATTCCGCGTATCCGAAACGGAATTCAAGGATTTATCATCTGCAATTTCGCTGCGGCTCTAATTCCCACCATCACACCTGGAAAAACCTGACAGCCAGTCTCAAAAACAGCACTTTTCTTCAAAATATAAGTCATCTGCAACCCAATTCCAGCCTCCATCCCCTCTCCCGATTTTTATGGCAAACCTCCAATTCCAACCTTTATTATTATTTTTTTTAACTGCAACCCTGAAAGTCCAACCTCATTTTTGAACCTCCAAAGGAATTCAAAAATAAAACCGGTCTCTGTCGACTAAGAAACCACAACTATTTCATTTTCATCTTTCGTGTTGATGACTCTGCTTCTGATTCTGCCAAAATAAATCTACATCTCCGCTCCTCTCCCCAACCCTCCCCTCATCCTCTTTCCATACGACTAGCCTCTAAGAGAACAAGAAAAACAGAATCGGTCTCCGTGGCGGAAGAAACACACCAGTGTTTACTCCATTTTTCATCTTATATTTTTTCAGTATTTCTCCTGGCCTCATTTCCTATTCTGGAGTGACCACTGTCATATCATCGCTGGAATTACAATCCAAGACCCCCACCTGGAACCGTGATGAAACGTTCAACTTTCTAAAATCCGTGGTGGAACGTTTAATGGAACGTCTCTGAAATGCTCTGATGAGACGTTATCACACCAGATAGCCCCTTTCGCATTAAGAAATCATTGCGCATTTTCCTTCAAAAGATTGCTATTAAACTCCTGGCGACGCATCACTCTCTGACATTAACTGCAAATAGACATTTTGCTAAATAGGTCATTTGAATGATGTCGTGGGTGAGTTCCTTCACAAAACTTAAAATATTTAGTCATGAATAATAATAATAATAATAATAATAATAATAATAATAATAATAATAATAATAATATCAGCGGGAAGCAGGCCTTCTCGGATACATCTCTTATTGAAAAGAATGGCAGAGTTAACGGAATTTATCTTATAAAGAATTTTATCTATTTTTCTAATCAATCGCTTTCCATAATCTGCGAGACTACTAAGTATATAAATGGCTTATCTGGTATTCTGAATGTCAAGATATGGTATTTCTCGGGTATCAGTACAAAAATATATGGAATATATGTTTTAATTGTATGTGATATACATGCAGAGACTACAACGCACTTGTAGAAAGTGATCGTCTTCATTCCAGTATTCTTATTATTACTGTATTTTTCAGTCTTGTCATCGAAGATCACTTTCTCCATCCCGTTGTAGTCTCCAGCTGTATATCAAATCTACAATTAAAATATATATTCCATATTCTAGTATTGTTAATACCGGAGAAATACCAGATCTTGACATTCAAGAACCAGATCAACACCATGAATATAGGCCAATTACTTAGCAGTCTCGCTGATTATGGGAAACGAATTATCAGAAAATTTTTATAAGATAAATTTTGTTAAATCTTCCATTCTTATCAATAATAATAATAATAATAATAATAATAATAATAATAATAATAATAATAATAATAATAATAATAATAATAATAATAATAATAATAATAGGAATTTACCTTATAAACAAAGAAGTTTTCGGAGGCTTTTCAATAATAATTATAATGTTAGTAATAATAAGTATCATAATATATACCTAAGTTTTGTCATCAACATTCCAACTTACGTAACTACAATCAAATATTCTCAAGTGAAATCTAAAAATTGGATCCATAAGAAAATACTGCCTTCCAAAACTAGAAACAGACATCGGTAAGCAGTGAATATCACTTCGAGTCATAAGGAACCATCCTTTCTCAAGAAATACTACTTATACTTCAACTTTGATGACCCAACATAGAAATCAACAATGATCTGGTGTGCAAATATTAATGTTCGTTTGTTTGTCTTTTTTTCTCAACATTCTGAACACATTTTCATTGTCTGGTTCATTTTCCAATTATTGATTACATATGTCCGATTTATTTCCCAATTATCGATTACATATGTCTGATTCATTTTCCAATTATTGGTTACATATGTCTGATTCATTTTCCAATTATTGATTACATATGTCCGATTCATTTTCCAATATTGATTACATATGTCCGATTCATTTTCAAATTATTGATTACATATGTCCGATTCATTTTCCAAATCATTGATTATATATGTCCGATTCATTTTCCAATTATTGATTACATATGTCTGATTAATTTTCCATTTATTAATTACATGTGTCTGATTCATTTCTAATTATTGATTACATATGTCCGATTCATTTTCCAATTATTGATTACTTATGTCTGATTCATATTCCAATTATTGATTACATGTCTGATTCATTTTCTAATTACTGATTACATGCCGAGGTTCCAAAATACATGGCCCTTCAGTACTGTTCACTCTCTTACTTGTATGGAATAAAGGCATCATTGCAATCAATGTCCTCACACCAGACACCTACAGACTGCTATAAGTTCCGAAATTATTTATGCTTCCTTGAGGTGAGGTGGCAAACTGTTGTCATTAATGACGGTTATCTACGTGATTCCACTTATGTGATAACTTATCATTAACAGGGCAGCCATACTATACACGGAGGAAGTTTCTCCTGTCATTTATTATGACTTTTGTACGTCTATACGTGAGTGGATGCAACCAGCATTTATTTAGCATTATTGTTCCGGTTCGAACTTTGTTTTCTTGACGTAACTGTATTTGACGTGTTCGGCAAACTCGTGTAGTTACCTCGCGAACGCTAGTGGTTGACTGAAAAAAATTTACGAGCACTGCATGTTGGGCAGAAAAGGCTCTTATTTTCATTGTAAAGTAATACTGTACATCCAGGTGTTACTGCACGCACACACACACACACACACACACACACACACACACACACACACACACACATATATATATATATTTATATATATATATATATATATATATAATATAAGTCATATCACATTTCCGTGATTCATATACATATATCGAGCTATAATGTCCTTTAATATCTAATTCGCTCTACCTCGGAATTAATATATTCATATATGCTTAACCGAAGGGGAATTTTTCTCGATAATAGACTTGCCTGGACCAGGCGCGAACCCGTGGATCCTTTCAAACCCAGGAACGTCAGTGAAGCTTTTACCTACTACACCACCGCGAGAGGCTCGCGGTGGTGTAGTAGGTAAAGCTCACTGACGTTCCTGGGTTTGAAAGGATCCACGGGTTCGCGCCCTGGTCCAGGCAAGTCTATTATCGAGAAAAAAATTCCCCTTCGGTTAAGCATATATGAAAATATATTAATTCCGAGGTAGAGACGAATTAGATATTAAAGGACATTGTAGCTCGATATATATATATATATATATATATATATATATATATATTATATATATATATGTATATATATTACATATATTATATATATATATATATATATATATATATATATCATACAGATACGCACAGACACATACTATATATATATATACACATATACAAATACATACACAGACACATACTATCTATATATATATATATACGCACTATTACCAACTCAAAAAACCATACACACAACAATTAGGTTAACAGAGAGGAAAAACTATGAATAATGGCTTGAAACCATCTTCCGGTCTACTGTCAACGGCGAAAAATAATGGAGTGAACAGCGCAGTGGCGGAGGGAAGTGAGAGAGAGAGAAAAAAGGGCATTATGGACTCCTCAAGGAGGTTAGCCAGAGACATTAATTGCGCTGCGTCGTCGCTACTGTAAAGGCTACTTTACTGCAAAGAGAGAGGAGTTTGATATACGAGGATGTAAAATCATGATTGAAATTCAGTCCATTTGCTTATTTACTCACTTTCGAATAGTTTTGTTCGCAATATGGATCCAGGTAACATACCAATGAGGCGTTATGAATAAATGAAAGGCTGAACAAAGGCAGAAAAGAACTAAGAAAACAAACCGACAAGAAAAAAACTTTTGCTAATCGATCGAGTTGAAACAGACAAAAGTGATCTCCGCTTTTATACTTGACCTCCAAACGTGAATAAATCAACAGACGAAACTAAACTGTACCTCTGCCAGTTTAACAGACGTATTGAACAGGCTGATTTCTTTCTAGAAGTTCTCATGATATTACCCAAACTACAGATATAACAAATGGGTCTGCCCTCCTTCGTTTCGCTCCCACTGTATTTTGGAGTCTCTTTCCCTTTTTACAGAGGTTAAAGTAGCCTCTGTGCCTCTCTCCCTCAGCCAGGAGACTGGTTGTGTTCTGTCATATCCAATAAAAAGAATAAAGCTTTCATTCTGTTTGACCTTACGTGAACAAGAAATGTTTATCTGTGAATGCAAAATAAAAGGGTCAGAGGAAATTAAATGACTTACGGACGAAATGTATTCTTTATTGATTTCGGTATTGCTGAATTGTCATACACCATATTTATTGGTTTTCTTTTTGTTCATCAACAGCCTTTTAATACTCACTTTTTAATAGTCATTACACCTATTGGTATCGTAATCATTATATCAGTTGTTGCTTATTATTATTATTATTATTATTATTATTATTATTATTATTATTATTATTATTATTATTATTATTATTATTATTATTATTAATTATTATTATTATTATTATTATTAATTATTATTATTATTATTATTATTATTATTATTATTATTATTATTACGCCTCTTGAGCTACTACAAAAGCTATTGCACACTTGCCTTTCCCAAGTAATGATCACCATCAGCACTGTAGCTTCTATAATTTTAAGTCCCTTGTCATTATCATCACCGATGGATGCTTACATTCCCTAAGAAAACAATCCAACAAAACTAAGTTCCTCCTCTTCTCCATAACCTTCCAAATATTCCAACATACCATTATAGAAAACATCCCATTAAAAAGGACTGCAAATACTTTCTTCAGCCCCAGGAGAACTTTTACAACTGGAAAGGTTCCAGCTGTTGTCTGTGTGATTTAGGCATTTCCATCGCCGCCCTTCAATCCGTTCCCTCCGTCAGGTGATGAAGGATGCGTTAAGAGGTGCTAAGTACAGGTCTCGCGTTGGATGTGTTTGTGCCAAAGACCACAGGATAGACTTTCTAACAGGAGGCCATTCGCGTTCCGGCTCCTTTGACGCCATCGCTGTGCTGAGCCTGAAGAATTTCAATTGTGGGTTTGAAAGTATATTAGGTCCCTTTGCATTACATTTGTCGCCACTACCTGGCTGCTGAGGGAACTAGCTTTTAAGGGCGTCTGAAAAGATGTACGCACTACATTATGTTAAGACAAGAGCCTGAGGATATTAACTTATACGGGAATGTGAGACGAAGTAACTCGATGCAAAGGGCGGGCAAAGAGTACAAATTAGCAATGTAAGTCATGCACAAGGTTCCAACAGTTACCATTTTGGAAGACAGACTTTATTTGTGAACGGAAAGAATAAAGAGCTATGAAAAAATATGTTAGCCGTTAAGCAATCCTTCTAAAGTCACTTGTTCAAGTCAGTAAGGTAATTTTACATTTCGTCGGTAATAAGAATCATTTCACTATGCCCGTTTAACACTTGAATTTCCTCGTAAGAAATTTCGTCAAGTTTACCAGTAAAACATTCTACATCGTCGCGTTTATTATTCATAGGAGCGTGACAAAATCTTAAATCTTGTCAGACAAGCAATTTGACATTGCTTGTAATTTAGTGCAAATTTCATACGTCATTTCATCTAATTCCTCACTAATATATTCATAAATTTTGCTATAACCCGTAAACATTTCCCGCAAAACTGAGCAATTTATCAATAATTCGCTAAATTTTGCATATTTTTTTGGCATGCTGTTACGTAATACATTCATAAATTCTCATATGATACATTTATAAAATTTGTCAGTGACAGTTTCTGAACGCAGTATTCTCACGCGGCCACGCCCACCAGTTCTGAAAGGTATAGTTGAGCATGGGAGAAATCCCCCCCCTTAAAAATTACTCTCTCCCAATCATCCACCCCCTCCCTCCTTCTCTCTCCTTGCACAACAGTTAAGTCAGCCAAAGGATTTATCATCTATTTCGTAAAAATGAAGAATTGGTGGTTTGTAAAATTTAGTAAGAAAAAAAAAGTCACTGGTTCCTTCATGAAGCCGGAAACACATTGTAAGTTACTTTAATTCAATGAGAGAAAGAGTTAACACAGTATTTGTAGATATAAACCTTGATGACTGGAAAGAGAGCGAAGAAGAGGAGAGAGAGAAGAGAAGGAGAGAGAGAATAAGACTTCACAAAATTTACCAATTTAATTTCCTTCTCAAGACATTTATTGAGAGAGAGAGAGAGAGAGAGAGAGAGACTTTTAAAAATAAAACGTTTTTATCTTTCTCAAGAAATTTGATTATTGAGAGAGAGAGAGAGAGAGAGGAGAGAGAGAGAGAGAGAGAGAGAGAGAGAGACTTTTACAAAATAAACGTTTATCTTTCTCAAGAAATTTATTGAGAGAGAGAGAGAGAGAGAGAGAGAGAGAAGAGAGATGAGAGAGAGAGATAGAGAGAGAGACTTCAACAAATTTTACATTTATCCTTCCTCAGACATCCTTGAGACAGAGAGAGAGAGAGAGAGAGAGAGAAGAGAGTTTGAGAGAGAGAGAAGAGGTGAGAGACTTCAACACATTTACATTTATCCTTCTCAAGACATTTTTTGGAGAGAGAGAGATAGAAGAGAGGAGAGAGAGAAGAGGAGCAGAGTAGAGAGGAGAGAGAGAGAGACTTCAACAAAATTTACATTTATCCTTCTCAAGACATTCATTGAGAGAGAGAGAGAGAGAGAGAGGAGAGAGAAAGAGAGAGAGAGAGAGAGAAGACGCCAATACCACACTGGTGCCGATCACGTATAATTTACAGCCATCAGCAAGAAATCTCTATCATGAACGAGTAACGGAACGGTTCTTCATTTCCTTTCCACCCTGCAAAAATGGTCATCCGGAAACGGTCAGGAAAAAACAAAAAAATCGATGCGTGTCCCTTTAAACCCTTAAAAACCAGTGGCCGAGGAGCCCTCCCGACCCCGAATAAACCGAAAATGTTGTTATAATTTCACGGTCCGATGTAGACATATGGATTGTGAGGGGGAGGAGGTGACAAGCCGTGGAAAAAAAAAATGCAGTGGGTGGATGTTTGTAGCTACTAACGGGTTGGTGTTTTTCTCAATAGTAGTGTGTTGCTCAGATTCACCTGGCC
Organism: Macrobrachium nipponense; assembly: GCF_015104395.2. Lineage (NCBI taxonomy): Eukaryota > Metazoa > Arthropoda > Malacostraca > Decapoda > Palaemonidae > Macrobrachium > Macrobrachium nipponense. The sequence goes on along the minus strand of NC_087204.1, from coordinate 27,058,336 downwards.
TTATGCCAGCTCTAAGCTTTTGTTCCTTTGTGGGTCGCCGGTAAGGCCGTTGCCGGTTTCGGCTGACTTTGGCTTTCTGTCTGCACGGGATCTTGCTTTTATACCAGCTTTTGTTATTAAATTTATATCAATTCAAGCGAAGACGCAACGGGTTACGACCCTAAAACAGTTCTCATTGTATTGTAATAATTTATTTACCTCTTTATCGATTTATTAATTTGTTAATGTACATTTGCATTTATCATAACTTATCTCTTCTTTCTGCATTTCGTATTTCCTTCTGTTACTTCTTTGAAATACACACCATATTCTTTGGAAGCTTGAATTTCGAGTCAGTGGCCCCTGTGAGCTTGTTCCATGTGATTATGGTTCATGTTCTGAATAATAATAATAATAATAATAATAATAATAATATAATAATCATCATCATCATCATCATCATCATCATCATCATCATGTCAGTAGAGTGTTATCATTTGTTCTGAGGTATTTTTTCCCCTCCATTTCGATAATAAATGACTTAACTCGGCTAGTGCCCTTACTTTTCTTAAGGTTGTTATTGCTACTGTTGTCTGGGGGTGAATTGTCTCTTACGTGGGTCATTGATGTAGTAGTTGTTGTTATCATTTACTAGTCAATGACTTAGCAGCATTTATGCGATAATGGCGCATCATTTCAAATTCGGGACAATATAACCTTCCTTGACATAATTTTTCTCTTACTACAGAATTCAAAACTCATTATCCTATTAGCACTTATAGAACGGAATGAATATCAGCCTTTGTCAATACATAAGAAATCTTCATCTTACTCCGTGAATGGCAGGGTAATTCTTGATAGGCAATGTTTTCTGAAGGTCACTTAGTGGCTTCTAGATTAGATTCCAAAATAAACCATACTGTCAGGTCATTTGCACAAATGTATTTCTAATAAACGAAATACAATATTAAGGAATGAAACCTTTTTATGATAAGTAATGCAAGGCTATGGAAAATCAATTGTAATGAGAGAGAGAGAGAGAGAGAGAGAGAGAGAGAGAGAGAGAGAGAGAGAGAGAGAGAGAGAAGGCTGGAATGAAAATTGGATTTCAAGAGATAGAAGGGGGCAGAGATGGGAAATGGATTTAAACTTAATGAGAGAAAGAGAGGAGGAGAAGGGAGATTCGTGGACGAAAGAAATTACAATGAGAGAAAAAGAGAGAGAGAGAGAGACTGACGAACAGCGACTATTTCAACTCACCTGATACAGAGGGCAGAGCTTGAAGTCCCAAGGCAAGGAACACAGGTCATCACCGACCATCCCTTGCTCGAAGAAGGAATCGAGAAGGGAGGGGGTGTGACCCTCTTCATCTTCCTCTTCCGCTCCCTCGTCTTCTTCCTCTTGTCTTCTCGTTCCTCTGCCTCTCCCTCTGGGCGTATCTTCCTCCGGGCGATAATTCCTAGGAGGAGGAGGGCGAGGAGGAGACGGTTCTCTGAAATGGAAACAGCAGGATCTCGACCTGCGAGGGTTGGCGCTCTCCTTAGGCGTGCTGGTCTTCAAAGGGCTCGTGCTCCTAGCACGCCCCTTCGGTAGGGATTTGGTTCTGGGTGGGGGAGTAGGGGGAGGGGCAGGGTGAGGGTGAGTGGCCTTTTCGCTGCGGCCTTCGTGGAAGCCCCTGGTGATGAACTCTATGTTCACCATCTGTGGCTCGTTACTCAGGTCGAGTTTGCCATTCGAGTTCTTCGGCGCGTCCTTATCAGACTGCCTCCCACTCCCCCTGTTATTGGAGTCTTTTCGTTTGTTCTCTTTTTTCGTCTTGTGACCAGACGAACTGACACGACTACGAACGGGGGAAGAGTACTTCTCTTCGACAGGTTTCGTTACCCGATTCGATGGCACTGTAATGGTATCCTGCGCGTAGTCGTTGGACGAAGATCGTCTCTCAGACAAGGAAGAGGCCGATCTCAAAACCGGCGGACTGCTGTTACTGCGACGACCGTGGAACGAGGAGGAATGGAAGGACGAGGAGGTCGAGAAAGAGGGACCTGGCGAAGTATAGGACTCTTTTCCAACGGGAAAAACATTGTCATCCTCCGTGTCATGCTGATCAGATATGAGCAGGGAACCTTCAATAAAATCATCCTGACCGCCACCGAGGGTGATGATTAGGCTGGTGCTTCGGGTGCTGTCACCCGCATCGGCCGACGTCCCGATGTCCAGCGCCTCGGGAAAACGACGGAGGGACGAACTGCCCGAGCTCAAATGGAACACGTTCGTCGTCGCTGACGTTCCGGAGAGATCGTCCCCTTCGGGCATTTCCCCTGGAATGTACGTAGAGGAATCACTCGATACTCTCGTTCGCGAGCGCCTTCGCCTAGGGGGTGCCTCTGGCAAGTAACTCTCGACGTAAGAGCACAAGCTCGAGGACGACCTAGGCATCCTCTCTTCCGAGGCGCTTCTGACGGCGCCGGTCGACGACTTCGAAGCGGCGTCGTCCCATCTCCCCCCGTTGCTGATTGTTATCAGGCTCTGGGTCCTCCCGATGGAAGAGCCCGTAGACGTCACCCTCAGAATGTCCTCCGAACTGCCTCCGTCATGAGTGAAAGCGATGGACCCCTTCAGAACTATTCGAGCGCTCGGTTCCTCCGTCGATAACGCCTGATTGGACGGGACGTTCGAAGCCGGAAACTTAGCGCTGTCTTCTTCCTTGGGTCTCCCCTGGTCCCTCCTCCTGCCCCTCATCCTCCTCCCCCAGTTGTCACCGTCTATACTTTCACTCGATATTTCCCCCGTGTAATCACTAATTCCCTTCTCACTGACCACAGGTATGACGCAACGTCCCTGACCAAACACATCGTCCCTCCCCCCACGGACGTCTCTCGCTTCGAGACGCCACAGGCTTTGTCCTCCGTCGGCAACAGGAGCACTTCGTTTAGGCGAGGACACAGAGATAACGCACTTATTGATGACCGTTGGACCACCGGACGCGGAAGGGTCGGCAAAGTATTGGCACTTGTTGGCGAACTTCTCCGGACGGCCGTCGTCCGGATAACGGTAGGAGTCGTCCGGAGGCGGCGTCCCGGAAAAGAACATGACACTAAGCCCTTCATTACTGGGGGACTGAACTATCCTGGTGAAGGGCTCGTTCCCACAGGGCTCTGTAATCGTAAGGGAATGCAGTGAAGGACACGGACGTTGGACGTCCACAGAGACCGCCATTATTTCTGAATTTCACTTTCGATTGCCTTCTGTCTCAACGGCACTTCATACATAAACAAGGGAGCCCTGACATTTTGAGTTTTTTTTACACGTGTCGTATCACATTTTCAATTTTCATTTGTGTTGCGGCATCACATTTTTATTACAATTGTATATACACCTGTAAAATAACAGATAATAACGGTTGCCATGTGAGAGCATTTGCGCTACAATCGTTGTCAATTTTTCCTTCCTGCATAAGTTTTCACTTTAAAAATATCTAACAGACAAGCTGGAGGAATAACGCAATGAATCGCTCTCTCTCTCTCTCTCTCTCTCTCTCTCTCTCTCTCTCTCTCTCTCTCTCTCTCTCTCTCTCTCTCTCTCTCAACACACACATACACAAAAACACAAGAATCCACAATTTTCACTATTCCAGTGCCATCATAGGATGAAAAACGATATATATAATATATATATATATATATATATATATATATATATATATATATAATATATATACACAAACACCAATACATACATACATACAACATACATACATACATACATACACACACACACACACACACACACACACATATTATATATATATATATATATATATATATATATATATATATATATATATATATATATATAAAGCTACCTGGTAAAAATGAAACATCTTTCTTACATTTCTCATTCAAGTCTTTCTAACCAAACACATACAGTGGTCCAAAACTCCTCATGGTTCTCTGACCACTGTGTCTGGCCAGTAAGCGAAATAATAAAGGGTAGAAAATAGAACTGTTACGAAGTAAGAGAGGGCAATGGAGAAGCAGCGTAAGAAAATTCCTCTAGCGTAAAATGCTTGGTTAGCACGGACGATTTCCCGAGCAAACTTGCTTCGCATGAAAATTCTACCGTAGAAAAAAAAAAAATAATGGCAGAGCTGGGTCGACGACTTGCCGATCTACAAGAGCAGTATATTAAGGGCAGCGAAAGGAAAAAATGTCTTTTACCTCTGCAATTCAGAGACATACATTCTGGAATTGAAACATTAAGCATAGGATAATACAAGATCAGTAAAAGTATATAAAAACTGATAAAAAAGAAGTATTAAAAAAATTCTTTGGTATGGAATCCACAAAAGAATAAAGGAAAATAACTTTATATATATATATATATATATATATATATATATTATATACATACTATATAATAATATATGTATATATATGTAAATAAATTCTTCTGTTAAAACAGGATACGGTCTCAAGAAAAAAAGGCCATTAAAACACTCTGTTTTGAAAGCTAAGGACTATATTTCGGTGGATGTACTTCCACCCTTATCAAGCAGTGAATGTCAGAATAGGAAAAAATATATAATATATATAAATATACTATATATATATATATATATATATATATATATATATATATATATATTAACTTTTTCTCTCTCTCTCTTACTTGCACAAACTCCCACATTATACGAAAGCAAACCAAATTCTAACATAAAATGAGTAAGATGAAACGCTATTTACCAACAGTCAGACGCCCAGCCACAACCTTTGCAACGAGGCACCATTACGTACTCCAACACCCATGTACTTCCGCTAACGCCCACGCCAAAAACGCAGATTTATGCTGGTGGTGAAGGCGTGAGTCAGTGGCAGTGGTGGACAATGGGTGCTGCCTAATTTCCGACGGAAATACAAACAGAATATGGACTGGAAAGACTGGGCCAGTGGGAGTTAGACCGTTATAAGGGTTACCATGATGTGTTACAGAGGTTACGAGAGAGAAAGAGAGAGGAGACCTAAGGGATTAAGGAAAGGGTATTTACAGGAACTAACGAAAGAACATTGACATGTAAAGCATATGGCATTTAAAGACATATGACAGGGATTTAAAGAGCCAGTGGAATGAGAAATAAAAGGCTTTTGAAAGAGGATGAAGGGATATAGAAGAGTGAAACAGAAAAACCACATTTTAAGGATACAGAGTTACATGAGTTAGGGGTAAGTCATTTCAAATGCAATTGGAAGAGATTCAAAATGTCAAGGAGAGGATATTCAAATGCCACTAGGGATTTACAGGGTCAAAGGAAAGAGATCTACAGACAAAAATGAAAGACATTTGTAGGCTTCTGGCAAACAGGCTTGAGATAATAAAATATATAAATGTCTAAGTATGAACGGGAAAAATAAGTGGGAAAATAAAGTGAATTTTCACAGTTTGAGTGAAACAAAATGAAAGATGAGGACAAGGGCTAATGAAAAAGTTAAAATAAGATAATAGGTAAAGTTCATGCAATGCCAAATTAGTGTAGATCATTCATCTTTAAAACAAACCTGGCATCATATCAACATTTTTATGAACACTAGTTTGTCAAATTTGAGAAAGAAACATTAGATGACTTTTAACGATCAATAATTGTCAAAAGGTGATAATGAATTCCAGGAAATAAGACCAAAAGGAAAAAGGGTGATAATGAATTCCAGGAAATAAGACCAAAAGGAAAAAGGGTGATAATGAATTCCAGGAAATAAGACCAAAAGGAAAAAGGGTGATAATGAATTCCAGGAAATAAGACCAAAAGGAAAAAGGGTGATAATGAATTCCAGGAAATAAGACCAAAACTTTACGAAAGTAAATGTGATTGGCAGTACATATCCTGGGCAAAACAAAGAACTATGGGAACTGACTCTAGATCTACGTAAAGGGATAAGGGTGTCAAGGACAGAATGGAAGGATTCAAAGAGCTGACAGAGAGAAAGTGGAAGGACTGCGGACGTAAACGAAAAGGGGCTACAGGCGTAAACGAAAATAGATTGCGGGAGAGGACGGCAAAGGACTAAAGGCGTACGCTCTGGGTGGACACCAGTTGTGTTTAAAAGATAGGTGTACCTAGAGAGAGAGAGAGAGAGAGAGAGAGAGAGAATATTCAGATGTAAATACCGTAAAATAAGTAGGTGACACGGAAATATGTTAGTTTCGACACCATGACTGACAATGCGATTTACTTCATTTTCAGGACATACATGACAGTATTGACGAGAGAGAGAGAGAGAGAGAGAGAGAGAGAGAGAGAGAGAGAGAGGTGGTGGGGGGGGAGGAAGGCATACTATTTCCATATCAGGGAAGCTTTTATATCCAACCAAAGTACTAACACCCAAACCACTGCAAAATGATCGGCACAGACAAGACAAGCTCAGTTAACGAAAAAAACATAAAGGTATAAAAAAAAAAATATAGATTACTCACAGTCAATAAGAATCTGTTACATTCTATTGCATTGTTAAAGAGAAGAAAACCCCGCGAGAGTATATAAAAACAATAGATGAGACATAAATGCCAATAATCTCCTAAGAAATAATATGAGAATCACTTCTTCCCTAAGAAAATCGCAGCGCGCTTAAGGACATGTAAGGAATTTAATCAATAACCTTCAATGACATAACTGAATTAATTATTCAATACTTTCACTACCAATGTATATTAATATTTATATATGGCATATATATATATATATATATATATATCTATATATATATATATATATATACACACACACATATATATATATATATATAATATATATATATATATATATATATAGATATAGATATGTGTGTGTGTGTGTGTGCGTAAGTGCATGTACATATATATATATATATATATATGTGTGTGTGTGTGTATTAAAAAAAAAAAATATATATATATTATATATATATATATAATATATATAATTAATGTACGTATAGACAGTATGTAAAGAAAATAAAAAAAAAACTTTCGAGGACACACTGATCAGACTATTCCCTTCCCCTACACCAATAACAGGAGGAGCACGTATGCAAAATAGAGAATAAATAAAGTAAGCCAATGCATTCCTTATCAAGTATGAATATCCAAAGACACGCTCAATACACCACGCTTATAATCCCCTTCCCTTTCACCGTAAAAAAAAAAATTAAGAGGAAAATCGCGGGAGTACCTGAATACCAGTTAGGCAACAAGGAAAGCTGTTTGTTGTTTATCACAGCAATTCGCAGCGTCGCGTTAATCCGCACTCCTCCCTCAAGAGCCCAGGCCGAAAGTCATCTCAGGTCCCTCAGGGACGGGCGAAGTTGTCGATTGCTCTCGTTAAGCAAGAGTTACGTAGTCACAAGTGTTTTTTTTTGCAAGTGTGAAGCAACCAAGATAAAGTAAGTGGAATGTTGTCCAGAGACATTTTCGTTCAAGAGCGACAACTTTCTTTGTCTTTTTTTTTCTTTTTTCTTTTTTGGCTGCTCTTTATTAGCGATTCGAGTCCGAGTAGAGGGTGACTGATAACTTTTTTCATCTCACTATCATTTCCTTTATTCGAATGTTCAAAATAATGCCTACACTAGTTCCCTTATGAAGAAAATTTATTTTCATTCATTCATGAATACATTTATCTCTTGTTGAACCTACTAAGCACACACACACACACACACACACATTTATAATATAATATATATATATATATATATATATATATATATAATATATATATATATACTATATATATATATATATATTATATATATATATATATATATATATATATAGGTGCTTAGTAGGTTCAGCAAGACATAATGTATTTGTGAATGAATAAGTGAATATAAACTTTCATTAATTTGTATATATAATTACGCTTTATATTTACATGACGAATGGAATAAGTAAAAGCTCCACGTCTATGGAAATTGCTAAACTTCTACTGAAATCTCTCTCCCCGATATAGAGCTCCAATTCCCAAACTATTATCTCCTCAGCATATCTAACCAATTCAAGTGAACACGAACGCTGAACTGCTGGAGTTGCCATGATCTCTTCATAGTAGTAGTAGTAGTAGTAGTAGTCGTCGTCGTAAACGGGGATTTGCCTTTGAAACGGCTCCCTAAACGCAAATCCCTCTCGTCCAGTCATTCATGAGGTCCTATTCTCGCTATAGAGCTGCGTGACCAGTCATCGCTATTCGACGTAGACATCACGATGCTCATTTTTCTCAACCGTTAATTGGTCGTTATTGACGACGTGTAAACCGAAAGAAACGCAGCCCATTCGCTCTTTACTATTAGAAAGCTTAGCATGGAGAGTTTCTAAATAGCAAGTAGCAGGATCTGGTTTCGCGCTGGACTGGAGTGAAACAGCAAGAGACCTCATTGGTTATGACTATAAATGAGTGAAGAGATTCAGTGGACTCATCATGCACTCTAAGTAAATTGTTGCAATGTCTGTGCATGACTGGCACGTCCCAAATGCACCGCAGGGAATGAAACTGTCAGCCGTTGCTCGCTCTCTCTCTCTCTCTCTCTCTCTCTCTCTCTCTCTCTCTCTCTCTCTCTCTCATTACTACGAATATTTCGTCAACTACAAAGTCCTGTAATGATACAGGCAATTAATTTCTCGGTATCATTATAATTCCGGAATTCTTATTTCAGAATTCTCATCATCATTATCAATAATTTTTTTATTAGTTTCTCTTCATTCATTGCAATTATCACGAAAATTCTCCCTCGCCCCCCCCCCCCTCTCTCTCTCTCTCTCTCTCTCTCTCTCTCTCTCTCTCTCTCTCTCTCTCTCTCTCTCTCAAAAGCAATTATCGCTAATATTCCATCACAGTGAAATGCCAAGGGGAGACTGTGGCACTTCCTGATACCATAACGAATAATCACATTCCAATAACTGATAATTACGAGACGAAACTCTCTCAGGAAGAAGAGGCAAAGGCAGAATATATCAGTGATGATGACAGAGACTGTGATAACAATTATCACAGTTATTACAATAACAAGAATAATGGCATTATCACCACACCAACAACAAAACAATAATAAAAACAAGTCGTGATCGCACCCAGGTACCCAGAACTCTAATTTTATGACCTTTGTGAATCAAGCGGTAACGCCCATGCCCGTCACATAAGAATCCTGGGTTCGATCTCCATATGAGGTAGGAATTCATTAATGATATTCGAATATTGTCATGAGACACGTGATTCAACGTTAGAGATAAAAAATTCACAAAGGTCTTTTTCTTTGATTAAAAATATTATTACAGAAACAAAACAAAAGTAATAAAGGCATTAATGAGCTGCGGAATGTGAAAAAATATATATATTGATAACAACAAAGCAATAATAACCACGGTGATGATGACGACGAAGAAGAAAGCAATACAAAATCAATTACATTAATTCGCCCTAAATTACTTCCTCATTCTACGAAAGAATGAAAATAAAATGGGCAATTTTCTTGTAAGTTAAGACTTTCATCTATGATAAGAAGCTAATTGAGAATTAATTGATGGAATTGATGCGTTAACAGACAAAGGGAGAGAACACAAAGAATAAAGGAAATAGGCTAATTGTATTAAAATATGAAATAAAGATATATTCATATACAAATTAGATAATAAGTAATGAAATGCAATAGATGAAAATATAAGGAACAAGATAAAAATATAACAGTGACTAAATACTTATAAAATCTAATGGAGAGACAATGAACGGAAACATAAAATAAAACAAACAATGGAAAAATAGCATGAAATTGTGCACTTAAACAGATACAACCAACTACTATAAATTCATAAAACGAACACAAAAGAATAAATACAATAAAATACAGCGAGGCATCAAGACCGCGATCTTCAGCCACTTCATGGAAAGGATTAGATGACGAGGATAAGAACCGGAGACGGTTGACCCTACGTGACCTTATACCTTGATCAACAAGCGACTGTTACTTCCGCACTACAAGACCGATGTCACCTTCTTAGTCATGTTATCATATTCTTTGTACGTACCTAATTGCCATGTGGCCTTGTATGTCGATACTCATATCAGATAGTGACTTTTTTTTTATTTGTCTTTAAGTGTCTTTGTTTGTTAAATGTCCTTAGCTTTCGTAGTATGCTTTGCACGAATAAATTTTACCTAATAGTTCTCTACTTTGAACATACCTACACGATCTAATTATGCCTTACTGTGCATGAAAAACATTGCTGAATATTAGATAATTCTGTGCCTATTACTCTGAAGAAACAGTAAAGAAAGAGAGAAGATAAAAAAGTATCAACAAATAGTGAAGTGAGGGCGAGGATAAAGTAAGTACCAAAACAGAAATAATCCAGGTTTATTTTTGGAAGCCTTCTCCTATCGTTTTCCTGAATCGCTTATATTTAAGTCATAATAGACATTATCGAAAGGTTTTTAAGACGAGAATGTTCCGTTAAGTGGAATGATACGCTGATGCATCTTTGCAATTCCATCGATTTGGACATAAGGTTTGCGTTCCAAAATCCATTAATGAAGGCACATCATTAATGTTTGTATAAATGTGCTACAGCGTAAGTCGGATAAAACCATTGATTGGTGTCTCAAGAGGACACGATTTGACGAAGGATATATTTACATACACATAAGAACATACATATATATATGTGCGTGTATTCATATATATATATATATATATATATATATATATATATATATATATATATATATATATATGACTGGTAAAAATGTTTCTGTAACAACAGAATTCCATCTATAAAAGGAGCCATAAAAACACCAAAATGTAGAGAGAAAAGTACTATATTTCAGAGACTGCTGTCTCTCTCTTCAGGTATATGATGAGAAAAGTTTACAGAAAAGGTGGTATACCAAGAGATTCGTCCACAAGTAAGCCAATTTAGGTCACCCCCGCTGATAATCTTCCTTTTAATCTTCTTGAGCGTTGGTTGAATGAACACTGCGTCGACGATGTCCGATGTCCAATTCCCTTTTGAGATGTTCATTACCTGCTTCTCTTTTATTAAGGCCGATTCCATCATTTGACTCTTGTACCGGCAGTTGCTGCTATAAATTACACGTGACATATTCCAGTTTATTCTATGGTTAGTTCATTTATATGGTTGAAAATAGCCGAGTCTGTTGTCCATACCTAACTGACCGTTTGTTGTTGTATTAATCTCTGGAGATTAATACAACACAAACGGTCAGTTAGGTATGGACAACAGAACTCGGCTATTTTCAACAACCATAAATGAACATAACCATAGAATAAACTGGAATATGTCACGTGTTATTTATAGCAGCAACTGCCGGTACAAGAGTCAAATGATGGAATCGGCCTTAATAAAAGAGAAGCAGTTATGAACATCTCAAAAGGAATTGGACATCGGACATCTCGACGCAGTGTTCATTCAACCAACGCTCAAGAAGATTAAAGGAAGATTATCAGCGGGGGTGACCTAAATTGGCTTACTTGTGACGAATCTCTTGGTATAAATACCACCTTTTCTGTAAACTTTTCTCATTCATATACCGAAGAGATAGACAACAGTCTCTGAAATATAGACTTTTCGCTCTACATTTTGGTGGTTTTTATGGTCTCCTTTTTTCAATATATATATATATATATAGTTATAATATCTATATTATAATATTATATCTATAATTATTATATATATATATATATATAGTATATATTCTTCAGACTCTGAATCTCTTTCTGTAATCACATTCACGGAGGCTAAAGAAGAGTGGGCTGAATTACCGACTGTTGAGCAAGTACTGTTCGACAAAGCGAGCCAGGGTGGGTGGACTGACGGGTGGGCGTGACGGCGGAAGCAACTATTACCATTTGAGGGTTTCCTCTCTCTCTCTCTCTCTCTCTCTGCAACTCCTCCCCCCCCCACCCCCTCATTCCCTTCTCAATCCTACACCCCACCTCAACTGCCTCCCCCTACAATAGCAACTCCCTCTCCCCTCCCTCCTCCTAAGCTGACCAAATGATGTAGAGGGTGTCACCGTGACTTCAACAACCTTCTTTCTTTCTTTTTCATTACTCTCTCTCTCTCTCTCTCTCTCTCTCTCTTTCTCTCTCTCTCTCTCTCTCAAGTTTATCGCTGACTACATTAATAGGTATTTTATGTGACCTAAATGCAATGGCTTTCCATGACAAGTGGGTCAAATCCAGTCCGGACTCAATATTCATACTGAGAGAGAGAGAGAGAGAATGGGGGTGTATTTATTGTGTGGTGATGACACTTTGATCGTCATGAAACAAAACATAACAAAATGATATTAACACCGCCAACACCGACGATGATAATAAAGACTATAACGAAATAGGCAATGATCACAGTGGTATAAAAAAAAATTCAGTTGGTAAAAAATGAAATAAAAAAACGCGTATAAAAATGCACTTAATAGCTTAACCAAAGATACCGCAGCTTCAATTTATAACACAAATAAATAGAGAATGAAAATATTACTATTCGGAAGACAAAGAAACCAGTAAAAAAAATTACTCCGGCTGCGTAGCACTTCAAGAAAAATTTTTCCAAAAACGGTGAAAAAACGCTTTTGTGCACAGCACCTCCCCTACTCCAGTTCTCCCGGGCTTTAATTCTGCCTGGAAAAAAAAGCCATAGGAATTCCGTTTTGTTTAATCAACCAGCAGTATATCGTTCCACCTGATGAATTGTTTTTGTCAGCGGCGATGGCTGCGCACACGCTATGACGAGCGCGTTCTGTCCAAGTGTCTTTTTATTGACTTTCCTTTGAGGTTTGCTTCGATGAGTCTTGTGCAGGTTGAAGTTAGCTGACAGTGATTGAAGTTTGTTTTGTATCCTTAGGTTAACATTGGATTTTGTTAACTGACGAAGGTTTAAATTGGTTTGAGTGCTTAGACTAACCAAGACTGAGGTTAACTAACCAAGGAAAAGATGGTAAACTAAGCCTAAAATTAGTATTTTCCACTTAAGCTAGCAAACAACAGAAGTTAGTTCAAGCCTTCAAGAGTTCGCTGACTGTCCTCTGAAACCCGGTGTTAGAGAGAGAGAGAGAGAGAGAGAGAGAGAGAGAGAGAGAGAGAGAGAGAGAGAGAATTTTGATCAACGCATGAAAGTCTTCAGAGACGCTAGGCAATACAAGTTTAATGGAGCAAAACATCACCGCAGATCTTGCAGCCAACAATAAATATTTTGACTCTCCATTCACACCCCCCCCCTCCCCCCCCCCCCTCCGTTTTTTTTTAAGGAGCACACAGCAGCGAAAAAACAAAAAGAAGAAAAAGTTTTCTCGCTTCCACCTCGCTCAGATTTCTTCCACCTTTAATACCGGATTTTTCAACAATTTTTAACTTTCCAGCGGTGACATTTAGATCAGAAATCATCGCATCAATAGCACTATAAGCGTCTCGATTCCAGTTTCCAACAGATCGACTCGTCACGATTTGCGCTGGATTATAGTGAATTAATGTACCTCAATCTATGTCGTGCACAGTAAAAAAAAGAAATTCAACATATCTCGGAAGAAAAAAAGACGACAAATGAAACTCTAGAAGTTAATTCCGAAAAATAAAGTCCTGTGGAACTGAAATACTATGACCAAAGAAAAACTGGATGATCGAATGAGACAGTTCTCTAGGTAAAGGTTGTATTTGACTTCGTATTTATTGGTATGACTGTAATACTAAAAGTACAAAGATTTCTTTTTGTATCAGGAATGTCAGGTTTGGAATGTTGACCAGAAGAAAACTACAGAATACGAATGACAGCCAAGCAACAGATTGCAACGTTGCTTCGGAAATCACTACGATTCGCACAAGGTGATTACGTGATCATCTCACAAAATAATATCCCTTCCCTCCTTATTCATGCGAGCTCTTCCGAATTTTGAGTGGGATAAAAAAAAAAAAGCGCGCGCTTTTAATTTGAAAATATGTAAAACTCACCCTCCATAAAATCTCGTTGACAACTTGATCAGTAGCAAGTCTGCTTAAAATCAACCCACACAACTGCCACTTACTGAAAGGCTTTGCAAGAGATACAGCACAGACAAACGAAGCTAAAAGGAGAGAGGGAAAGGAGATTTGGCTGTGTCTGATATTCTTTCTGCTATGGTGGGTTGAACTGCCTACGTTAGGTTAGGTTGGTTATGATTCCTTGGTCTGTTTGCCATATAAGGCCATTTTGTAGGGTAAAAGATTGCTAAGAACGTTAATTGGCTCAAGCTTTGTTCAAAAAGAGTACGAGCAGTCTATGGTTAACTAAAAAATTTAAGAGGTGATAATCAGCCTGAGAAATAATTTTACTGCCACAAGAAAATCAATAATAAATAGAATATCCACAGTTGTTTACACATTACCTTTCGATATCAACACATAATCTGCTACAAAATCCACTTTTCGGAATAAAATATGCCTAAACTTCACTTGACAGAACTTTGATGTAAAATATCTCTAAGACACTTTCGCAGAATCACTAGTGCCTTAAAAAAAAAAACATATAAGCCTTTATATGCGAAAACTAAAATCGTTATTACACCCCAGTGACACTGAGCTGGACTCTAAAACTGCTCAGTAAAAGTCGTTAGGCGTGTATTGAACCTTCGGATGAACCCATAGTCTCAAACAGGAAGTTTACAAATTCATAACTAGGGAAGGAAATTAT
>NC_087204.1:27031160-27041160 GCF_015104395.2 Macrobrachium nipponense | reverse complement strand
GCAGGCAATTAGCCCGGTATTGTTTCGACTACCTGTGTTCGCTTTTCACCAATTACGAACGGGGCGGAGGGATCTCGATGAAGTGGTGAGCTGGTCGAGAGAAAAAAAAAAAATCAGCAGATTGGAACATCAAGAGGAGAAACAGGGTCGAAACGCTATTGGACCGTATTTTCTCACACGTGGGTTAATTATATATACTGATAACGTCATTTCTTTATTGTATTAAATATGAAGTTTGTTGTATAACATTACTAAAATGGGATTAGAGTTATCAACCGTTTATGATGATATAAAAAATTAACCGTTTATAATAAAAATAAAAATAAACTATATACTAATGTCATTTGTTGATGGTACTAACATAAGAGATTCGTTTTTTATAAGAATACTAAATCTAGATTAATCAAACTTTTAAAATAAAGATAAAAGAATGTTCCCTAGTGAAGAAGCAGTAACATCAACGAATGAACAAATTTACTTCAATGACGATAGGCCTCGTTAGCCCCATTTGACACACTGCTGTTCAAACAAAAGGACATCGCTTGAATGCGCTCCCATGCCTTTTGGTTTTACTAAGCTAGTTCTTGAAATAAGTGCAGATTGTTTTAGAAAGTTTACTTTATGAAGTAAACTTTCTAATATCTCTTAAATACCATGAGTGGAATGAAAATTATTTTAAACTGGTTGATATCATCTCAAAATTGAAGAAATTTGCTCATGTTTAATTTAGCAGTGCATTCCATTACTTTCGGCTCCATTCATTTATTTTTATTTTATCTTTTTTTGTAAGCCAACAAGTTTATGCCCTTATTTTTCACAAGGAACAGCAAGAGCCCGTGCACCATAACGTCAGCTAATCTAAATTACAATAGAGACCAAAGAAAATAAATATCTGCTGTGTTTAATTGAACAGCGACATTAACCTGTGAAAGTCATTTTCGTGTTGTCATGGAACCAGACGACAGTTAACAGCCAAGCTCTTGTTAGGGTGATCTGATTACCCCAGTTGGGTGAATGTTTGCACTCCGATTTCACCCGACCTAAACTAGATCACGTCTCTCTCGATTTGAGAGTGCAGGAGGGCTTCGAAGGGTGAGAACCTGAGATGGCACCTCTGCTTCAGGAGGAGGAGTTCCTGTCTTCAATGGGGAACAAGTTTGAAGGGGGACCCGTATTACCTGGCCACTGTATTGTACTAATATACCTTATCACAAGTCTGCCTAGTTTATTTTTGTTTGTTTGTCTATATGGTGTTCTTACGTTGCATGGAACCAGTGGTTATTCAGCAACGGGACCAACGGCTTTACGTGACTTCCGAGAGTGAACTTCTATCACCAGAAACACACATCTCTGACCCCTCTTTTATTGGAACTTACACAGTCTTCTCTATCAATCTATCTACCTCTCCATTATCCGTCTACCTAGGAGCAGCTCCTTTCTCTCTCCTCCCCCACCCTTCTCTCTTTCTAGCTCAGCAGTTACTCAACAAACAAGCGAGTTCAGACCTCACCAGCGGGTCATGACGTGAAACCAATCAGCCCTGTTGGCCAACCGTAAACAAACGCCAGCCTTTCGCATCGTGGGGCTCTTCTCTCGAACCCGATTAGGTTACCCGATCGTGGTCCCGGGGCTCTGTGCCCTCGTTCTGTTATGACTACAGCCTGCCCAGAGCCATTTCACTTCCGGTGCCAGGCCCCCGGAGAGAAACCGCCGTGACATGACGCAAAAACAATTAAGGCCCCGCCAGTTTCGTAATGCTTGCACGCTCTACAAAGAGTACGAGTCATTAAGAGCAGTTGCACGAAGGTGAAGTAGACGCATAAGAACGTTCAGTATCAACGCCTCTCGCAAAACAAGTGAAGGGGCATGACGTGCTTGCGCGCGCGATGAAAATAAAAGGGCGTGATTGGGATTGGAATGCTGGTGGGAGCGATCGCCGGTGAAGAAAAATTAACATCATGGGAAAGCGTTTGAAAAAGCCGGGGATGGGTTGGGACATGGAAGTTACAAAACCTTTAATTTTCAGGCAGAGAAAGTTATGGAATGCAGTTATGTTCGTATGGAATACATATGAAAAAGTGAGTGTACTGCGTTGGAAATGTGTGCGCAGGCGCGCGGGCGTGTATGTATCTATATATATATATATATATATAATATATATATATATATAGTATATATATATATATATATATATATATATATATACTATATATATATATATTAATTATATATATATATATATATATGTATGTATATATTCAACTGTATTCCACATAGGAGAATGAACGGCTCCCAGAATAGGTCTATTGGAGACGAAACTGTTGGGGCGCATTTTCTAAATAAACTCTTTTCTTTATTTTCCTATGTGGAATTCAACTGAATAACATATCTCCGTGACTAAGAAGTATTAACATTACTATATATATTATATATATATTATTATATATATATATATATATATATATATTATAGTATATATTTAAATACTATACATATACAGACTAAGCTTCTCACTCGCACCTATACTCGCATTCCTCTACCTTAATTCATAATATATGCCAGAAAAAAAGGATAAAAAAAACAAACTTCGTTATCAAACCAATTAGTCACGCAGACATCCTTTTCTTCAAACTGCCAATCCCAAACAGATTTAATCACCGAAATTACACATGATCCTTTTTCTCTCCAGTGAGCTACCGACACGGGCCACCCTCCCAAAACCGGAGGAGGCAAAGAACGGGATGCTGTTATGCTCTTCTTCTTCTTCTTCTTCTTCTTCTTCTTCTTCTTCTTCTTCTCCCGATCGCAGGAAGGCAGCGACGTGTATTTTAAGTCGCTCGTAAACATACGGGCTCCACCCCCGAGTAATTAAAACTCGTCAAATGACTGTTATCTCTCAGCCACAACTCATCCCAAAGGATCGCTCCGAAGGCTCATCTACTACGCCCGAGGGCTCATTCCAAACAATCCTTCGCTCCTGAGGAATCATTCCCGTATCCTACCCTTCTGCTGTGGGGTTCCTGAAGGTCATAAGTCTCCTAGTAGGTGGGCGTCATGGCAAGGAATTCAATATACACTTAAATTCTGAGTAACTATGAAATCCGAGGTTTGTTTGCTAGGATTCCATTTTATCACTATTATCATTTACTACAGACATTTAAGCACAATCATCTATATTTAAGCAAATCTTAAAGCGCATTAGCTTGATAGCAACCGTTCACAAAATAGATCGCTCATATATGAAAAAAAGGCACGGCAAAAAAATGCTCTTAAAAATATATATATTAAAAAACCGTCTAAATAGGTTTATATATTCAACAGATTATCTTAGCTAAGATGCAATATTAACTTGCAAAGTGACAGAAACGAAGGAAAACATCAATATAAACTAAACGGAAGACAAAAGTTGAAGAATTGATATATAAATTAGGACGCGAGCAGTAAATACTCAACCATTAGTTTTCCAGTGACCACGGTTTTTTCTTCTGAACAAAATGAAATTCTGCCTAAAATATGTTATTCGAGAACTCGAGTTTACAAACAGGAAGCCTCGTTACAAGAGATTATCATTAGAAACACAGCAACTAAAGATATACAGAGGCAAGGGCCTATGTAAATGATGGGTTCAATCCTATTATTATTATTATCATTATTATTGTTATATAAGGGCTTTCTTTATTTCTTCGTGGTTTAAAATCAAACACACACACACACACTATATATATATATACATATATATATATATATATATATATATATAATATATATATATATATATATATATATATATATATATAAGAGAAAGAAAGACCTCGTAGAGGTCGCAGAGAGAGAGAGAGAGAGAGAGAGAGAGAGAGAGAGAGAGAGAGAGAAACCATACAAATAACGAGATCTGGGCACTTCTATACAACGCCTACCTGTTACCCGACCTTCCGCCTAGTGAATCGAATGACATGGCAGTCGGGTTTGTCGGGTTCCTGGCACGATGACCCGACCATCTACCACACTAGTAGATCATCTACATCGCACGGTATGGATGGAAACGTAATTATAAGTATGTATCATGTTTGTGTTTATATATATATATCTTATATATAATATATATATATATATATCTATATTATATATGTTAATGTCTTGTTACTGTGATACAACGTATAATATGAAGATAAAAGGCCCATAAAACACTATTTGAACGTTGCAACCATATAGTTTCGACCACTTCCTTCTGTGCTCCTGATCACTGGTGCACAGAAGGAAGTGCCCGAAATATATGGTTGCGACATTCAAATAGTGTTTATGGACCTTTCATCTTCATATATATATATATATATATATATATATTATATATATAATATATATATATATATATATATGTGTGTGTGTGTGTGTGTGTGTGTGTGTGTGTGTGTGTGTGTACACCTTTAATGCAAAGATAGGCGAGGTTCAGAAGTTAAAGCCAATCCGTCTATTCTACGTTACTGATGATAAGGAAAGAATGAAAAGGTTTATGTGACTGGGTAGGGGGGAGGGGGGTGGGGGGAGGGGGGATGGGGCCAGAGGTCTAACCCTTCTTGGTGGTAAAGACCCACCTCTTCCCAAATAAAATCTTACATGTATAAACCTATACAAAGACTTACACATTAACACAACTCTTCACACATCGGTAACATTTAAAGACCAAAAAACTCCATATGAAATTATTAAATCGCCAACATCCTAGGCCAAGAAATTGAATCATTTTTTTTATTTCACGCCAAATTCACATTTTCAATATTTATACGGAAAGGGAGTTTCTTTATAATCAAAATTTAAAAGAATGTGCGTGGGCTTCTTTTTCTATAATTATTGATTTTATCATTACCATTTCCAAAGTGCTAAAAAAAAAAAAAAAAAAAAAAAAAAAACAGCTACAACGCTAGTCATTATAATAACAAATAACACGACTAATATTCAATATCATTATAAAACTAACTTCAATGGTTCAAGAGTTGGAGCCACATTACCCTCAACTAGATTATCGGGTTATGCTCCGCTCTCGCTTTGAGAGAGATACACACACACACACATACATACACACAGCGCGCACATCCACACACACACACACACACACACACGCATATAAATATATAAATATAAAGCATTATGCTACAAATGTCCCTTAATATCCAATTCGCTCTACACCGGAAATAATATAGAGCGAATTGGATATTCAAGGACATTTGTAGCATAATAGTACTTGTATATGAATCACGGTGATGTAATAAAATTCATATATATATATATCTATATTATATATATATAGTTATATATATATAGAGAGAGAGAGAGAGAGAGAGAGAGAGAGAGAGAGAGAGAGAGAGAGAGAGAGAGAGAGAGACATATTCAAACAATCCCACAAAAGCAGGAAGTTCAATCAAAAGTAAATAAATATTTCACAGTATGATGTCTTCACCGAAAGCTTCTGGCGTTTTTCCGTTATTTTGGCGAGGTAATTTTGGTTAATAAATTGTCCTTAATGTCTAGTTCACTCTATCAACGGCGCAGGTCTTCTTCCCATTGTTATCATTTACGACATTACCCTCTTATTCTCTTTATTTCATTCACAGACACACCGTTATCAACACTGACAGTATGCATGTCTAATATACATTCACTGATACGATAGAATATAATCATTCAATGAAAATCAGTGAGGGACTGATAGAATGTTAAGTTAACTTGGTGTAATTGGGCTGAAGTTGCTATTTAGATGACAAGTTGGAAAGCAGAGGATATTACGATGCCAACTGGAATTATAAAAATAAATGATATCACAGTAATTGTGGGAGTTATCGTATATTTTAGCTGTCAAGGTCTGCTGAATAAAGAGGAAGGAAGGGTTCAGGACGTGAAGGATTTCTCTCTCTCTCTCTCTCTCTCTCTCTCTCTCTCTCTCTCTCTCTCTCTCTCTCTCTCCTTCCGAAATACCCCTTCCCCATTCAAGGCACCTCTGGCCAGTCAACATGAGTCACTTTCAGCTGTCCTATGGTCTTGGTCCATAATTGAAAAATAAATGTTTAAAAAAATTTCATCAACTTGAGAGTTCCTCATTACAGCTAGTCACCTGGCAGCTGAACTTGTTAGTGTTCTTGTAAAACTAATTAATAAAAAATGAAAGAGGACACGACACAAAGAAACAATAATTACAACCGAAAAATATATTTGGCAAGACACCTTTTTGAAAATCCACTTTAGAAAAAGGAAAAGCAATACCTCTGTTATGTAACGCAGAATTTCTTCTTTTTGAGGAAAATCTATAGAAAAATAAAAAGTCTACTTTGCAAACATTTTCCAAAAGACATTTTACCAAACATTCTTTTTTCAGACTTCTCAAAAACACAGTCCTTAAACTTTTTAAATACTTCCAATTATATATGAAACATTCTTCCAGCGAAAAAAAAAAAATAAATAAAAAATAAACACGCACACACTAAATAAAAAAAAAAAAAAAAGACCTGCATAAAATTCAAGAAGGCCAAATAAATGCCAGCAGCTGCAGAGAGAAGACGACATGGTCATTTAGAAAACTGGTATTGTGGTTTTAGGTCGAGCCCCGGAGGGGGGAAAAAAGTGAAAGAAGTGAAGGAATAAAATCACTAACATGTTTGGAAATTACAAAAAAATGAAAAACCTAGGCCAATAAATTATGCCTAAAAGACAGCCAGAGTTTTGGTGTTGCTTCTGCTGGTTTAAAGGGGAAAGGTTCCGAAATTACGCCAATTGTTCAGCTCAGCATAACAAAAATTCGTTAAATACAGATTTCGATCTTATCGGCAGTGAGAAAAACGCAGTAGAGTTATCTTTAGAAGATAATTCATCAGAATAAAAAATATGACAACAAAAATAAAACAAAATAAATGTAAAACCTCACAAATCAACACAAATATAACAAAAAAGCAAAACTAAAATAAAAAAAGTAGATAATCGAACGAAGAAAACATAAAAAAAAGAAAAAGCAACAAAACATAGACAAAACAGAGAGGAGAAAACGAACGACCGAAAAGAAAACAGCGTCAGCCATTGAAGGTCGGCATCAGTACGGAAGAACTCATCTCATTCACCTTAAGCATCTTCAGCATCCTCGTCTCGAGTGGGTCAGGAGGTAGCTATGTCCCGCAGGGGACCCGTAGAAAGTGCAGAGAGAGAGAGAGAGAGAGAGAGAGAGAAGAGAGAGAGAGAGAGAGAGAGAGAGAGAAGGGAAATACTCTACCTAATGCTCTGGGATTTATGTGGTACATGTTCTAAAAAAATATAAATTGTCGTTTTCATACATTATTATACAAGATTATTTTAAAGAACTCAATTGTAATCTGCATTTTAAATAAAGGGGAACGTTTAAAAAAAATCAAAATGTGACACTTTCTATCCCCAAGGCAGAATAATATAATAATAATAATAATAGGAACACTAGGCACGATCCCAAGTCCCTGAAAAGGAATCTGGAAACGCTAGAGGCTGAAGTAGCTCCAGGACTCATGCAGAAGAGTGTGTGCTCCTAGAAACAGCGCACATAGTAAGAAAAGTGATGGACTCCTAAGGAGGCAGGATGTAACCCGGAACCCCACACTATAAATACCACCCAGTCGAATTGGAGAACTGTGAAAAAAACACATTAATAATGAATAAATAAGTAATGAAAGATATACTATTGTTCTATTTCTTAACCTCAACTTAATATATTCGAAATCGGTGTTTTTAATAATTCTCCTACGGTTGTTGCTAATATGAATGACATCATTTAATAAACGGTTTAGACTTCAACCCTTCCTATTTATCCGGGCTCAGGGCCGGCAACGGGTTAATATGACTTACCTCCCATTGACCGCAGCCCCCCCCCCCCCCCCCCCAAGGCAAGGCAACACCCCCCCTGCCAATCCAACGGCGACTTTAATGTCAACGGAACAATTATAACCCAAGCACATATTATTTAACCTAACAATCAATCACCCGAAATTATTTTGCCTTATTTGAATTACTAATAAATCACGAACTACGTATATAGAAATGAAAGTCACCTACAGTAGATATCATGCAAAGGTCAACGATTCTGTATGTACATCCACACACATACACACATATAATATATAAATGTATATATATATGTATATATAAATATATGAATAACTTGATCACGAAATATATAAAACGTGATGCTATGTGTATAAATAAAGGTAATGCCTTCAGTAAGACCGGAAGATCTCGGCAGTTCTCGTGTTTTCATTTTCCTCCGTTGCATTACCTCTATACACACACACACAACACCACACACACACACACACACACACACACACACACACAATATATATATATATATATATATATATATATATATATATATATATATATATATATATATATATAATTGCGTGCATGCACGCGACTGTTTACAAACCACAATAATAATAAACTTTCAGAGGAATAGCTTTTTAAATCTCCATAATGAATACCCAAGCGACCTTGCACCGCATTCCTTCAAACACTGGCGGCTGCAATTTGGACTTCGTAGGTCCAAGGGCTCCTACCACTGCCCACATTTTCCATGCAAATGGCGACCACTTGGGTGACGCCCAGAGAGAGAGAGAGAGAGAGAGAGAGAGAGAGAGAGAGAGAGAGAGAGAGAGAGAGAGAGAGAGAGTGTGTATACGCTTGAAAATGAAGGGAAGAACTGTATTTGTGTGTGCGTCTCTAAAGTGACAGAGCATATGCATAATATGTATGGACAAGAATGCATGCATGTATGTATGTATGACTATATTTTCAAAACCTAATAAAATAACTGTTAGAAGTCCAGAGAAACCGAACTCTAATTATACACAATATGTGAATAAGACTTAGATTTGAACATTTCACATAAGAAAAACATAAAATCTATAATAATTATCAAATGAACCACAATCAAATAAATAAATATTGCAAAAAGCGATAAAAATAGTTTACAAAATTTCATTTTGAAAGACACTACCGTAAGACATAAAAACATTCTTAAAAACGTCAAACGAAATACGCACAGACCTGTTCAGAAACTCCAAAAACCTGCGGTAAACGTTATAATTGCGATAGTTTTAATAGCATAAAACTTTAATAACAAAAAAAGCTAATGGTTCCTCTTTAAGTAGTTGATTATAGAAAAATGATAATGAATCCAATATTCTCAAAACCTTTTTGCCCAGAGGGAGAAAACGAAAACTAAGTCACGTGA
Organism: Macrobrachium nipponense; assembly: GCF_015104395.2. Lineage (NCBI taxonomy): Eukaryota > Metazoa > Arthropoda > Malacostraca > Decapoda > Palaemonidae > Macrobrachium > Macrobrachium nipponense. The sequence continues at coordinate 27,031,919 of NC_087204.1, read as the reverse complement.
CCTTGTTGCTGGTGGTTGTTATGTCTGCGGCACCATAATGAAGGTTCGGTTTTGCATCGCGTTTTCTGGCTACGCCCATCAGGCAAAACCGGAACGCCTACCCGCCCACAGATGTTCCATCAAAACTATATAATAAAATAAAAATATATATATGGGTGTATGTATATATATATTTATATTATATATACATATATATTATTTATTTATATATATATAATATATATACATGTATAAATGTAAGAAACAGGAGGGGAGAGAGAGAGAGAGAGAGAGAGAGAGAGAGGGAGAGAGAGAGAGAGTATGTCTATGTTAGGCAGGTATGTGTGAAGGTCCATCTGCCCCCAAAATACCAATTCCAAACTGATCCAAATAAGTTAATTTCTTGCGAAATTTGACACGATGTCTTAACATTTGCCAGCGCTGTTTCGTTCTTGGCCAAATTGCCAATTGAAAGATTTCAGACAGGGAAGAGTCAATTCGCGAAATAATGGCGGGCATGACCGTAGACTTTGAGGACCACCCAAAATCCACTTACTCCCGATCTTCTGAGACTGTTTCTCTCCCTTTTCCAAGATATTCCCGTCATTAAGAACCTGAAAATTTAGTCAGCTTCCTCTTAGTTGAAAAATAACCTTAAGATATCAGATAAATGAAAAGAGAAAATATGTAACCCTGTATTCTCGTTGGGAGTGCTGTTATAATACATATATGAGACACCACTCATAAAGGGCCTGTTTCTGAAATTAACATATCAGACAA
>NC_087204.1:27026160-27028660 GCF_015104395.2 Macrobrachium nipponense | reverse complement strand
CATATACGCAAGCACTCGTGCAAATACAATATAGTATATATAATATATATATATATATATATATATATATATATATATATATATATATGTGTGTGTGTGTGTGTGTGTGTCTGTGTCTATGTGTGTGTATTCGTGTGTACGTGAGGGTATTTGTTTTTGAGAGAGAAAGACAAAAAGAGCAAAAGAAGGAGAAAGAGAACTTTACGATAGCAAACAAACCTTTAAGCTCGCAAAGCGAAGTGAGAAAAGTATTAATCTCTAAGAATTTTCAGTACCTTAAAATACTGATAGGCCACCGTCGATGTTCAAGGTAGTACCTACCTCCTTGCAACAACCCTAGACAGTGATTACAACGAGGACCGCTTTCCACAATACCACAATAACCACAAGGATCTCACCATATCACTACCCTTAATAAGAAAAGAGTAACTTAATTAGAATGTTACCATGGTAAACAATGCTAATGCTTGAGAAATCTATGTGCATAAACGATATGCAATTGCACATCTAAATCTGCAATTATACAAAAACACTAGATTCATTTGCAATCTCGTATTTCACTTTAAAAAAAAACACCCATTACAAAGATTATGCGCATGACACAAAAGCCATGCATTACAGGTGAAATTATGAGTATACATAAGCTTACTATAAAGTGAGATTAAAAATTGAATGATTAATTACGTATAAAGTTCCCGGAAAAGAAAATTAAAAAATGAACAGTTTTAAGAATTGTGTGTGTGTGTGTCATCTACTCCTCTCATACTAATAACTAGTTTGCTTTGTTTGTTTGTATGGTGTTTTGACGTTGCATGGAACAGGTGGTTGTTCAGCAACGGGACGAACGGCTTTACGTGACTTCCGAACCACGTCGAGAGTGAACTTCCATCACCAGAAATACACATCTCTCACCCCTCTGTGGAATGCCCGAGAATCGAACTCGCGGCCACCGAGGTGGCAGGCCAAGACCATATCAATTACGCCACTGAGGCGCTTTCTTTCGTTATAGTTATATTATTTCTACTGAATTTCGCAATTTTTCTTTCACTTAGTTTTGATCTTATTTTAAAAATTGAAACAACGACATACTAGACGATCATTTCGTCATGAGCAGATACTCACTGAAGTGGTATTCGGGAAGTATGCATCTATTTTAACGGATCGATGTTTAACCTCAAGAGACTGCAGAAGCTAATAATCTATTAATAAGAAAAACAAAAAATAAAATCAAGGTACGAAAAGGTTCAAGGATGCTTGGGCGACATGCGGAAGCCGAAGATTTTGCTTAAGTAATAATAACTCTGGTTACACGTAATGAAACAGGATGGAAAGGGCGGTTGGAAGGCGGGGGGGGGGGGGGGGATGGTGCGGGGTTGTAGAAATGGTGGCTGTCGTTCACCTCTGGGTATGCAGTGAACAAGTGTTCCTACAAGTGCAATATGCTTATTATGCACCTTAACTGTGACTAACTGTAATGAAAGACAGACGTAGAAGGAAACAGGAAGAGATTGAGACATTCTGGGGAGGTGTGAATGAAAGAGAAAGTGTGTAATGAGAGAGAGAGAGAGAGAGAGAGAGAGAGAGAGAGAGAGAGAGAGAGAGAGAGAGAGAGTCTTCCATAATTACATGACGCAGGAAATTAAATTTCCAATTTAATACACTAAATCTAAAAGCAAACATTACAGTCTTAGGGAAAAAAAAAGTTTCTCTTCAATCACATAATATTACATCAGCGACTCCAAAACCTTTGGTTGGAGGCTAAGTAAACATGGAGATGGAGGAAATGATTTAATTGAAGATATATTAAGAACTTATCTTGAGCTACTGCGATATAGTATAAGTTTTTTGAAAGAATAATCGCCTACTTCTAAATAGTTTTTTTCCGTGAAAGACCTTTGGACTTAAGACAATGCAGACATATAATTAAAAGGTTTAGTGGTATATAAAACAAACAAACAACTATTTCCAGGACAGCTTATATATATATATATATATATATATATATATATATATATATATATATATATATATATATATATATATATTCATTGAATAGAATGGCTTTCTCACTTTTTACCAGCTTTTTTTGAAATTGCTTCATATTTTCTAAATATTTTCTTTACTTCATTGTTCAGGTTACTAATGGACACATAATGGGTTCTTCCATTTACTCCAGTATTTTTACACGCGACAGCTGTTTCGTCAACCTATACGTATTGACGTTTTCAAGCGTACTGATACAAATATGTTGTTGTTTAAGCTACAGGGCTCTGCCGTGTGGCCACGTCACTGAGCTCACGGAAAGGTAGTACTCACAGAGCAGCCCGTAAAGTCAAATATGAGCTCAATGCCGTTTTGTGACGTCATGAGGCGGAAAGGTAGTACAATTGCCAGATACCTAGTTTTTAAGTATTTACAAAAGACTATAGTGAAACATAAAATAAGACAAATAAATAAATATGTTAACAACAGAAATTAAATAAAAAGTTGAAAGTAAGTT
>NC_087204.1:27003420-27020920 GCF_015104395.2 Macrobrachium nipponense | reverse complement strand
GAGAGAGAGAGAGAGAGAGAGAGAAATATACCCGTGGAAACATATGCGGCAATCTTAAAACCTTAAAACAATTTTACAAATTATTGCTAAATGTGCTACTTCGAATGTTTTGCAACAATAATATCTCTTTATTTGTTTCTTATACGACAAAAACTTTAATCTCCAAATGCTCTGAAAACATTTGTGGAAGAAAAACTCCCTGAATACCCTCCATCGGGTTTGAACTACTTAATGGCTCTAGGTTGCGCGTCCCATCGAACTCTTCAATATAAAATAAAATAGAAATGAAGGCAGTTGAGAAACCAAGAGGAATTTGAAGAATTTGAGTAGCTGAGCAAACGAAGTAAAAGTCGTATTAAAGAATTAACTTAGAAACAAATGGGGGCTAAACGGTCATTACAATTAGTCATAATATATATACAAACATTTCTACACACTAATATTGATTTATGATTGTATTAACAAAATAAAATGCGTAACAAGTAATCGCTGATGATGAAGATTACCAAAACCCTGCTGCTAAAGAAGATTAATTCAAAATCTTCCGTTGTTGCTACTTTTGCTGATTATCAGGTAAACTGATTATGATAGTAAGCTTAAACATGGTACGATATCACTTCACCTTCAACAATGAATAGTTGCTGTTCCCTCCTTACGTGAAAAAAACCCTCATGTGAAAAAACCCTCCTTACGTGAAATAAAACTCCTTACGTGAAAAAACCCTCCTTACGTGAAATAACCTCCTTACGTGGAAAAAAAAACCCTCCTTACGTGAAAAAAACCTCTTTACGTGACAAAAAAAAAAAACTCCTTACGTGGAAAAAACCCGCCTTACGTGAAAAAAACCTCTTTACGTGACAAAAAACCCTCCTTACGTGAAAAAACCCTCTTTACGTGACAAAAAACCCTCCTTACGTGGAAAAAACCCTTCTTACGTGAAAAAACCCTCTTTACGTGACAAAAAACCCATCCTTGCGTGGAAAAAACCCTCCTTACGTGAGAAACCCTCTTTACGTGACAAAAAAACCTCCTTACGTGAAAAAACCTCTTTACGAGGAAAAAAAACCCTCCTTACGTGAAAAAAAACCCTCTTTACGTGACAAAAAACCCTCCTAACGTGAAAAAAAAAGTATATCTGGCTAATCCCGCAACACCCAAACTAATTTCGTTGACAGGTGCAAAGCGTCGCTCCAAACAGTGTCGATCTTGTTATGAACTTGTAAGGGTAAATTGCTTGCCGTTATCTTAATGCTTTAATATATCATTAGCATCACCATCACTTTGATCTTTTTTTTTTTTTTTTTTTTTTTTTTTTTTAAATCTCCGAGGGTTCCTCGTCAAATTAACCGTCTTGTTCCATGGAGAAGTACACATTTTTTCGTGAATAAGTTTTATAATAATTTGGTTTTTACTTTCTAGGCTTTTTCTTTATTATACCTTTAACTCATTTACATTCACGTTAGAACTATTTCTGAAGCGTATAATTATAAAATATATAAAAAACACATCTAAAATTTCGTATGAAACATATATTATGGAAATACGAAAACTATTGAATATTACATATATGAAAATTATATCAGAAAACATCTAGCTTACAGCCAGTAACCTTACACCTACCAAATGAAAGTAATTTACGGACAAAACATGAAATCATTTCTCAACGCCCATTAGGCGTTGGGCCTAACGAAAGACTAATACGAACACTATTCAAAACTTGTGGCAAGGACCGGAATAAATGAATAAAAATTCTTCACCCCGATGAGGTAAAAGCCATAACGCCTAAAACCATATCTACTGAAATATCTCCAACAGCGGGGTGTCACATCCTGACGTCCTCTCTCATTATGGAGATTGTGAAGAAGAACTTCAGTGTCGCTTCGTCAATAAAGTGAAAGGTCTGGGTAACCCGGTTATGAAATGGGTTGAACATCGCCCTCATAATGGAATGGCAGATGCCCCCACAGATGTACAAATAAAGCAGCGCGCTCGCACGCGCTTCTAGGAGGATTTCTCAGCCTTGCGGGAGCATTACGTGGCCTGGAATGTATTATGGTAATCGATATAAATCTAAGGCTTCCTTAGCTATAATCATATCGAAATATTCCCTAGGCTCTTTCTTTTTTCTAAATGCTCTCAGCACTTTTTTTAATGTTTTTTTTATTCGGCTCATATTCAGAAAGATCATTAATCACGATAAAGGCCGTTCAGTGGCCAAAGAATAGTAATAGTACTTTACAATAAAATATGTAATATCCTGCGATTATCCCCCACATGTCAATTTTACACAGTACAGACACTTTCATAAGAAAACTTTAGTCTCTTTAGACATTATTTTACAGAGTATCCGGTTGAATGAGAGAGAGAGAGAGAGAGAGAGAGAGAGAGAGAGAGAGAGAGAGAGAGAGAGAGAGAGAGAGAGAGAGAGCAGTTATACGTAAAAAAGTAACTAGAGTAAGTTGATCCAACCCTCATTCCCTACAAATGTAATGCTGCATGACGTCATGGCCTGTTACTCCTTTCTTTCGCATTTATAATACGGGTGACAGAGTGATACTATTATACGGTAGTAGTAAGGAGTGAAAAGATTTTGTATTATTAGCGAAAAATTTCGGTGTTGACTGTACACGAACTTTATTTCTGCATTTCAAAAATAAATTTTTCGAAAGGAAAACCTGAATTACGCCGCTGCTAAAATATCAAAACGTGGAGCATTCAGATACAGTCCCGAGATAACCTTTTTGTTTAATATTAAAACACACGCACACACACACACACACACTTCTACTCACTGTAATGCTCTTGCATGTCACAAGCCAAGTTCTCGTTGATGGATGTAAAATGTCATCAGACTTCTGTTTGAGAAGCAAAGTTCCATTCAGATGTTATTAACGAGCTACTAGAAAGTCTGTATTTAAGCAAATCTCTCTGACAACTAGGCAGCTGTTCTAGTATTTCGGTTTTAAAATGAGACCCTTACATAATTGTCTATCTAGATTTATTTTATTTTTTATTTTTTGTCAGTTGCACACAGACTTCTTTGTATTTTCGTTCCATATCCTAAAATGACTGCACTGTTATATAAAGAGAAAGCCAAAAGCTACATTATGACGCACCCTTACCATGGACTAACTGAACGGGGTCAGTCTGAAAGTACTGTAGAAGCAACAACAACAAAAATAAATAAATAAATAAACGTACATGTTCGATTACGAACACCAGATATCTTTAAAAAGCAATTGTTTGGCGCCCAGAGAGCCTCAAATTTTGCTAAAATTAAATTTTGACATTAAAGATTCCAGTTACAAAATTAATCAGTTACAAAACTTTTCTTACACTCAAATTTGTAATGCGAAAATATTGAATACATAACGACTTAAAGAAACGAGCATTAAAGAGGCACTACAAGGAGGGGGGGAGGTAAAAAGCACTATAAACCAGTTTTATGATTCCCCGAGCAGTTGCCTTCATTAATCACATCCACTCTTGCCTTGGGAAGGAAAGGCAACACAAACGCAGTTGGCAAACAGTTGGGTTCACACAGTTAGTGAAGGCATTAATGACTGTGGTGTCTGGTTGATTCAGCACTGAGATTGAATATCTCTCTCTCTCTCTCCCTCTCTCTCTCTCTCTCTAGTATTATGCAAGCTACTTCTGGCTAAACGATTAACTCCTAAGCAAATCGTTGTATAACAGAAGCATATTATTCAGCCCAAGTCTCTACATAGGAAGGGTAATAAATAACGCATATTTTGTGAGCGTGCATGAGAGAGAGAGAGAGAGAGAGAGAGAGCCAAAAAATTGCTACGAGAAATTTTCTGACGGGACACCATCAGTATCTGATTTTAGAAGATAGTATCTTGTCTCTGGGAGCGACTGATCACTTTATAGTGCAGCATTGAAATTCCCACGGTTATCCGAAGCCGTCTGGTGTAACACAAGCCTGTTAACTTTGCCGAATGTGGGTCGAAGTCTACGTGACACAAACACACACAAAAAAATTTAAAAAAATAATATTAAATTAAATAAAAACATAAAATGCTTAATTATATATGCGAAACACACACACACACACACACACACACACACACACACACACACACGCATATATATATATATATATATATATATATATATATATATATATATATATATATATATATATATATAAGCAAAGTTAACACTGTATCCTGTTCTAATATGTGTAGGAAGCCCACTAAAACTTTCAATTTTTTCCAAATTTTAGTGGGCTTACTACAATATATAATATATATATATATATATATATATATATATATATATATATATATACATATACATATTTATATACATGTATATATTATATAAATGAGTGGTAAACGCACACTTACATTGCTAAAACGTAATTCGCTTGAAACATCACAAAGCTATATTAATATTTCATTACTTTTCAGCAATAAAGAAAAATTATAGAAACATGGAATTGTATGCTTCCTTTCATCTTTATAGAAATACTGTATATACAGATAAATGAACAATTCAACAAATATACATACAAATACACAAAAGCTATAATATATATACAAAAACTCTAAAGAAAACAAATATAAACAGAAAATTTAAGTACCATTTTTATCAGAGGTTTCAATACTACAACTACAAAATACAACCATTTCTCATACAAGAGGATCAACCGAAATCGGCTAGAAACTAAAATCAGTTATAAATATTTAGCACAAAAATCGACAGCTCAAGGGATCGGGAGATTTCTCTGATGTGATTCTGAAACATCTTCAATATTACAAAAGATAATCCTCAAGGAGATGCCTGTGGGTAACTAAGCAAGTGACAAGCCATGAGACATTGACTTTGAAACAGCCTAGCGAATGCCTGCAATTATGGCTTTCCAGAATAGACATAAGAATTTTATTATTATTATTATTATTATTTTTTTTTTTTTTTTTTTTTTTTTTTTTTTTTTTTTTTTTTTTTTTTTTTGTTTTTTTTTTTTTTTTTTTTTTTTTTTTTTTTTTTTTGCTCTATCACAGTCCTCCAATTCGACTGGGTGGTATTTATAGTGTGGGTTCCGGGTTGCATCCTGCCTCCTTAGGAGTCCATCACTCTTCTTACTATGTGTGCCGTTTCTAGGATCACACTCTTCTGCATTGAGGCCCGGAGCTACTTCAGCCTCTAGTTTTTTTCTAGATTCCTTTTCAGGGATCTTGGGATCGTGCCTAGTGCTCCTATGATTATGGGTTACGATTTCCACTGGCATATCCCATATCCTTCTTATTTCTATTTTCAGATCTTGATACTTATCCAATTTTTCCCTCTCTTTCTCTTCAATCTGGTGTCCCATGGTATTGCGACATCAATGAGTGATACTTTCTTCTGACCTTGTCAATCAACGTCACGTCTGGTCTGTTTTGCACGTATCACCCTATCCGTTCTGATACCATAGTCCCCCAGAGGATCTTTTGCGTGATCGTTTTTCTATCACTCCTTCACGTTGGGTGCTCGTTACCACTTTATTACTGCAAGGTAAAAGCTGATGTTTCTTGCACAGGCTCCAGTGGAGGGCTTTTTGCTACTGAATCATGCCTCTTTTTGTACTGGTTCTGGCAAGTGCCGTGGGGCATTCACTTTGGCTATGTGGTTATGGGTTTCACTTTTCGTATTGCACTTCCTACATATGGGAGAGATGTTATTTCCGTCTATCGTACTTTGAACATATCTGGTTCTTAGGGCCTGATCTTGTGCCGCTGTTTATCATTCCTTCAGTTTCCTTCTTTAGCTCTCCCCTCTGTAGCCATTGCCAATGTCATCGCTGGCTAGTTCTTTAGTCTGTCTCATGTATTGTCCGTGCATTGGTTTGTTGTGCCAGTCCTCTGTTCTTTCTGTCTTTCTCCTGTCTCTGTATATTTCTGGGTCTTCGTCTGCTTTTATTAGTCCTTCTTCCCATGCACTCTTTAGCCACTCGTCTTCACTGGTTTTCAGATATTGCCCAGTGGCTCTGTTTTCGATGTTGACGCAGTCCTCTATACTGAGTAGTCCTCTCCCTCCTTCCTTTCGTGTTATGTATAGTCTGTCCGTATTTGCTCTTGGGTGTAGTGCTTTGTGTATTGGTCATATGTTTTTTTTCCTGTTTTCTGATCTATGCTGCGGAGTTCTGCCTTCGTCCATTCCACTATTCCTGCGCTGTATCTGATTACTGGCACTGCCCATGTGTTTATGGCTTTTATCGTATTTCCGGCGTTGAGTTTGACTTGAGTATCGCCTTGAGTCTCTGCATATATTCTTTCCTGATCGTGTCCTTCATCTCTTGGTGTTTTATATCTCCTCCTTCCATTATTCCCAGGTATTTGTATCCTGTCTCATCTATGTGTTTGATGTTGCTCCCATCTGGTAGCTTTATCCCTTCGTTCTCGTTACTTTGCCTTTTTGTATGTTGACTAAGGGCGCATTTTTCTATTCCAAAACTCCATCCTGATGTCCCCAGATACAATCCTTACAGTCTGGATTAGGGTATCTATTTCCTTGATGCTCATACCATACAGCTTGATGTCGTCCATGAACATCAGATGGTTGATTCTGTTGCCTCTTTTCTTGAGTTGGTACCCGGCATCCATATACAGTAGTACTTTTGTCATGGGAATCATGGCTACTACGAAGAGTAGTGGGGACAGTGAGTCGCCCTCTCCTGATATTAAACCTCTCTAGTCTTATTCCAGAGCTTGTAAGTATTGTATTCCAGTTGCGCAGGAAGCTGATGGTATTTTCCTCTGCCCCATATATTTTCAGGCATTCTATTAGCCATGTGTGGTGGTATCATGTCGAAGGCTTTCTTATAGTCTATCCATGCCATGCTTAGGTTGTTTTTTCCTTCTTCCTACTGTTCTTCATTACCATTTTGTCTATCAGGAGCTGGTCTTTTGTGGCCCCTACACTTCCTTCTGCAGCCTTTCTGTTGGTGGGGGATGGTGTTTGTCTCCTCTAGGTAGTTGTATAGCTTTCACTGATGATACCTGTTAGTAACTTCCACATTATTGGGTAGGCAGGTGATAGGCCTGTAGTTACTGGCTATATTTCCCTACTCTTGTCTTTTTTGTACTAAGGATGTTCTTCCTGTGGTCATCCATTTTGGGTGCTTGGTGATTTGAGGATACAATGCTGGTAGTTTGTTTTTCTGCTATTCGTGGGTGTAGGGCCTTTGAAGTTTTTGAGCCAGTATCCATGGACTTCATCGGGACCTGGGGCTTTCCAGTTGGCATTTTCTTTTAGTTGGTGTCTGACTGTGTCTGTCGTGATGTCTGTGAATCTTTGTTTTTTTTATCCCTGTGTTTCTTCTTCCTTGACTTCCTGGAGCCATGTTGCATGTTTTGTTGTGTGATACAAGGGATTGCTCCATATGTTTTCCCAGAGTCTCTTACTTGGTTCGGCTTCAGAATTTCTTGGTGGTTGTCTTCCCTCTTAGTTGGCTGTATAGTCTTTTCTGGTTGGTTCCGAATAGTTTGTTCTGTTGGTATCCCTTATTCCTGTTCATGTACCGTTGATCTTATGTTCTTTGGCCTTAAGCCTCTGTTTTTACATCTTCTATTGTTGTTGTTTAGTCCCCTCTCTTGTACTTTGTATTTCTCGTTGAGTTCCTCCCTTGTTTTCTTGCTTCTTAGCCTTTTTTCTGCCATCTCTTTCAGTTTACTCAAGTCAGATCTCATCACCATGATTTGCTTTTCCAGGCGCCTTTCCAAGGAGGTTGCTCCTGTTTTTTGGTTCTGTTGGGTTGGTTGTGCTGGTGGTGTTTGTGTTCGAATTCCCATCAGTTCTGCTACTAATCTTGCTCCTGCATATGTCAAGTTACTTGTTTTTTCTCTCTTAATTTCTTGGTGTTTGTAGGCTTTTCATGGAGGGGATCTTTGTTCTCTCTGTATCTGGCTCCATCCATTGTCTAATCTTTTTCTACCCATTCCGTCCTCTCTGTTACTTCGTCGGTGTTTCTTCGTGTGTCGTTGTTTGATACCTCATCCTCCCTGTCGTCTTCTGTGGCATCGTCTCTCAGTTTCGTCTTCGTGTAATTCGTTGTCGTGTGACATTTCCCCTTTCCAGTTCTTCTCTTTTCTGTTGGGGAGAGACCAGTTCTTTTTCTTTATGTTCCTTACTTTGGTCTGCCAGCCTCTGCTCTGTTTGGGGGGTGTTATTCCTCTCATTCCAGATGTTGACCAATCTTCTTCTATATCCTCTCTCCGTCGGGTTGCTTCTGATGTAGCATCTCCACATTTCCTTATTTTCTTCTCTTGTCCATTTCTTCCTTTTTTTGCCTCTGTAGCTCCAATCTCAGGCTGTTGATTATTGTCGTTGTGGTGATCAGTTGCTGGATGACGACCTCCAAGTACCTGACCGTCTTCCCCTTCAATTGGGTTGAATACCTGGTTGCCCGGACGAAGCTCCTCTGTTGCCAGAGGTTCCATTTACGTCGTTGTCGTTTAATCTTTCATTTCTCCATCATTACTGAGTTTGCTATTTAACCCATAGCTGGACCCTACCCATCAGGGATAGGTACTCATTTACAGCTGAGTAGACTGAGGAAATTATGGTAAAGATCCTTTCCCAAGGAATCAAACGCCGAGGAGAGCGGTCACCCATCCAACGACTGACCAGCCCCAATGTTGCTTAACTTGACTTAAAGTCTATTGACGACCTAACCACTCCTCCACGGCGCCACATATTATTATTATTATTATTATTATTATTATTATTATTATTATTATTATTATTATTTAGTTCTGAGGTATTATACTTCTTTTTCTGGCGACATGTTTCGACCTCCTCGCAGGTCATCATCGGGACGAATTATTATTATTATTATTATTATTATTATTATTATTATTATTATTATTATTATTAGTTATTATTATTATTATTATCATGGAGCCTGAAGATCACAAACAAGCAAAGGTCGTTTCTGCAACAGACTGTACTATATTTTGTGAAGTATACGAAAACATGAATTCTGTGTAATCAATAGTGAACCTTATAAAAACAGTAAATGAAACGTGTGGCAGACAGAGAGCTTCTAACTATTTAACAATTTTGGTTTCTGACGAGGAACTGCGTAATCAGTTTCATGAAGAGATCGATTGTCCATTTTCCTACTGCTTCGTGCTGTAATGATATCGAAGAGATTGTTCTAAATCTAAAGGGTCCACAATAATACAAAGTCCTAAGAGTCCTTGTATAATTTTTAAGACTTTACAAAAAGCTTTCGAAACCCTTCCCTGGGTTCATCTTCAGTCTAAATGAACAATTAGGTTACACTGTACAGAGGTATATTTTATAATTTAAAATCGAAGTGATTGTTGTGTATCCAAAACATGTACAGCCGCTCGTAGTAGATATAAGTTCACGAGAGAGAGCGAGTAAGTAGGTACACAAAACCTACAAGAAACAGTATCACTGACCACTACGCTACGCAAAAGGTCCGGCAAATACATAACCCAACTTACGCAAGTCAACATAACAGTAGATACTGGAAAAAAAATCGGGAAAGAAAAGAAATTGATACCGGAAGAACACCGTGGGGGACCAAAGTTAGGCTAGGGGAGGGGCAGGTTGGGAGGTGCACCATGAGAATTTGATGCATTGGCCTGAGAGAGAGAGAGAGAGAGAGAGAGAGAGAGAGAGAGAGAGAGAGAGAGAGAGAGAGAGAGAGAGCTCCAAGGGGTCTGGAAAGAAACGACCCGTGTTACGGCGAACCTTAGTAATTGGACATTTTGGTGGCCGCAATTGTCAGTGATGGCGCCGGACATTATTTTTATAATAATAATATATATGAGTTCGTTGTCTTCTCTCTTACTTGAGTTCAGTTTAAGAAAACGTTTAAATCGATAGAACCGGTCAGCATTCCGTCCCCCGCTTTAGTTTTCCTTCTGATATTTACCCTATTCGAACTTGTCTATTTTGGTCAATATTTTGCTTTAGCAATGTGGCTGTTATTTAATAAACAATAATCTGTGGTTATAACACTAGTGTACAATGACTTCGGCAATTTCTTTGATGTTACACATGCACGTCATAGAACACAACTGTTTCGCGGTGTGTGTGTGTGTGTGTGTGTGTGTGTGTGTGTGTGTGTGTGTGTGTTGTAAAATAAGAGCGGTTTTACGATTAGTATACAGAAAATTAAACCACAAAGCCTTGTAAAAAGAAAAAAAAATTCCTTTTACTTTTATGTAATCGGAATATTACTTAAAATTTCTGTTCTTTTAATCATTAACATTTGTACTGTGAGTAAGTGTGCTAGGTAGCTAAAATCCAGAACGAAATCAATTATCCTACGTAGAAGAGACTAGTTATATTACAATAGTATACCCTACCAATAAAAGAAAATGTTACACAGCACACGAGATAGAAAACGGTTTACATCAACGATTGATGGTAGACTACGTCCAAGTTTTCTACCGGCGTGTGAATACACAAAATCACCTAAGACGTGTATTTTTGCTGTGAATACATAATAGGAAAGTCGGCTTTTAAACGAAAATCAGAGGAAAAATCACGGTATTAAAATTCAGAACCCACTGAATACTTTAACCTCTGCACATAGTTATTCTTTAATTTAAACTAATGAGGTAACCACGGAAATTTCACTTTAGCCTTTATGAAAATGAATAAAAAGACATTCGTAAGTAAATATCATTAAAAAAAGTTTCTTAAGAAAAGAAGACAATAAACGTAATGTATTTACGCCCCAAACCAGTACTATCTGACAAATTTTCATTACAATACTTCAATGAAATACCACAAAGGACACTTCAAATGGTATGCAACTGGAAGTAAAAATATTTTGTTGATAAAGGATCCCTTCAGACCCAATTCTCATACCACAAGAGAGAATGAAGATTCATGCTTAACAACAGACAAAGCATGATCTGTAAACTTTTAGTATTTGGGTTCTATATACCTTTAACGCTAAGTTAACTGTACCTGAAACGATTTCAGCATAATTCAGTCAACAAAATAGTTCCTATATGTTAGTTTGTTTGTATGATGTTTTTACGTTGCATGGAACCAGTGGTTATTCAGCAACGGGACCAACGGCTTTATGTGACTTACGAACCACGTCGAGAGTGAACTTCTATCACCAGAAATACACATCTATAACTCCTCAATGGCATGGCCGAGAATCGAACTAGCAGCCACTGAGGTGGCAGGCCAAGACCATGCCGATTACGCCACTGAGGCGCTTAGTCCCTATATGATCAACGTTAACCTGTTGTGGGAGTATATACCAGTTTATACCCGAGTTTACTGTTTGTTCAACAATTATGTGAAACCTCCGTTTGCAAGCGACCTACACATTCTTTGGAACATTTTACAGTCGAACAGATTTTATCTCCAGGAAAGAGAAATTAACATATTGATGACTAACATTTGTGATTTCAATGGAATACAACTACTACAACAACAATAAGAAGTCATATCTCCTTTTACAACAACAAAAACATTAACAACAGTCCGATTATTTGTAGATCTCTTAACCCGAAATTATACTTTCACTTGTATTCATTTTGAGCAGGGAGATATAATCTTGATATACAAAAAAAAAAATCACGCTAAAGAAACGTCTGGAGAAAAAATGCGATAAAAAAAATCCATGGAAAGAAAAAGTAAACCTTACCCTTTCAACTGCCGTTTCATCACTTTCACGAAAAGAAATTCCTCACGTACCTGTAAAAGATAATACAGAAAAATAAGAAAAAATATCTATAATCCTCATAAAAAAAACACATAAAAGATCCCAACTTGAGGTAAAAAAATATTCTAATAATGAAAAATTAAGTGAACCCAAAGACCCGAGTAGGTCAAAATTGTATCTTACTCAAAATCTCGAAATAAAAAGCCAAAACCTTTCCTAATCAGATTCTTATCAAAACAAAAGGAAACTCTTGTATTTAAGTTATATATATATATATATATATATATATATATATATATATATATATATATATATACATACTATATATATATATATATATATATATATATATATATATATATATATATATATATATATATAAAACACCTTTATACCAAAAATGACGTCTTAACTTCCCGACATCCCTAAGCTTTTTTGGATACTCTTATAATTCAAGCTTATCATCCAATAAGGGAAGAAATGATTGAGGTTCCCCGAGTGGATAATAAGCTTCAAGTGATAAACGTATCCAAAGAACCGAGAAGTCAAGAAATTAGGACATAAACATCTGATAAAAGTGACGAACACCATAATCTTTGGAAGCTTGAATTTCAAGTCAAGGACCCTTGTGGGCTGTTCCGTATGAATAGGGTTCATATCAATAACAACAATAATAATAAGGATAATAACTAAATCAATCTATTTATCTATCTATGTTTTATGTATATTATATATATATATATATAATATATATATATATATATATATATATATATATATATATATATATATATTATACACGTATATATATGCGCAGCCATATATTTGTCTAGAGGGAGAGACAGACAGATGGAGAAAAGAAGAGAGAGAGAGAGAGAGAACAAACAATTCCAATCAAATATCTCTTCATATTATCTATGTCGACAAAAAAAAAATATTTATTAGCATTCCATCTCAATCTTGAATAATAAAAACAAGCAAAAAATTCAACAGGGAAAAAGCGGGTGGCCTTGAAACCCCCTCGCCCATCTAACCATAAATGGAAAACATGATACAGGATACCTTATTTAAGGAATCCATTTCTGACTGAGAGAGAGAGAGAGAGAGAGAGAGAGAGAGAGAGAGAGAGAGAGAGGAGAGAGAGAGAGAGAGAGAGAGAATTTGGAACACAGAGCAGGACTATTCCAATTCATAGATAATATACAGAACATTGGTGGAATAAAAGAGAAGAAAAAGAATGCAATAGCAATTTTTGATCTGTTAAAATTATCATCAATCTATAAAATTTATTATAAAATCGATTCAATTCTTTAATAGAATGCAACCAGTATTTTTTAACTAAAAAGATAAATCTTCACAAAAGGTATTTATAAAAACTCCCTGTTCCCAAACAGAAGAGAACTGCATTTTATGAATTTCGAAAATCATTATCATAAAATGCATTCCTGAACACTTATTAATATTTTTTTTTCTTCTTCACCCCGTCTTCCTTCCATTCGTGACCTCGCAAGCCCACATAACCTTATCATGCAAACCGAAGGATCCTCGAAAGGAAGCAGAAGGAAGGGAAATGGCTTTGGGGTTGCGTCCTTTCCTTTGTCTGGGGCAGAGGGGTGAACGCTTTAACCTCTGAAAGTGAGAAGTAGCGAGAAATAATAAGTGCTTTAATAGCCGGCTTTGTTTCTCTGTTCTTGGATGATGATACCAAACATTATATATAATTATAGATCGATTATGGAAGATTCTTTTTCCAGCAGTTTATTCCAAAGGAGCCACAATTATTGATTATCTTTTCACGACTCCTGCACACAGCGATAGTGAGGGAATCATCAATGTTACCGCGAAAATTTTATCTGTTATAGTGAAAAACAGATGGACAATTTGAAGGGTCCAGTGTCACTTTGAGTATACACATCTCGGGATATTTTTGTACAAAATGGATCTCGTAGTCCAAACAGAGCAGTTGGTATTTCAGTGGATGAAAATAGTTATATTTCTCTTCCCCTTTTTCTAAAATATTTGGGGAAAAAAATTGCAGCCTCAATAATT
This sequence comes from Macrobrachium nipponense, assembly GCF_015104395.2. Taxonomy (NCBI): domain Eukaryota; kingdom Metazoa; phylum Arthropoda; class Malacostraca; order Decapoda; family Palaemonidae; genus Macrobrachium; species Macrobrachium nipponense. The sequence goes on along the minus strand of NC_087204.1, from coordinate 27,007,200 downwards.
TTACCTTGGAGAACAACCACTTGAGTCTCGGCTTCTATCGGATTCTTGTTGCGACCCGAAGGTCAAAGAACCTCTTTCCCTTTTTATTTAAGAGAGAGAGAGAGAGAGAGAGAGAGAGAGAGAGAGAGAGAGAGAGAGAGGAGGGGGGGGTAGGGCGGGCACGATTGATATGAAATTTACAGATATTTCGACTTCCTATTTTGCTAACATACATTTTTTACGTGGCTTCAAGAAAATAAGAAGACATATAACTCCTACAACGCATTTTAAACTTAGCCAAAAAAATTTCATATGGTATTTTTGATAAATTTCTAAACGTTTCAAGCTTAAGCTTCCACGGAAAAGAATATTGAAAAAATTGCTTTTGCTTATTCAAACAATTAAATAAACAATTGTAAACTATCATTTTCGTTACTAATCTTCATACCTATAAGAAAAACACTTCTATTGCGATTAATATTAGCAGCATAGGTGATATTCCTTTTCCCAGAGAATTCAACCATTTTCGGGTAAGTTATACAGATTCGTTTTAGGTAAATTATTTCGGCATATAGTGAACAAGCCCTTGCAGCAGCAGGAACAGCACAAGCAGTAATAACAGCAGTAGTACTTATACTAGCAGTCATGATAAATAAATAAAAACTACAACCATAAATACATCTAGGCTACGATAAGTAAAAAGATAAAATTTAAATTTAAAAGAGAGATGTCACTTGTTATTACTTAATTCCTGCCAAAATTCAGTAAACGCTCATCCAATCATGAACCGAAAGAGCGAAAGAGATAAAAAGCCACACCATAAAATTCACGACACAATTAACAAATAAAAAATATAACATTCTTCATCTAAAAACATATAAACAAGTATTAAACACGGAAGTAAGAAAAAAATTATAAATGCAAAACTGGAAATCTGGGCGTTCACTTCAAATGTCATCTCACGCGACATCACCAGAGGAAATATATGACACTTCGAGTGTTCTGTATCTCGCTGTGAATAAGGGAAAAAATAATGGAGAAAATAGGAAACGGGAAAATCACGAGAAAAGTTCACATCGATCGTGACCAGGAAAATAAGCCAGCCGTAAACGATGGACGTTGATATTTTACAATATCGACTTAAGATTATGACGAGTGGTAAATAAAAAAATAAAAAAAATTGACTTGAAGGATAAGACCTTTAGCTCAGAGACCAGTTTGGAAACGAGGTAATGTATGTATATATATATATATATATATATATATATATATATATATATATATATATATATATATATTATATATGTATATTTATATATGACTGGTAAAAATGTTCTGGTACAACAGAATTCCATCTAATAAAAGGAGCCCATAAAAAGCGCCAAAAATATAGAGAGAAAATACCCTCTATCTTTTGGCGTTTTTATGGGCTCCTTGTTTTATTGTATATATTATATATATATATATATATATATATATATATATATATATATATACAATCAAAAGGAGCCCATAAAAACGCCAAAGATAGAGGGTATTTTCTCTCTATATTTTGGCGCTTTTTATGGGCTCCTTTTATTAGATGGAATTCTGTTGTAACAGAACATTTTTACCAGTCATATATAAAATATACTATATATATATATATATATATTATATATATATATATATATATATATATATTATATATATATATAGTATATGGATACTATAATTTCATTTTGCTACCAAAGGGATGAAGCCACATCACATTATACAACAAAATTTACAATCTGTCTGTCCGATGACTCACTGACGTAAAACAATGAAAATTTATGACAGCTATCACATAATGATTTAATCCTTATGAAGAGAAGAGAGAGAGAGAGAGAGAGAGAGAGAGAGAGAGAGAGAAATCCACCTCCGTTCTGCTTGGACACGAAGGAGATACTACTTCACTCTAAGGTCGTCACCGGAAAACGCCAAGCGCTATCAGTGTCATCGCCAGCTATCACGATGCCAAGGGGGCGTTACTTTCACTGTTGCTATCAATTTTAACTTTATAAATAAGGATTACTAGCATTTACGTAAATAATCAGTAGAGGTCTGTATATCTTGACTTCTGGAGATGATTTTTAATGTTCCGGGCATTATTTGTTGTTGTTATTATTATTATTATTATTATTATTATTATTATTATTATTATTATTATTACACGGTTACAAATAATCATTATTACTATTATTACCAAGCTTTTCATCATTTACAATCTTTAACATATATCCTATCACTGAGTGTAAAATAGGAAAATTATAAAATTTCTTATTGAATTAAGTCGTAAAAGACCCAGATAATAATAATAATAATAATAATAATAATAATAATAATAATAATAATAATAATAATAATAATAATAATGTACAATTTTAAGATAATCATAAGATGGAAAACGAGCGTAGAATAAATCTCAGATATTTTGGGAAAAGATGGCATAGAAACAGAAAAATAAAACGAATTATGGGCAGGGAAAATGACCTGATGTAACACAAGACAAAAAAATGACAACAAAATTGGGGACAATATTTCTGACATGACCAGGTGCCCTTCCCTCAAGCGTCACTAACCGGGTCATGACTAATAAAGACACCAGACCTCTACGTTCTATAAAAGATACTTCCGCTCAGATGACCATGAGTAGGTCAGCAGAACTCCTGAATACGCATTACGCAGAAGTATAGCTTATACTAAATTACATTTAAGTGACCTTTCAAGTGAGTGAGTAATTGCCGACGCTTCTTTTCCCCGCGACCATATGAAATCATCGAAGCCACGGTATATATTACTGGAAAAAGGTGACCATATGGTCTATGGGACTTCCCTGTCGGGTGTGGCTTTTTCACACTGGCAATAAAACTTTAATATATCCGCTGTTTATTCATTGCATATTTTACTTCTGAAACTTTCAGCCGCTTGGTTGGCCTGGCTACACCTGTTAAGCCACTTCTTCTAACATTCACACCTGTTAAGCCACTTCTAACATTTACACCTGTTAAGCCACTTCTTCTAACATTCCCACCTGTTAAGCAACTTCTAACATTTACACCTGTTAATCCACTTCTAACATTTACACCTGTTAATCCACTTCTAACATTTACACCTGTTAAGCCACTTCTTCTACATTTACACCTGTTAATCCACTTCCAACATTTACACCTGTTAAGCCACTTCTTCTATATTTACATCGGTTAATCCACTTCTAAATTTACAACCTGTTAATCCACTTCTAACATTTTACACCTGTTAAGGCCAACTTTCCCTCTTCTAACATTTACACCTGTTAATTCTTCTAACATTTTTACAACCTGTTAAGCCAACTTCTTCTTACTTTACAACCTGTTTATCCACTTCTAACATTTACACCTGTTAATCCACTTTCTAAACATTTCACGTTAAGCAGTCTTCTACATTTACCTGTTAATCCACTTCTTCTAACATTCACACCTGTTAAAGCAACTTCTTCCTAACATTTACACCTGTTAATCCACTTCCTCCCAAAAAAAAAAAACATTTACACCTGTTAATCCACTTTTACATTTACACCTGTTAAGCCACTTCTTCTAACATTTACACCTGTTAATCCCCTTCCAACATTTACACCTGTTAATCCACTTCTTCTAACATTCACACCTGTTAATCCACTTCCAACACTTACACCTGTTAAGCCACTTCTTCTAACATTTACATCTGTTAAGCAACTTCTAACATTTACACCTGTTAATCCACTTCTAACATTTACACCTGTTAAGCCACTTCTTCTAACAC
>NC_087204.1:26953420-26993420 GCF_015104395.2 Macrobrachium nipponense | reverse complement strand
ATTTCCGTAGTGTGACGAAAGCGAACAGAAAGCTATTTCAAAAGGCTATCGATATTTACAAAATAAACCGATAAATGAACATAATCTTGAGTAAATGCCAGGTATTAAGTAAAGATAATCGTAGCAGATTAAGAATCATTTCAAGCAAAGACCATCTCAAATCATTCCTTATCGCTTTCAAGCAAGCGTGCCCGTAACACAGATATCTTAACACATATCTTGTTCACAGATATCTTAAAAGACGAAAGCATAAAATTGAATTACCAGAATTCTGAACTGCCTTCATAAACCTTAAAAGACTCTATTGGGAGTAAAAACAGTCGCACTGTACACAACCGGACAGACTAGTAAGCCATAATAACAGTAATTCAGAACCAGAAGAATAGCACGGGTTTCTTTTATTCCATTAAATGCATACAGCGAGGAACAGAGAACAAAAACAAAATGGAAGACTTAAAAAAAAAAAAAAGCTTCAAAACCAGTCATACACCTCCATCCTTTTGTACATAACACACACCCAGAGACAAAAGACGGGAGAGAGAGAAAGAGAGAGAGAGAAAAAAGAAAAGAAACACAGGTTTTGTAAGAGAGTTTCAATTCTTACACTTCTTCGCATTACACTTATTCGCCGGAAGCACAAGACTTAAGGCACCAACAAAGGGAGATGATGATAGCCGTGGCTCAGGTGTGATTTAGCGTGAGGAGTTAAAAAAAAAATTCCATAACCTAGCGCAAGGGGGAACTCGCAGAGTTCAGGTGTATTACTTTGGTTTTAAGGTTTTTTTTTTAAATTAGCGCTCTCTCTGTTGGAAATAATACGCTAACTGTCTAAATTACAGAAATTTAAACGTTTATATTACGCAAACACATACATACGTACAATATATATTATATCAATATATATGTGTGTGTGTGTGTGTGTGTATGTATTTATGCGTTTTTACATATATAAGTATATATACATATATGTATACATACATACATACATACATACATATATACATATATATATATATATATATATATATATATATATATATATATATATATATATATATATATATATATATATATATATATATATATATATAGCGATACCACTGTAAAATTATAGACAGAAATCCAAGCGCTTTCGTCTTTAGTAAAGACGAAAGCACTTGGATTTCTGCCTATCATTTTCCTGTGGCATTCGCTTATTCAATGAAGTCACGTGCATCTACTGTGATTTTTTAAGCATATATATATATATATATATATATATATATATATATATATATATATATATATATATATATATATATATATATATATATATATATATATATATATATATATATATATATATAAGCGAATACCACGGTAAAATTATAGACAGAAATCCAAGCGCTTTCGTCTTTAGTAAGACAATCCAAGCACTTTCGTCTTTAGTAAAGACGAAAGCGCTAAGACAGGATAAAAATAGGACGATGTCACTGTTACTTAAAATTAGCCATCTTGTCTAATACGTAAAGGTTGACGGGATGGGAAGTTTGCGTAATTAACTGGTTTAAGGGAAGGGCACAAGATTGGGGTCTACCGCATATGACGGGAAAGATAGAAGACTTACCGACAATATTTCCTGAATTCTAATCCCCCTCATTTATCAGACTAGAAATAAGATTTATCAAATAATTTTTAGTCATATATGCTTGATTTTTTCGCGCCTTTTCTACTCTCACTGACATATTTGCTTTAGTCATAGGAAACTTGTACATTCTATCATTCATAATTATTTGTCCTCGTGATGCAATTCGTTACTGCTTACTTAACAATGACTAATGTAGAAATCAAAACTTAATGAATGTATGATAAATGAAGCCATATAATGTGCATTTTCTCGTTCTTATGTATATATATATATTATATATACATTATATATATTATATATATACATATAATAAAATATATATATATATATATATATATATATATATATTATATATATATATATATATAGATATATAGATATAAATATACATATGAAATTGTAATAGCCACAATGCCTTCGAACTTCTCAAATTTGTACCTATTGCAATTTCATATGCATCTGGTTAAAATGACCAATAGATTCTATATATATATATATATATATATATACTATATATATATATATATATATATATATATATATATAAATAACTTTATCACGATGTATATAAAACGTGATGCTATGTATAAATAAAGGTTTTTGCCACGAAGGAAAAAAAATGAAAAGCGAGATAGCCAAGCACTTTCGGTCTAGTTCGACCCTTACTCAGTAAAGGGTCGAACTAGACCGAAAGTGCTTGTCTAGCTCGCTTTTCATTTTTTTCCTTCGTGGCAAAAACTATTATATATATATTATATATATATATATATGTGTGTGTGTGTGTGTGTGTGTGTGTGTATGTGTGTGTGTATAGTATATAATACGTATATACATACATACAATATATATATATCTATATATATATATATATATATATATATATATATATATATATATATATATATTGCGTGTGCGTGTATGTATGTAGACAAACTCATCCACTCATAAACCCTACACATCCCGTGCTACCTCCATCGTAGGAGACCAGCGAAAACCCCAATGATCAGAAAAATTTCCACCGATCAACTTCATTGCCTGACCGACCGAGAAGTAACGGACGTGAGAGTATATAGAGTCTCTCTCTCTCTCTCTCTCTCTCTCTCTCTCCTCTCTCTCTCTCTCTTCGGAGGCGCTGCTGCTGCTGCTGCTGCCTTACCGGGAGAACAGCAATAAACGATTCGTGGGAAAGATGTCGCAGCTCAAGGGTACGCGCGTATAAGATAGTGTTTGTGTGTGGGTTAGTGTGGGAGAGATTCACTAGTGCAGCGTTTTCAACACACTATATATATATATTATATATATATAGGGAAGAGAGAGAGAGAGAGAGAGAGAGAGAGAGAGAGAATATCTATTCACCTTTTATCTCACGTGACTGAAAGCATTTTCACCTTTCATGTCTAAACCCGAATATAAACAAAACGCCTCAATTTTTCCCTCAACGATAAGTGGAGTGGATGCACTCTGATTAAAATCCATAATACCAACTTTTGGAAAAGCAAATGTCAAGAGGAGTCATTCAGAACATAAGAAGATTGGAAAAGATCTCGAGTCGAGAGAAAGAGGGAAGTAAAATGGCATGCACAGCCGGCCAAGCAAATCCGAATAGACTTCCAGACATCCGGTGTGATGATTCACAGACATCTCAAAATTACGTTTATTTAATCTCATGGAAAAGTTAACTCTCTCAGAGAGAGAGAGAGAAGAGAGGAGAGATGAAGAGAGATGAGGAGAGGAGAGAGGAGAGAGAGAGAGAGAGCGAGAACATCAAAGAAAACATCAAAGGAAATAAGAATGTGCGTGCTTTTATGTGCTGCGATGGTGGGAATGGCTAAGACAGCAAGGAATCTATGTTGACTTAACTTACTTAATGCTACATTGAATTTACTTGATGTTAGATTAAACACAAAGATATAATCATTTTCAATCAATAGGCAATAATTACTGATGAGGCAGTAATTATCATATATATCTAAATCAAGTTTTATTTATGTATGGCAAAGTGTTTCTCGGCAATTCAGATACATTAACATATATAAATCTCTCTCTCTCTCTCTCTCTCTCTCTCTCTCTCTCTCGGTGACTCACGATTCATTAAAAAACGGAAGTGAATGAAAGAACCATAACAAACTAATCGTTGGAGAGACAGCCTCTGGATTTCAGATTTCAAGGTCAACGTCGGTCATCGAATCGCTAAATAATTAAAACTTTATGCGAATTATACTTATATCTTTCATACAGACACATTTCTTTATTTGAATTTTATATATATACATATATACATATGTACATGTATATACACACTTGTAGCAGAAATAATTTTTTGACTCACATCTGGATCGAACCCAAGCCTTCCAATTGAAAGCCACGGTCCCTACCTATGTGGGTCAGTTGGTGGCGTCCTTGCCTTTCCATTGAAAGACCTGGGTTCGAACCTGGCGTGTGTCAGAAATTTATTTTTGCCTATTATATAAGGTCCAAATGGTATACAGAGGCCATAGGCAATGAATTTTCTAGTTATTCATTCGCGAATACTTTTGGATTTGGTTCGAACCATGGAAATGCAATGAAGAACTTTTTACTTCAAGCCAGGACTCGAACCTGAGTTTAAAGGACCATAACTAACTACTCTCTACCCCGACCTCAAACTCCTATCAACAGTTAAATCAACATTATAAGAGTAAGCATAATTATATTTCATTTTAATCTATATACTACATGCGAGCTAAAATATATCCTTATCCTTTGTGATAAAGCGGTGGGCTACTTTTGGACTTTTGCCATTCCTGACCTAGGAACGAACCTTGGCGTGGAGGGAATGTCACTTATTTCACTCCCAAAATGTAGATTCAATGTTCAGACGAAAACAGACCTAAAATAATAGGGAGACTTAAGTTACCAAGTCAATGCGCATGGCAAATGTAATTGCACACACTACTGTTAATTATTAAATAAAGGTATCTTGCTCATTTGTAGAACCATCTGCATTACATACCACTACACGAAAATAAATGCACACAGACACACACACACAACACCATGTACATGAATGAAATGACATACTTATATCAAACACCTACATGTGAGAATTTATAAAAATAAACTGCAATGGAAAAATAAAATTTAGCAAAGTCAACGACGCGTTTTCTTTCTGAACCAATTTTCGTAAGAAAATTCAATGAATGAATAAATAAATTAAAAAAAAAAAAGGTTATATGAGAACCAATAACTCGAACAGAGAGACCCCCGACGGATAAAGTAGGTCTTCCCACAGATACTCGAACGACCAATTAAAAGACACTGCAAGCCATTTTCCTTTTCCATCCTTTCTGATTGTCGGGTTGACATCTGGCTCCTTTTTCCAGAGACCACCTCTATTACAGTACTTAAGTCAAACAGTCCCCCAAAAGCGCCGCGACCAAAAACCTGCAGTTATGGAAATGGCGCGCGCGGCTCTCTCTCTCTCTCTCTCTCTCTCTCTCTCTCTCTCTCTCTCTCTCTCTTTTCCACAGTGGCCACTGACTTGAAATTCCACGACTGGCATTTAAACTGTCCGATTACAGCTGGCCTCTGTCCAAAGGGCCAGGTGATACGGGGGGTTACTATAATGCCTATCTGTTTTCCAGACCAACTTGCGGGTTGTCGAGGAACAGGGAGCGACCACAGGTTTCTTAAGGGTCCCAAGGACTCTGCTCCTCGTACCGACGCGAAGAAATGGGTCTGGGTGTGGATAATGAAGGAACTGGAGACCGAGGTTGGAGATTCGCAGCGGTGGACGATCACCAGGAAAGATAATTGACATATTGCTCTGAGCAATGCTCCAAATAGCTGTTATCATATAAATATATATATATATATATATATATATATATATATATATATATATATATATATTTATATAAAGGTTTTTGCCACGAAGGAAAAAGGAAAAGCGAGATAGCCAAGAACTTTCGGTCTTGCACGACCCTTTACTAAGGCACAACAGTTGTGCCTTAGTAAAGGGTCGTACAAGACCGAAAGTTCTTGGCTATCTCGCTTTCCTTTTTCCTTCGTGGCAAAAACCTTTATTTATACATGGCATCACGCTTTTATATACTTCGTGATCAAGTTACATATATTCATATATATATATATATATATATATATATATAATATATATGTATATATATGGATGATATATATAAATAAATACATATATATATACATATATATATATATATAATATATATATATATATATACGCATCAAGCTACAAATGTCCTTTAATATCTAATTCGCTCTGCCTCGGAAGGAATTAATATATTTTCATATATGTTAACCGAAGGAGAATTTTCTAGCCGATCATAATTTCGTCGGCTCACGGGCGCAAACCTCGGAACCAAGAAATCAGGGCGTACAGTGAAGCGCTCTAACCACACGGCTATCATTAAAGGGTTTTATTAGGGATGAAAAATGTGAAATATTTTAGCAGAACATTATACTTCTCAATAATTATAACAACATTTAGAATTCACCTTCTAAAGCTGAGTAAAGAGATAAAATACAGTTTTAGAAAATCGATTAACAATAAGAATTTAATGCTAGTCTGATTTTAGTGCACCATTCGCCTTTACTCTACAAAACGAACCCTCATGATTTTTTGGTTTTCAGTTTCTAATATACCTTCTTTGGCTCTCTCATTCTTCCCGAATGACCATATATCACTGAATCGCCCGCGTACTATCATTATCACAATCATCATTATTAACATTGCAGAGCGTATTAACACTATCCACAAACCGAAATTCAAAGACAAACTCCCCTTTTAAAAGGTTCAGCACTGCAAGAAATAAAACTGATAACAGAAAAGATTTTTATATGAAACGAGGACACGAAATTTATATTAATCATCCATTCTTAAGAATTCTTCGTGTTGTTTAACCCTTTTTTTTCGCTGATGTTGCCTTAACACCACGTACTCTCATGTTAAATTTGGATTTTTTCAATAATAATAATAATAATAATAATAATAATAATAATAATAATACCTTAAAATCTGATACACTTACGTGAATACAAAACTAAGAAATAGAAACCATCCCAATACAATAAGCTACGAGACAAAAAAGCCCCAAACAATAACAGCAACAACCACTTCTATAAATCCATTCCCCAACGCAGAACCCCGCAACGACAGCTAAAACTTACCACTACTATAAAATCTCCGGTTACCATTAAACCCTTCCAATAGAGACGAACATGCTCACGTACGTACATGAGCACAAGTCATTTGGCGATAATGAGGATGCTGTTGGTACCTTGGTACCGACGTTAGTGGCTGACAAACATAACGAGGAAAGCCTCAGTCTCCTTTTACGGTCTCTCTCTCTCTCTCTCTCTCTCTCTCTCTCTCTCTCTCTCTCTCTCTCTCTCTCAGCATTCAAATAGAACGCTATACGCAATTTACATATATTGTACGATAAAGTTCTCTCCAGCGACGCTCAGGATTTAAATAGTATTTAAATAGTATGCTATATGCATGTTATTTCTCTGTTATGATAAAATTATCTCTCTCTCTCTCTCTCTCTCTCTCTCTCTCTCTCTCTCTCTCTCTCTCTCTCTTCAGGAATCAAATAGTACGTTATATGCGCTTTATCGTTGTTATGTAATAAAATTCCCCATCTCTCTCTCTCTCTCTCTCTCTCTCTCTCTCTCTCTCTAACGAACAGACGGAACAAAAGTATGTATCACCAGACAGTACAAGAAAACCAAAGAAAATATCTCTCTCTCTCTCTCTCTCTCTCTCTCTCTCTCTCTCTCTCTCTCTCTGAGCAGATGAATTTTGTCAACGGTAGCCAGGGTCATTAACGTCAGCGATGTCAGCGTGGAGAGGGGGGAGGGGGGGAACGGTTAATTAATGAGTGAAGTATCATCTGTAAAATCGTACAGATGATGTTACCTTGGCAACGTTTCTTCTTCTTCTTCTTCTTCTTCTTCTTCTTCTTTATTCGGGAGATGACCATACACTTCAGCGGCACGCCTCTCTCTCTCTCTCTCTCTTCTCTCTCTCTCTCTCTCTCTCTCTCTCTCTCTGTCTGTCTTCTTCAGAAAGTCTACAGGCTACGAATACAAAAACTTTCATGAAAGGAACTCTATTTTGTGGTATTGTGAAAATAATGGTGACAGCAATCACGAGTTTAAACAAATGTTTAAATATTCTTTTTATAAAAATACATTATACATGCATCAAAAATATACACATAAGTACCCTCAGACAACAACACACAACAGGGGACACACACACACACACACACACACACATATATATATATATATATATATATATATATATATATATATATATATTATATATATATATATATATTATATATATATATATATATATAATATATATATATATATATATTATATATATATATGTATATATATATATGATTATATATATCTATATATAAATATATATATATATATACAATATATAAATATAACATATATATATATATATATATATATATATATATATATATAAATTTAGACAAACATATATTTAAAATGACACTATATATTATATATATATATATATACTATATATATTAAATAATAATATATATAGATATATACAGCTTATTTCTCATCACAAGAAAAACAAACTTGAGAAAAAAAACCCTCAACCAACGAACACACCTTTCTTAAGACATACTAATGCATGTGTCAGGAGTGTGTAAACTTGTGCGTCCATCGCGCGGGAGCGTGTCCCGGCTGGCACAAGACACAGCCCTCTCTCGCCCAGAATCACCCTAAAATGATGCAAGAGGTACGTACAGGTCCTCGTTAGTGGCAGTTGCCCAAAGCTCTCTGTGGCTTGGATCCACGTCGAAATGGTCGTTATGAGCAGTGAGGCTTCGTAACAAGGCGCTATCAACGCCTCAGGCAACCACGACATCACCATAAAAGAATATTTCAACCCTTCGTTGCCCAGAAAGAAAACCTAAATTTATTTTTTTCATTTTTTTATTCATATTTTTCAAACTTCTTTACTTAAAAAAAAATAATTCATTGATAACGTAAAAGATGCTTCCCAGACAAACATTATTCAGCATTTAACAGTTAATTCTGCTACTCATATACTGCTAAAAAAAAATAGTGTATCATAGTTTAACCTGACCGCTGGGGCTGGCCCGAAGGATTTGATATTTTCATGTGGCTAGGCACCAATTGGTCACCTAGCAACGGGACCTACAGCTTATTGTAGGATCCGAACCGCATTCTATCGAGAGAAGAATTTTTATCACCAGAAATAAATTCCTCTGATTCCGCGTTGGCCAGGCCGACTCATATACTGCTGATGCTAATATATTTAAGCTATGTATAGCATTCATATCATTTTGATTCACACGAGAAAGGTCGTTGCAAGAAGCGGTCAAAGCATAATGTGTTCATATCATTACCCTTCACAGCGCTTGCGTTAGCATAAAGAAACGAGCATTCATTTGCAGGCAGAAGACCGCTATTTTCAGTGTGAAAACTGGGAAATGTCGAATATCCAACGATAAATACGCCACCTTTAAAACGTCCAAATGAAAGACAAGCCATACCCGACGAGTTGAGAACAGACTAATTGATTTCAAAGTTTAATTTTTCTATTTGATTCATTCGATGTTGCGAGTAAGCTGTAATACTTCAGAGATCGTAATGCAAAGCTCCGGTATCAATATGAATAACTTGAGAAAGGAGCAGGACATTCCTGATTGACTGATGTATGTGCACTGGACTCTCTTATCACCTAACATCAAGGTCCAAGTCCATAATAGAGAAGAAGATCTTAATATTCTTAGAATTTATCATAAAGGCATCATGAAACGTAACTCTGTTATCACAGGAAAGGGTTTACCCTCAAAGCACTAGTGTGTACCAGGTCTTGCATGCCCATTCAGGAATGCTGCCATGAATCATATATATACCACACACACACACACACACACACACAAACACAAAACACAAAAGAGAAGTAACTGGAACTCGGCGAACAAGGCTTTTGGGCTGATGTCCTCATGAGCTAACGGCTGAACAACAATGGTCGCCCCTTAAATTCTCAACAGGAAGGATGAACCAGAAAGATTAAAGGTTTAAACGTGCTGTAACCCGTAAATAGAATAAAATAATAATAATAATAATAATAATAATAAATAATAATAAAAACTAATAATAATAATAATTTTTTATATCCCCTCCTTCCATTATTCCCAGGTATTTGTATCCTGTCTCATCTATGTGTGTTTGATGTTGCTCCCATCTGGTAGCTTTATCCCTTCAGTTCTCGTTACTTTGCCTTTGCTGTATGTTGACTAAGGCGCATTTTCAATTCCAAACTCCATCCTGATGTCCCCAGATACAATCCTTACAGTCTGGATTAGGGTATCTATTTCCTTGATGCTCTTACCGTACAGCTTGATGTCGTCTATGCCCGTCAGATGATTAATTCTGTTGCCTCTTTTCTTGAGTTGGTAACGAGCATCCATCTTCTGCAGTACTTTTGTCATGGGAATCATGGCTACTACGAAGGGTAGTGGGGACAGTGAGTCGCCCTAGAAAATCCCTCTCCTGATATTAACCTCTGCTAGGACACGATCAGGAAAGAATATATGCAGAGACTCAAGGAGATACTCAAGTCAAAACTCAACGCCGGAAATATGATAAAAGCCCATAATAAACCACATGGGCCAGGTGCCCAGTAAATAAGATACAGTTGCAGGACAATAGTGGAATGGACGAAGGCAGAACTCTGCAACATAGACCAGAAAACTAGGAAACATATGACATACACAAAGCACTACACCCAAGAGCAAATACGGACAGACTATACATAACACAAAAAGAGGCATGATTCAGTGGCAAAAGCCCTCCACTGGAGCCTGTGTAAGAAACACCAGCTACCTTGCAGTAATAAGTGGTAGGAGCACCAACCTGAAGGAGTGTTAGAAACCGATCAGACAAAGATCCTCTGGGACTATGATATCAGAACAGATAGGGTGATACGTGCAAATAGACCAGACGTGACGTTGATTGACTAAATCAAGAAGAAAGAATCACTCATTGATAAATGCAATACCATGGGGAAAAAACTCAGTATAAAATCAAATCGCATAATGCAGCCATTTTATTCAACAAAACTTGCCTCGAGAGGGTCTTCTTCTCCCTTCTGATATCAATAACAATAATAATCTACTTAAAAACTTACGTGGACAAAAAGCACAAAACTGAACACGCTGCATACTATTATCTTGGGAAGCAACATGAATGATTTTAGCAGACAAAAGAAGTAAGTCAGACGAAACCGATACGCAAACATCGAACCTCACTCGACTCACTTTCATGCAAGCACTCGAGCGAGACAGGCAGGCAAAAGCAACCAAAACACAAAAATGATAAAAAGACTGAAGTGAATGGCGTGATTTATTTAATTTCCTCTCCGTGAGGGAATGGACATCACCACGGCACTCAGAATTTAGGTTTCTCTCTGTAAGGACGGTAGAAAGTTACTCGTTCGTGAGGTTTTTATATTCATACCCGCCTAGAAATAAAAAGGAGATAATTGCAGTCGTTACTGTTCTCACTTACATGGCGCATGTGTAAGCTTTAGAAGACTCGAAGGTTGTAAAATCACACCCATGAAGACAAAACTAACATATAAAAGACGATCATTAAAAATGTATCTGACACGACAACACAGAAAAAAAAAATGTTCGTATAAATATCTAATTACTCTTTTCATTTACGTGGTTTTAAGTTTTATTACTGAAAAAGGATTTGAAATGGAAAATACCACACGCATAAAGAGAAGATAAGATCTCAAATGGCCACAATGCTAACTGTAACTGAAAATTAATATTAAATTTCATACCTAAAAAGAGCAAAAACAAATTAATAAATATAATAAATAAACAAATAAATAAATAAGGCCCATGTCTATGATTCCTATAATCAGAAACTTGGTGTCTAATGCTTGTGCTAAAAGACTTAATCATTAAATCAATTTTCGCAACCAAGGTTCCAGTTGCAGACATTGCATGCAGTCCACTACAGCAACAATTGCATCAACGTACTAATTACAGTGCTTACAATCTAAATCGATATTAGGAAAGACGTGAACATAAGAAGACAAAAAAAACTGCAGTCTAACAAAGAGAGAGAGAGAGAATAGAGAGGGCCCGGAGACGAGAGAGAGAAAGACGTGGACTAGGAAGAGCGAGGTAGAGAGAGACGAGAAGAGAGAGAGAGAGAGAGAGAAACTTAAGCGTTTCAGCAGGTAATTCCAAGGCTAAATGTATTCTTTAGCACTTGCAATATTTAAATTAAGTACATTAACCATAATATACATTATACACCTCATTTAATTCTGACTGAGAATTGCGTATTTAAACCATTCAAGTATATTACAAACAACAAAATTAATTTTCAGTATATGAAAGTATTTCTTTTTATAAAATCTTCATAAGTAACCTCCGTAATTTGGGTCAAATAATGAACCTCATCCAATCAAGAGCTACTCACTCTTTCCCCTAAAATCTTGACGCATGCGCAATATCAAATAGTATTCCTCCATCAGCGTTGCGTAAGAAAAGTCAGCGATTTTACTTTCTTGCCAAGGGCGCTAAGATTTAACAGTCGTCTTGTTAAAAAGCCAGAACCAACTGACGCTCCATAGACACGCTACCAAGCCATAAAAAATATATATATTAAACGTAAACGCAATCTTAAAAAAAAAAATCACCATACGTTAGGTACTTATTAAAAAAAATATAATAAAAAATACTTATTATCTGTTTCTAAGCAAATCTTTAAAAAGATATAGTAAAAGAACTTCACACATGCACAAGAGTTCTCATAAAACCACAGAACTGCAAAGTGTTTGTAATTGAGAAGACAAAAATAGTAATAACAAAAAAGAAAGCGTTGTGTTTTTATGTACTTAAATTTTTATAAAAAGCCACAAACTCCCGTTTTAAAATGTTCTGCATTGTAAGAAATAAAAGTGATCAAAGCTAAGAGCTTTATATGACACGAGGACACGAAATTTATATTAATCATCCATCCTTAAGAATTCTTCGTGTGGTTTAACCTTTTCTAAGGCTTTTTCTTCGCTGATGTAGCCTGAACACCATAGTACTTTCATGTTAAATTTGGATTTGTTCAATAATAATAATAATAATAATAATAATAATAATAATAATAATATAATAATAATAATATTATTATTATTATAATGATACCTTAAAAGCTGATATATTTACGTGAAATTCCCAACACCATCGTCCTTTCATGTTAAATTTGGATTTTTTTTCAATAATAATAATAATAATAATAATAATAATAATAATAATAATAACAATAATAATAATAATAATAATAATAATAATGACGATGATGACGATACCTTAAAATCTGATATACTTACGTGTAATTCCCAGAGCAATCGCCTTACAAAAAAAAAAAAAAAAACAAAAAAAAAAAAAAAAACCCCCCAAAAAACACACACACACACACACCAAGTACCGGAACTTGAAACGCAAATTGCACGAGTCTTTTCCCCCATAGCGAACTGTTCGCGGACTAATTGTTATGCATTGACTGACTCTAGAAATAACTGTCATGCAAAACAACGACTGCGCGTTGAAATGTCCGTGCTTAAGACCACAAGGAATGCCTGCCCAAACAACCGGCTAGACGACAGGCAGGTAAAAATAAAACGGTACACTGGACGGTGGGAAGTGGAGTCCATTCTTAAAAAGGTGTTTTGAATGAGAGGAAATATTTATTTCAAAAATCCATTGCTGAAGATTTTCCCCACCAGTGATTCTTAAGTATTTTGAAAGAGAGGAAATATATATTTTTTTAGATCCAGTACTGAAGAAGATTTTTCTCACCAGTGAGTTATTTCTGAAATATTTCTAAAAAAAAAAAAAAATCCAGTGCTGAAAAGGATTTTCCTCACCAGTGATTCATAAAAAGGTGTTTTGAAAGAGGAAATATTTAAAGTATTCCAGTGAAGAAGATTTTCCCCATTAATGATTCTGAAAAAGTGTTTTGAAAGAGAGGAAATATTTGTATAAAAAAAATTCCAGTGCTTAAGAAGATTTTCCTCACCAGTGACTGTTAAAAAGGTGTTTTGAAAGAGAGGAAATATTATAAGTATTCCAGTGCTGAAGGAGATTTTCCTCATCAGTGATTCTTAAAAATGTGTTTTGAAAGAGAGGAAATATTTACAGATATTCCAGTGCTAAAGATTTTCCTCACAAGTGATTCTAAAAAAAAAAAAGAAAAAAGTTTTAAAAACCAGAAATATTTATCAATAAGCACTCCGGTGCTGAAGGAGATTTCCCTCATCAGTGATTCTTAAAAATTTGTTTTGAAAGAGAGGAAATATTTATCAATATTCCAGTGTTAAAGATTTTCCTCACAAGTGATTATAAAAAAAGTGTTTTAAAAACAGAAACATATTATGAGCGCTCCATTGCTGATTTCCCTCATCAGTGATTCTTAAAAGTGTTTTGAAAGAGAGGATATATTTATGAATATAACAGCATTGAAGAAGATTTTCCTCACCAATGATTCTTAGAAAGGTGTTTAGAAAGAGAGGTAATATTTATAAGCATTCCCGTGCTGAAGAATATACAGACATCGTACCTTCAGATAACTTTGCTAGCTCTAGAAAATCTAGCCACGGCCGTAAATACAAGGGGCATTTACAATCACAAACACAAGAACCACATTTCATTTTCTTTTATAATTCCATAAGTCACTTTCAATTATAATAAATATATAAAAATCAACTACTAAACAAGCGGATAAATTCCTCGCACCAGCGCGGGCTCTTCCTTAATCAGCTGATTCAGATTAAACTGGTATTCCAGTTAGTGTCGTAAGTCATCAGTATTCATGCTTTTTTTTTTTTACAATTTAAAGTAGCGAGAAATTAACCAAGCCTACGACTTCCTTATGCTGCACGTAGTGCTCGCAAATTTATAATAATAATAATAATAATAATAATAATAATAATAATAATAATAATCACATGAGTCAATAAAATGGGAGAGTATATCCACAGTAGTATGCCAGTTTGACTTTGTTATTTAAAATATATACAAGGAGGACCGTGCAGGTCATCGAAAGCTTTCTGCTTTATAAAATTTAAATGACAAACTCAAACAGGCAGACTACTGTGGATTTACTTTCCCAATAATAATTAATTAATAATAAATAATATAATAATAATAATAATAATAATAATAATAATAATAAAATAATAATAATAATAAGAGCAAAACGAAACTGTAAACGCAAGATTAAAAAGCATAAATAAACACCTAAATCAATTAAGAACGAGAAGAAAGTAAAAACGAAATATAACAAAATCTAGAAGAATAAAAACTGACTCACGACCGAACAACGTCGACCAGTCACGCTGTTTACTTCCGGCAGCCTTACCTGTAAACAAACAAAAGAAGTACGCAGGTTACATTTCACGCATGATAAGACTTACCAGCACTCGCTTCGGAGGCTAACGAAAATGTGGCGGAAACCTAGCACCCTTTACTATAGTAGCTTCACATCAACCGTGTATCTGATGTCTAGGCCAGTCCCTTACGACGCTCCTGATTGGCTGTTGATAAGCCAATCACAGGGTTGGAAACTCTCACTCTCTCGAGAGAGTTCACACAGGCAGAGGTGGAACATATATCCTGCTTATGAACTTTCGAGAGAGACTGAGTTTCCAACCTTGTGATTGGCTCATCAACAGCCAATCCTGGAGCGTCGTAAGAGACTCGCCCAGACATCAGATGCACGGTTGATGTGATTCTACTATAGCCCCGACTATAAAAACAAGAAAGTAGCAGGGAATTTGAAGAAGAGAAGAAAAGAAATTGACGGTATTATATTTATGTTATATGTTTGATGATTATCTCATGTGGATATAAAACTGTTAATTCTCTTATTTTTCATTTATTTATTTGAGTCACATAAGACTTTTTTATTTTCATTTTTATCTGTATTGCAATGTGAAATGTTTTATTTTGCCCTACAAATGCCACTTAACAAAGGCGAGTCCATTTCTTTAGACTCGACTGATTGTAGCAATAGATATTACATCGATTTCACACCAACTTCCTCGTGAAACTCATGTATGTATGTATAAATATATATGTTTGTTTATGTGTATAGGTGGTTGCAACTGCAAGCGAGTTACACTAGGTTATATATATATTAATATATGGATTATATATATATATATATATATAATATATATATTATATATATTATATATATACGTGTGTGTCTGTGTGTACTATATATGTATATATATAATATATATGCACATATATAATGCTACTTGACCATATTTCCTCTTATGCAATTTCTATTGAAGTCGATTCGATGGTATTGTTCGCAGATACTATCTTCTTATCAAGATTTGATATATGTATATGTATTATATGATATATATATATATATTATATATATATATGTATATATTATATATATTACAGTTTGGGAAGAGTAGCGTTTTCATGCGGTAATTAACCGTTGAGTTTAGCGGCGGACATGCGCTACTGTGCATAGAAGCGGTTTTTCAAAAGAGCTGATGACTGTACAGAATCAGGCAGATGGCCCTGGTTCGTGCATTCCTGGGATGAATTAAAGGTATACGATTAACTGGAGTTAAAGACTGTCTATTATATTTGACGACATCTGTAAAAGGCATCTACCTACTGTATCGTTTATAATATCAGTGAGCAAGTGTTTTCAAGATTTAGTATAATATCTCTCTCTCTCTCTCTCTCTCTCTCTCTCTCTCTCTCTCTCTCTCTCTCTCTCTCTCTCTCTCTCTCTTCTGTGTGCCTTTTACTTTCTTAACAATCCTCCTTAAGCTACCCTAATGATCTATTTTGTAGTTGATTCAAGTACTCAATACATTAAGCTTCGTGTGTGTCTGATGTTTGTTTATGTGCTTCCGATAGGAATCTTCACTGATCGAGTTACGAATAAATTCTATAACCTGAACAGAATCAGTGGCAAAGCAATTCACAATTCATTGTCGGAAGTTCGCTTGCGATAGGTAAATGGCTTTGTGTGTGTGTTTTTTTTTTTTTTTTTAATGTAAAGATCATACAAAGTAAAAGTATAGGGAGAGAATTCCCCCATCTGGTTTCCAAATCCTTCACGAACATCGGAATACTTCCAGTTTTTTCTCAACTTAATACCTTTTTTTTTTTTTTACCTAACTAATTTTAACTTTCCTTCCTTCATGAGGCAAAAGATCTATAGCACCATTCGTGGTTACGATCCACAATTCTTTCTTTGTTTCCTCTTATATTATATTAGAAAGTTGGATATGGTACCCTATCATATATATATATATATATATATATATATATATATATATATATATATATATATATATATATATATATATATATATATATATATAAAGGAAATTGGGTTCAGCCTCCACTCAGACGTTTTTGTTAATAATGTCTGTGTATTATAAAGAGAATCGATTTAATTGAAATACGAAACAAGTACTATATTGCGTTACTGATTTTAGTGTTCATTTCACTGCACCTGAAAAATAACATGGAGGAAGGTTCCACCCACGAAACCAAAATTCAAACAACCTGACCGTTTACCTCCATTTGCAAGTTCCCACACTTAATTTGCGTCGACGTTAAACGTTCTTGGTGAAAATGGCGACAGCACCATATCCCGTGGTGGCGTAGCTGGGATTTGCGGGTTTATGATTGATACGAAAGCATTTTTTTCCCTTCTTTTTGTTTTTTTGGTGGGGGGAAGTATTTTGAAAGCCTCAGAAATTGAAGGGTCGAAGCTTCCATCGCAGAGATAAGTAAATACCCTTACTATAAATAGTTAAAAGCCAAGTATATCTTAGTTTATTCAGCCCACTGAGCTGGTTAACCAGTCTCCCAGGGCTGGTCCGAAGGATTACATTTTCTTCTTTTTTTTAAGTGGCTAGGAACCAATTGGTTACCTACCAACGAACCCTACAACTTATTGTGGGATCCGAACCACATTATATCGAGAAATGAACTTCTAATCACCAGAAATAAATTCCTCTGATTCCACGTTGGTGTTGCGGGGAATAGAATTCTCGACTACCGAATTGGTAGGCGAGCACGTAACCCACTCGTCCAACAAGGAACTCTCGATAAAAAGTAGTTTTAATATACATGCATATATCAGTGTTATTATATTTATGCTGAACGCAATTTGCTACTGAAAACCTGGCACATTAAACAACTTGAATGCGTTACGTGAACTGATGCGCCGAACCTATTTACGAGTGCTTGAAATGCATGCAAGCATGCATGCATGCGAATGCTAAAACCTGTCGCATATACTTAACCTGCTGGAAAATTACATTTTCTTCAAGTTTCTTACATACCTTAAAAAAGATATTCATACAATAGGATATGTATATGCACAAAGCATAATTCTTTAACTACTACTGTGAACAAACGTTACGATACCTTAAAAAAAAATAACTAGCTACATTGAGAAAAGCCAAAAGAAGATTCGAAGTGCCTACAGTAATGACGTTATGAGCCGGAAAAAAAAACATGATTAATAAAAAAAAAAAAAACAAAAAAAAAAAAAAAAAAGTGGCAGTGGTTTTATTTTATTTATTTATTTTTTTTTACTATCAACATCCACTGCTGATTAAAGGAAGATAAGAACTTCAGTAAAGGGCAAAGCCACACATCGGTTGTTTTTTCAACCGTCACCCCCTACCATAAAAAAAAGAAAATAAAAATAAAAAAATAAAACTAAATAAAAATCCTACAAGGGGCAGTCAAATTCAAGCGCTATTAAATGCCTGAGCATCTATCGTACTATATCACATACGCCAAGATGCCTTTCAACGCATGAATCTACCATCGCGTAAATCGCTGACGACTGCCTTCCTCGTGCAAAATATAAACGCAAAGTGAAAGTCCGCAGGAAAACGCCGTCGCACGTCCGCAAACGCGTATGAAGAAAAAAAGGTGACCGCAACATTGTTTATGGTAAACTTTTCTAAACCGAAGTAAAAGACGACTTTCTTCTTTCTCCTTCGAAGACGATTCCTTCACGGAGAGGCTATGCGATACTTTGGCGTCTCTGTCGCAACGGATGGTTGCGTCAGACAGTCGCTCGATTTGTCGTTAATCTCTGCGAACGCAAACGTTTTTCCCCTTCAAGAATGTCAGAGTATGAGTAGGTGATTTGTAGAAAGTGAGAAATGGTAAAAGGGAAGTTTATATATAGATCGTAATAATTCCAAATATTTTTTTTATGTACGTGAAAGGTATGGACTCGAGGAATGCAAAAAAAAAAATAATAATAATAATATTGGAGAGAATAACAAATGAAAGGAAAACAATATGGACATTTAATATCGCCCATCACGCTATGGCCGGTAAAGTGCGTGTAGGTAAAATTTAATCCCGCATTAATTAACATATTAATACATGAATGAATAAACCAATAAATTAATCAGTGATTGAACTAATTAATAAAATCTTGGGACCGAACATTGCCAAAATGGCTGAAAGTTGCAATAAGTATTTCCTGTTATTATTAAAATAAACTAAAAACTCAATAAAAAAAAACGAGCAAACAAGAGGCAAATACGTACTACGGAAGTAGAACCGCCCCCCCCCCCCCCCACCCCCCCCCCCCCCCCCCCCCCCTCAAAAAAAAAAAGAATAAAAAAAGGCGACGACGACGTTCACTTCACTTAATGTTCATAACACTGACAAGCAAGCACAACAACAACAACAAGCATGCCCAAGCGCGCGCGCACGAAAGACAAACACATCCAGGAGGAGATGAGCGTGTTCCTGTTTGTTATACAGATCTCGGGACTTACGTCACTTTCGCCATCGCTTTCCGCTTCCTCGTTGAAGCTTTCCTCGCTGGGGGGGATGGAAGGAAGGAAGGAAGGAAAGAAGGAAGGAAGGAAGGAAAGAGCCACTCCTCAGGTAAGCGTCTAACAGGTAAATTATTGGTGAGCGACTACCTACTCAAGCAAAGCGGTTAGACAAGGCGGAGTTGGCCTGATTCTGCTGTGGGAGAGACGGGCAAGGGATTTGTTTGTACGGCGTTTTTACGTTGCATGGAACCAGTGGTTATTCAGCAACTCCTGGTTGATTTTGATGTTGTTGTTGTTGTTGTTATCATTCGGTGTTTTATACGACGAACAGTTCAAAACTATCAAAACATAAAAAGGCCACACAGACATTTAGTAGGAGCACACGCGAAAGTATTCAAGGTAAATTCTACAAAGTCGGTACAGATTAATGATGTATATATTTTGTGTAAAAGTTAAGTATATCCTAGTTTAACCAGACCACTGAGCTGATGAACAGCTCTCCTAGGGCTGGCCCGAAGGATTAGGTATTTTTACGTGGCTGGGAACCAATTGGTAACTTAACAACGGGACCTACAGCTTATTGTGGGATCCGAACCACATTATATATATCAAGAGATGAATTTCTAATCACCAGAAATAAATTCCTCTGACTCCACGTTGGCAGAGCGGGGAATCGAACTTGCGACTACCGAAGTAGTAGGCGAGCACGCAACCCACTGAGATGCCGCCTCGTAACTTTTACAACGCATTTGCATGCCTTCTCTATAGGTCTCGTTTCTGCCTTCACTGTAGGTCTCGTTTCTCCTTTTCCCTCAAAATAGACGAAAGACTTCTGAAGAGGAAAAGCCCCTGACATCAAAATGGAAAATCCTCTATGTAAACTCACTTGGCGAATCTCAAGTACCCCATTAACTACATCTGCGAGTAGGCACAAACGAACCCCACAGCTCTGGATATACAGGTATGGTGTTCTGACGAGTATTCAGTGTTCCCGAGTTTTAAACCACACTGCTCTCATGACGAATATCTATGATGTCCTATGCTTTTAGGCTCAATCTCTTATATCTTTATCGCTTTTACTGTATGTCTGGTAAAGGTAAGGGTATAGGGCTTCCCGAAATAACAACAGGACCTGTTCGCAGCAGTTTGACGTAGTACCTCCCGTCAATTCTTGTGGAAGCGAGTGAAATAAAAAAAACGGCTCTAAAAGTAAATAAAACTTTCGTGACTCGGTTATATCAGATCCCTAGACCGAAGCTTACGTATAGTAGTATAGTAGTAAGTAGTCCCAACCCACCCTTAAGGTAGACGAAAAAATCGAAATGACCCATAGGCGTTATAAAAGGGCCATAAAAAGAGCCGCAGAAACCATTTTCCCTCATCAAAACAAAAGAAACGTTTCCCCGCAAGTGTTGAGAAATGGCTGCTCCTGTCCAGCTCATGTCCGCCATGTCGAAAGAGGGAAAGGAGGCGACCAAGTCGAAGTTGTGACGTACTATGCCCAAAGGGGAAACACCGGGAATAGAATTCGTATCTCGTTCTGGCTGGTCTGATCTGCTGTAAGTGACTATATCATCTTGATTGTCTGGTTTTACTTGTGGCAAGAGGCGTCTTGTCGTCTTTGAAGAGTTGCGTACGAAGTGGAGACACTACATTCACTTTGTTGTCTTATGAAATCAATGAAATCGTCTAATATGTGCACAAAATAAATGAATTAATCTCTCTTTCTTCACACACACACACGCACACACAAGCAATATATGTACATTTGAGTATATAACTCGACCAAATAAACACTCCATTAAAACCAGACTATATCAGCCTGAACGATCCCACAATTAAACATAAGACTTAATAATCTCTTTTAATTTATTTATTGAAACATATTCAGGGGGCATTATATCACATCAACTTACTACTGGAATATCTAACTTCATTCCAAGAGTTCCATTAACTACAAGTTTATATTAAAATCACTTCTGTTTTCAAAAAATACATGGGCTTACTGTAAAGTTAAAATTTCTCAATTTTTTTATATAAAGGCTACAAATACTAATAGTAACTCCAATGTCTAAAAAATAAAAATAAAAATAAAAACTGAATCCTACGATTGTGGTCTGTTTAATGGACAAAGGGTGATCAGGGCTGAAGTATAATGGGGCAAGAGAGATGTGAAGTAAATTAATATTAATAAATATATCTAAAAAATAAAAATAAAAATAAAAATCTGAATCTACGATTTTGGTCTCTGTTTAATGGAAGGGGTGATCAGGGCCTGAATATAATAGGGGCAAGAGAGATGTGCAGTTAAATTAATAGTTAATATATATTATATATATATAAATATAATACACAAAAATTTATATATATATATACACAAAAAATTTTATAATATATAATACATAAATATAATATATATATATATATATATAACATATATATATATAAATACATATATATATATATTATATATAATATATATATATATATACCATGATATATAATTATATATGTATATATATATATATTCTATATATATATATACAGAGAGAGAGAGAAGAGAGAGAGAGGAGAGAGAGACGAGAGAGATAGAGAGAGAGAGTTAGAGAGAGGGGGGGGGGAAGTGCTTAGGCAGGGGCAAAAAATTAGTCTTCTATGTGGGCGAGGATATCATGTATGCATGCATCATGCAGGGCATAAATAAACAAATAAATGGAAAGAAACGGCCAAAGATACACTTTCAATGTATACATTGTAAAGCAAACAGGTAAGATTAAAAACGCACATTGAAAAATTGAACATGTTAGTAAGATGTATATACATGAAGAGATAACTAAAGTCCCAGCACATACATATTTATCAGTGGACGATTGTAAGATACATTTGTACATTACTTATACAGTATAAGATGTATTTATACACTACCTATACGGCAAGCAGAGTTCAGGACAACGAATAAGCATACATGAGTGGGTTATATACGCAATACTAAAGAAAATTAATCAATTTGTCATCTCCCATTACTAGGTACCAACAAATCAAATATCTTGTTGACAAAATTCTGTAAAAAAAAAAAAATCCCCTTCAAATATCAAAGCCCAGATATATTCAATATCTGTCTGTATTTCCAGTATACCGCAAGCTCAAACAATGCATGAAGTGTACCACCTTAAAAAAAAGAAAAAAAAAAAGTCAATCTTCAAATACATTTTAAAGTCCAGAAAATGTCAAATTACTTATTAGAAGTTAGAAAAATAAAGTATTTATTTGTAGGGAAGTGACAACCGGCAGACAGCAATAACATCAGCCATGACGGACGCAAAAGTTGACAGACATTCAGATACGAGGCCGTTACGTAGACAGAATGTTCTCACAATTATCATACAGTGACTGCAAACATAAGATAATTACCTTCTCTCTCTCTCTCTCTCTCTCTCTCTCTCTCTCTCTCTCAGTGTGTTTGTATGTTAATATATATATGCATGTATGTGACTATATATACTATATACCTACACACACACACACACACACACACATATATATATATATATATATATATATATATATATATATATATATATATATATATATATATATATAATATATATATATATATATATATATATATATATATATAAAGGTTTTTTGCCACGAAGGAAAAAATGAAAAAGCGAGATAGCCAAGTATTCGGTCCTGTTCGGACCCTTTACGTTTTATATACTTCGTGATCAGTTTATTCATATATATATATATATATATATATATATATAGATATATATATATATATATATATATATAGATAAGCTCTCAAGTATTATTATTTATGCGTGTGTGTGTGTATATATATCTCTCACAAAAGACACAATATATATATATATATATATATATATATATATATATATATATATATTATATATAGATAGAGAGAGAGAGAGAGAGAGAGAGAGAGAGAGCTCGTAACAAAAAAAAACCAGTTTATGGTGTGAAGGGAAACAAGAACTTCTTGCCCTTACACCAGAGCCTCTCAAAAGCAGATTCATTGTCCTGTCAGTCAGAGTCACTCTAGACTCATGCCCGACGCTTGCTTCTTGCTTGCTTGCTTGCTTGCTTGTCTCTGGGGGAAATTCGTGCCTTCTCAAGCACGCTGACAAAGTTGGAAGTTATTCTGAACGAAGCTATCGGGCTAAATCCAGATTTGAACTATGCTCAATGGAGCTAGAGGTCAATCTATGTCCGAATTGCATAAAACTTATAATATTTGGTTGTGGCGTAAGCTCACTGTCGAGTTAAATTGTGCTAAATATGTGTTAGAAAATACTGATGAATAAAGATCAGAAAATGGACTTATTGTATTAATTATAAATATAAGACACTAATCTACGTATGTATGTCTGAATTGCATAAAACATAATTACAATGTGCTAAATATATATGGTAGAAAATACTGACGAATAGAGATCAGAAAATGTATTTATTGTATTAACTATAAATATAAGACACCAATCTACGTATGTATGTCTGAATTGCATAAAATATATGCGATATGTAATTTGTAAAAAAAAAATAAGTTAAATATCCGTTTAATATGCGCTGGATATACAGATAGAAGTTAGTAATGTTGAATGAAGACATCAGCCCACTCAAAATATTATTGCATTAAAAAAATGAACATAATACACTGTATTGTTAACATTTCGTTTTGCATAAAATATGTGTGATAAGTAATGTTAAAAAAAGTAAGTTAAATATCCGTTTAATATCCACTGGATATATAGATAGAAGAGAATAATGCTGCATTATTCATATTTCGTTTTGCAATGTCTTACAAGTTACTCAGGTCTGGGATCGGCGGAGTAGGGTCTC
This sequence comes from Macrobrachium nipponense, assembly GCF_015104395.2. Lineage (NCBI taxonomy): Eukaryota > Metazoa > Arthropoda > Malacostraca > Decapoda > Palaemonidae > Macrobrachium > Macrobrachium nipponense. The sequence goes on along the minus strand of NC_087204.1, from coordinate 26,969,004 downwards.
ATGCAATGATGCAATGAACAACATCAAGAGACAAACGACCTCACCACACGAGCGGTTGAATCACCTCCCTTAATGAACAGTCGAGCTTGATCACGATGGCAGGCAAAGTCGTTTCCACTATCCCGATATGGAAACCGATGCCCTCATTTGTAGTAACACTGAGAGAGAGAGAGAGAGAGAGAGAGAGAGAGAGAGAGAGAGAGAGAGATACGATCGGCGCAATGCGTCGGTCTACCGCACATATGCCTTCCTGGCCTTATGCAACTGCCCTAGGCGCTTATCGCAACACTCCCTACTTGAATTATGTCTATGTATTTATTTATTTATTTATTATAATTTATTTTTTTGCGGATTATATGTGCATATTTTCACTTTTTTCGTTTTAGTCGATTGATATTTTCTTGAGATTTTTTTTTTTTTATTCTCATTCATTTATTTTTTCCACGCCGGTATTCTGTTTCAATGAGGCTTACACACCATATAACAGCAGCTTCCATCAAAATTAATAATAATATAATAATAATAATAATAATAATAATAATAATAATAATAATAATAATAACTCTGAAGAAGGCTTACTTTCAAACAGACTTCATTAAAAAGAGTGGCCGTCTGGTAATATAATAATAATATTAATAAAGAAACCCACAAAATTACTGAGCGTAACTTATTTACTTGTACGTATTTATATATTACTATTTTTTTATGGATTTCTTTTTCAATCTTCAGAAGAAAACTGAAAGTAGTTTTTGTTTGGTTCAGTAATATTAATAATAATACTAATAATAACAACGACCACGTAAAGAAAAAAACTAGAAACTAGACAAGGGCTAAGTATACAGAAGAAAATACAACTGTTTCCTCATTTTTTTCGGAAAAGAAAATGACCAATAAAGTATTAGCCGCAACACCGAACTATGTCGAAACTCTCAACAAATGACATTCTCCTCAATGTTTGATTTGAGAGCGCTCGGGAGAGAGAGTTTTAATTAAAATGTGGTGGACAATGCAATAGGTAGAGAAACTAATCAACTAATATATATAGTATGTATATTTATACATATATATATATATATATATATATATATATATATATGTGTGTGTGTGTGTGTGTGTGTGTGTGTGTGTACATTTATATAATAATAAATATATATATATATATATATATATATATTATATATATATGACATACATACATACATACATACTTCCTCTTCCTGTTCCCAGCAAGGGGTCTCTTAGGGAGAGCCTGATAGCCCCGTACTCTTCTCAGCCATAGTTGCGACCAATCACAGCCGACTTATTACCACAGTGTGACTGAACGGAACCTCCTGCTGGTATGACGAGCCTCTTAACCGCTAAACTCCGTGCTCATCTAGAGAGAGAGAGAGAGAGAGAGAGAGAGAGAGAGAGAGAGAGAGAGAGAGAGGCGCTTGAAGTCAAGACTTGAAAAAACAATAAAAACAAACACAAACTATAAGTTCTCCCAATTACGGCCTCTGCATGCCAATTTGACCTTTAAGCCAAGTCGCCTTAAAAAATCAGATATCTTGATGCCGTAATTCCTTCCTATCTTGCGTACGTGGCGACCAAAATGCGAGTTATCCTTCGTAGGATGAGAGAGGATGGATGGGCTCGTTTCGGAGGGGGGAGCGAGGGGGGGGGGGGGGGGGGGCACTGATGAGCAGTTAATTACGCGGTGTCGGTACTTCTTTGTGCCGTAAAAAGCTGGGCGAGCGAAAACTTACGGGAAATGGGTTCGTTCCATGAGTGAAATTTCCCTTCACATTTCGCTATATTTTGACCCAGTTAGAATCACTATCATTATTTCTTAGTAGCATGGACGTGAAAATTATATTAAAATCTATATGCTATATATAAAATAAGTTTAATTTTTGTTCACTGTGTAGGAAATTTGTTTGAGTTAGCCAAAAGAAAAGAGCAATATTTCTTCGAAATTATAAATCAGTCGGTCAGCAACTTCCTTGATGTAACTTACATTAATGGACGAAAATTTAAGCAGATCGATTCATTTCTGGTGCGTCAGCATATCCTTGACAGCATAAATGAACGACCAGATGATAAACAACTTGATACTATTTAAGCTAACGAAGACAAATGGTCGGAATTTTTGTTGGATGCGCTGGCCCCAATTTAGAAGAACGAACAACTTGACAGATTGTGATTACAGTGATCCTCTGCTGATAAAACGTGTGCCCTGCATTATCATACACTCTTCCACGGGGTATAATTTTCGTAATAGTCTCTTCAGAAAATAAGCATAAATTGCCTCGTGCAAGGTAAACCTACTCAGTGGTTTTCAAGTTAAGTGGTTACTTCAGATACGGTTCGAGGTCATATCTTTCAAGGTCTCTAAAATATTATCTGAACCTTTATCTCTTAGACATAAGACCAGTAGCAGCACTAGTAACAATAACATCATCAACAATAAAATAATAAAAATAACTTGGTCGTAACAACAGTAGAAAAAAGAATGCAAAGATATTAGCAAGCAAATAGTAGTAGAAGGAAACTATCGAAGACGAACACAGATCATTCACATGTACTGAAATATTTAACGTCCTAATATATGGCAACTCATAACTGATCGAACAACATCTGTTCTACATTAAAAAGAAAAATAAGGAACAAACACAAATTATTCACATTACCAAAGGAAGAAAGGAGAGAGAGAGAGAGAGAGAGAGAGAGAGAGAGAGAGAGAGAGAGAGAGAGAGAGAGAGAGAGAGAGAGAGCTCGTATTTATTTATTTGTAGCAGTTAAAGTGATAATTTATATAGTGGCATTATTATGAGATATTCATAATTATTTATATGATTCTTAAGATGAAATGTATGAAATCTAAGTGGAAAGTGGAAAATACCTGTTTACATTTAGTATGCTTCCCCTGGGTAATCTTAGGTCTTGTTCCAGCAGTTCAAAGCAATGAAGTTAAATCTGCCTTCGGCATAATTCACAAGATTCCAGATTGAGCTGAAGTAGCGCCCTGTGGACGGTTCGCCACAATGGCTCATCTGGCAGAATAACCCAGTCTTTTGTCTACCTTTTTAGATATTCATCTCATCTACTTTTACCAGATATGTAAGTAAATGTAATAGTCGCAAAAATATCTTAAATTATCAACTGCTACGTTTGTCTGTACAAAAGCCTTCAATGCGAAATAACGATGAAATGAAAAAAACCCAACTCCCACTGGGAAGAAAATGTATATGTGTGTCCTTCAGTTGGATTCCAGCTTTGTGGAAACAAAAGTATCCAAAATATCAGGAAGTTAAACGGTCATTGTAGGTATTGCATTTTTCTATATAAATACACTGGTTTTGTCGGTCATTGTAGGTATTGCATTTTTCTATATAAATACACTGGTTTTGTGATAGCTGCCATGCATCGAAGAAGGCTGCCACATGGATTAAGAGGCATTGGGAGCTGGGTTATGACACAAAACCGGTTGGGGCAGTGAGCTTCAAATGTATGGTCATGGATTGTGATGGAATTACTGTGAAAAGGTTCTATGTTGGAAGTAAGATCCCTTTGTTTATGTAAATGTATATCGTACGGCTTTCATGGTGTTACTGGATGCTACCTATATATCTTAATGACCTGCAGTCTAGCACAATAAGATCATGCAAGTTTTTAGACTCGAGTCCATCTATGAGAGAGAGAGAGAGAGAGAGAGAGAGAGAGAGAGAGAGAGAGAGAGAGAGAGAGAGTAAAAATTATGTTTTGGCACACAGAGAGGAAAAAACAATGTAATTTGGCAGAGAGAGAGAGAGAGTGGAAAAAAGAAAAATTATGTGATTTGCACACAGAGAGAGGAAAAAAAACAATTAAATTTGGCAGAGAGAGAGCGAGAGAAAGAGGGAGAGAGGGAGAAAAATAGAGAGAGAGGAAAAATTATGTGATTTGGAACAGGGGGAGAGGAAAAAACAATGCAATTTGGCAGAGCAGAGAGAGAGAGAGAGAGAGAGAGAGAGAGAGAGAGAGGATCTTCCATGCATGATCACAGAGATGACCTTGTGAAGAGATGCTCGCGAGGGAGGGAGGGAGGGAGATGAGGGATGGATGGAGATCGGAGGAATGGAGGGATCCCCCCCCCCTTCACGGGTCATTAACATGCTTAAGTGTTCTTGCTCTGGGGCGTTTGTTTTAGGGAGACCTGTCTCTGCCTATTAAGAGGTGATCTCTCTCTCTCTCTATCCCACTTTGGCGTTCTACTTAAGGGAGCATGAGCCCTTGCTGGTACAAGGCTCTCTCTCTCTCTCTCTCTCTCTCTCTCTCTCTCTCTCTCTCATTTTCTTCCTATCAGTTGCGCAGCTTGTTATTTTTAAATCAAGCGGCTGTCATCCAATTCATTATTAATTGATACCATTAAAGTAACTTCCTATCAACGTAATTAAACCTAGAGTTCACTGTATACATATGGCTAATAACGCTTAATGACTATTAACAGTTAAGGCCTAACGATATCTAATGCCTGCTACGCGCAGCCACTTACGAGATGCGCACTTTTACTGAGCTGAATTTAGTCCAGCTACTTGATTAACCCGCTCTGCTTTGCCACCTGTTGCACGTAGTGTCTTCTGGACATTTTATTTGTAGCAAGATAGCAAAGCAACATTCCTTCCATGTTTGCAAGATTAAAATGCAGACGTTTTACTCTAGCAAATAAATTTTTTTTCTGAGAGGCTCAACTTTTTTTTTTTTTTTCTCTACCTCGGTCATCCTATTCGACCGGGTGATTTTTATAGTGTGAGGTTCCGGGTTGCATCCTGTCTCCTTAGGAGTCCATCTTGATTTTGTCAATCAACGTCACGTCTGGTCTATTGGCACGTATCACCCTATCTGTCCTGATACCATAGTCCCAGAGGATCTTTGCTTGATAGTTTTCTATCACTCCTTCCAGTTGGTGTTCGTACCACTTATTACTGCAAGGTAGCTGGTGTTTGTTGCACAGTCTCCAGTGGAGGGCTTTTGCTACTGAATTGTGCCACTTTTTATTATTATTAATTATTATTATTATTATTATTATTATTATTATTATTATTACGAGAACATATTCTTATGAAATGATCCGAAAAGGACACCACCTTGTAAAGTATGCATCTACGAAATGAAATATCTATACGTAAAGACAGGCAGAAATGCAGGTAGGGCATACGACGGAATTTTATGTAAAATGAAGCATGAACATGACATCTGATTTTCTTTTTAAATTAGTTATTACAAATGCCTTCTGCACTGAGTACTGATTATTAGCTTAATGTTGTCCAGCTGTTTTTTTTAAAACAATACGTATTAGGACAGAGTATTACATAAGGAATAACCTAATCCAACCTTAAATTTTGAATATTTAGCTGTTCTTGATATTTAAAGAACTATTGCTCAGTTACATTATAACAAAGTTTTACGAACTCCTAAATAAGGAGGCATTACCAGCTCGTGCTTAAATAACGGTGACATGCAAAAAAAAAATCTTAATATAATGAAGAACCTTTACAAAACTCTCATATATATGTGTGTGTGTATATAATAATTATATATTAATTTTAAAAAAAAATAATAAAAATTAATATATATATATATATCTATATATATATATATATTTGTTGTTATAATATTCGGGAAGAATAATTCCACCCGGGGACCAAAGGTGGAGCCAAGTAGGACTGATCCCAGCTGAGGTTATCGAATCGTTCATCTGCCTTTCCTCTGGAGGTCACCCCCCCCCCCCACCCCCCTAAAGGTCCTTCCTCTGAGGTACCACCACCTTTGGGTTTGGGGCATCATGGGTGCCTCTTCCCTTGGGGAGTTCCCTCGCACAGGGATATCGTTGTCCTTGGCGTTCCCCTACCCGTGGGTATGAGCCTCGCTCCGGGTGCTACGTCCCCTTGGGGTACACCGCCGACCCGTGGGTGCTGCTGCTGCTGCTTCCTCCAAGGCGCCCACCCTCCGGCCGTCTTTGGGACGAGGAGGAAAAACGCAACGATCAGGGATAATGACACGTTCGGCGAAATCTAATTACAAACCGTGGCTCCTTGACGACCAGGAAAACAAACGATTTCTCCCCAGATGACCTCCCACCCGACCCCAAATTAAAAAGAAAAATCTTATTTGATGTCTTGCGCTTTTCGGATGTCTTCTTCTTCTTCTTCTTCTTCCAACTTTTAAAGCAGATAATTTAGACAAATCTTTCCCGTGTGTTGTTTCACTGGGCGATGATTCGTCTCCGCCTCTTATTGATTCTGGACGCTGAATGGTCAGCGAACTTCGCGCCGTATCTGATCTCGACTCCCATTGGCCGATACGAAGCGCAAGGAATGGATGGGTGCTGCCGCCCCTCATGGTCAAGCAATTTGGGTAATGATGATGGTATCGTCTGGAGGATTCTGTGAGGATGGACTACAGAGCGAATCTTGTCCTTGGAACTTCGTAGTGAACTGAATGGTCAACTAGTACTTACGAAACATTTGGCAATTATACAGCTTCCTTAATATGTACCCCATTTAAACCAAATTTATACAGGGTACGTATAAATAAAAATACACACACATATGTGTATATATTTTGTGTGTATGAGGAACAAAGACAAAAATGATCAACAGATTTGCAGATACTAACGGAAACCCTTTACACAAAAAATAAATAAATGAATAAATAAATTGTGGATATATAAAAAGCCAAAATAAAGATATGAAAATAATGAGTTCATAAAACAACGTGAAAATGCAAATTTTAAAAAATTCTCAACTATTCAAAATACAGGAAAAATAAAAACCTATGGCAAATACGCACAAACCAACATCGAAGAGGAGAAGAAGAAGAAAGTGCTGGTCAGACCGCATCGTCATCTTTGCAAATAAGCCAGAAAACGAAGAAGAAGAAGAAAAAAAAAAGTTATTCACGGTGGTCTCCCGAACGTTCTTCACTTTCAATGAGTCGTGGACCAGCCTCTCGTCTGTAGCACTACAAACACAGACACGTCCTTCACACTTCCACGTGAATTAATTTCATCTCTGTTTTAGTTGTCTGTGAAATAAAACTTCTTCTTCTGTCCGCCCTCAGATCTTAAAAACTATCGACGCTAGTGGGCTGCAAATTGGTAAGTTGATCATCCAACCTTCTATCATCAAACACACCAAATTGCATTCCTCTAGCCTCAGTAGTTTTTTCTTTTTTTTATCAAAGTTTAAATTTAGTCAAAAACGTCCGTCTGGCACCGCTATGGGTGCCAACAACACATGCCACCACCGGTCCATGGCTGAAATTTTCGTGGGTCGCGGCTAAGAGTTTCGTATAGTATTCTACCAAGTCAGAAAACTCGATTGCGCCGAAGGTTTTTTTGAAATTGTTTACTGCGTGACTCCACCCACCCCACAAACTTATTCCTTAACCACGTATTCCTGCCTTACAATTATCCCATCTGATAAACTTTACAGATGGGATGCCTCTGCTAATATTACTACTACTATACTACTACTACTACTACTACTACTACTACTACTACTACTACAAGAGAAAAATTTTTCATGTAATTATCATAATGTATTGCAAAACATCTACACCAGAACGTGATTGCTTTTTTGTATGCCGCTACAACTGCTACTCAGCTGAAGCTGTCGCTGTTGCTGGTGCTATTGATAATAATAATAATAATAATAATAATAATAATAATAATAATAATAATAATAATAATAACTCGTTCAATAAAGTAATCAAATGGCCTAACCTCGTTGTAGCACACATCTTCGTCTACTCACTACCGGTCCGCTTTTACATTCATTAGTAGTGATTTTTTTCTAAAACAAAAATAAAACATTAATAAAAACCAAAATAAAACATTGTTTTATTTTTGCTTTGAAAAGGTATCACAGAACATGAGAAACGAGAAAGAAAATCTAAACCCCAAGAATAAAACATTATTTAAAAAAACAAAATAAAACATTGTTTTATTTTTGCTTTGAAAAGGAATCACAGAACATGAGAAACAAGAAAGAAAATCTAAACCCCAAAAATAAAACATTATTTAAAAAACCAAAATAAAACATTGTTTTATTTTTGCTTTGAAAAGGTATCACAGAACATGAGAAACGAGAAAGAAAATCTAAACCCCAAGAATAAAACATTATTTAAAAAAAACAAAATAAAACATAAGTTTTTATTTGTTTTTGGCCCTTTGAAAAATGGAAATCACAGAACATGAGAAACAAGAAAGAAATCTAAACCCCAAAAATAAAACATTATTTGAAAAAACAAAATCAAACATTGTTTTATTTTTGCTTTGAAAAGGAATCGCAGAACATGAGAAACAAGAAAGAAAATCATAACTTGGTCAAACTGGCGATGTAAATTGAGAAACATTCCATCAACGAACAATGACATTTCTAATTCAACCCCCTGGGGCGGCGAATTAGAACCCCACAACCTCTAACTCAGGCCTTGAAAACAAAGACAAATATTTACTTTTGTAGAACATCAGTCCTTCAAAAACATTCCAAACGAAAAGTGAAACAAAAAATGTGGTTAATTGTTTACGAAAATGTGATGACGTGATATTTTTTCTTGTGATACAAGGGAATTAACATTAAATTTCCTGTAAATGCTGATTCTTTGAAAGTTCCAGAACAAAGAACGCGCTCGAAGATTTTTGTGAATATGTTTCAATCATCAGTTAGGCTTGGTACGGTTTTTTAAATCTATCGATTCAATATCCGCCGTCTATTAGTCAATTGAATTAAATTAAAAGCGTACGAGCTCTCTCTCTCCTCTCTTCTCCTCTTCTCTTCTCGCTCGTCTCTCTCTCTCTCTCTCTCTCTCTCTCTCAAAATGATTAGAACGCTGTGAATGAACAGTAAAACTTGCTCCTACAGATAAGTGAGCTCACGATGCCTCTTGAGGGACTAATTTAAAGTCTTTGGGGCATCCTACTCCTTGTAACTCTCTCTCTCTCTCTCTCTCTCTCTCTCTCTCTCTCTCTCTCTCTCTCTCTAATTACAGCACAAACCAGGGAAACGCACACAGAGAAGCCCACATCTCTATAATAAAGTGAAATCACCCGGAAAAATCATCGGAACCCACCATTATAAAACCTTGCAGTCACTCGGATCCAATTATATTCACACACAGATATCTTAAATATCAGCGACACTTCGTTGCGCTTGATTTTCCCCCCCTCAGGGATAAATGGTCGAGAGGGATGAATTTTACTGCAGTTCGTGCCTCTCTTTCTCTCTTTCTCTCTCAGATTCTCTCCCTTTAAGAGAGAGAGAATGACAGCGCTCCCTGTGAGGCCCCGAATTACCCAAAGTTAGATCGGGTCCGCTGGCTCCAATAGCGATCCTCCCGGAATTTAACAAACGGTCCTGCTGTCTAGGTTTTACGACGCTAAATCTCTGGTCTGTGTCGGTTTATCTCCAGGAGTGGATGTTTTTGACCAACGTGCAAAGCAAATAGTCAAAATTATCCTTCATTTTTCCAAAGATTTTTTTTTTCTCTCACAGACAGGAAAACTAATCTGCTAAGTTTTTTTGGGGGTGTCATTTTTATTATTTTTTTTAAATAACTTTAGTGCAAAATGTTTGCATAAATTCACCAATTGGTAAAGTACGTATCTAGAGAGATTATGCATATCAGCATTACTCCTCTCAATATGTACGTCCCAAACTGCAAAGCTTTCTCTCTCTCTCTCTCTCTCTCTCTCTCTCTCTCTCTCTCTCGTCTCTCTCTCTCCAGACTCCTATCTTAAACTGCACTTTCCCTCTTTCCTATAGCTCTCTATCTATCTATCTATCTATCTATCTATCTATCTATCACGTTTGTTTGTGTTACATGTCCTCTCTCTCTCTCTCTCTCTCTCTCTCTCTCTCTCTCTCTCTCTCGTACACGAAGACAAAATGCACTCCTTTTAAGTACAAGTACCACGGCTAAGCACATGATAATTACGGATGCGATAATTAGTCGCGCTAAGAAAATCCAGGACATATGTGGGCCGTATGCGCGTAGAAATATTACATCCGAAAGAAATGGGTCCCCATAAAATTGGACAGAAAGATTGTTTTCTTCTTCTTCTTCTTCTTCTTCTTCTTTTTCTTCTTCTTCTTGGATGCGGTTGCGGTTATTCAAAGAGAGGAGAGGACTGAAAGAAAAAATAAACAAAAGAGGACATAAAGAAAACAGTATTAAGAAGAATTACGATACTGAGAGAGAGAGAGAGAGAGAGAGAGAGAGAGATTCACTTTTTTACGGTGATGTTTATACATCAGTACTATAAATCGAAACGACAACAGCAATGATTAATAATAATAATAATAATAATAATAATAATAATAATAATAATAATAATAAGTACCAACCAGTCGAAATAGAGGATTGTGATAGACCAAAAAATAAATAAATAAATAAATAATAATAATAATAATAATAATAATAATAATAATAATAATAATAACACTCAACCTCTCAATCAATCATCACTCACTCATAAAATCCACCTTCCATTTCTAGCTGTATTTATTTCCTGGCGCTCGGAACCCCAATTCAATCAATCTCCATTTGATTTCCATTAACCACGTATTCCTGCCTTACAATTATTATTCAAAGGACCCATTAAGGTTTCACTTTTCCCAATTCGTCTCCATTAGCTCCTACCTATATGTCTTCATCTTTCCCCAGTGGTATTTTATTTTTCTTTCAACGTATTTCACCGGACAAAACTTTTTCGAGACGTGTGTTCCTGTATATCGTGTATTTCCCAGCTAGAAGATCTTATAGATTACTGGGTTTTCTCACTACTTCTTCTTCTTCTTCTTCTTCTTCTTCTTCTTCTTCTTCTTCTTCTTCACAGCTTTAACCTATTTCTATATGGGGTCGCCGTTGTGAATGAGTCGTCTCCATCGATTTCTGTCCTGTGCATCGTTCTCGTCAATACCTTTTCATAACATATCTTCCCTTACACAATCACGCCATCTCTTTCTTGGGGTTTCCCACTTAAAAGTCGATACAATTTATGTCTTCTTTTAAAGTGGCTGTAGACAATTTATCATTTTCAGTCCCCCTACAGACTTCATGCTAACAATTTCCACTGTTTTTCTTATCTATAAGTTCGAACAAATTCTATATGCTTTCTACACATCAAAGTTTTTAGAAAATATCCTTTCCCAACTATCCGATCCTATAGACTATAAGCTTTGCAACTAGAAGTTCCTATGAACATCTTGCTTTATCCAATTTGTATGTTCCTTTAGACTATAGGTTCGGTAAGGGCATTCGGTTGCAGTCCTGTCGACCTCGACAGACTATAAGCTTTCCAACTAAAAGCCCCTATAAACATCTAGCTCGATCCCACCCGAAATCTCCCTTAGTCTTGGACAACGGCCTGGATAAGTAAAAGCGGTTGATTCACATCCTGATTGGCTGTTGATAAGCCAAACGCAGGGCTGGAAACTCTCAGTCTCTGTCGAGAGTTCACATAGGTAGGATGTGTGTTCCACCTCTCCTGTGGGATACATCTTTCAAAAGCATCCCTCAGGAGAGGTGGAACATACGTCCTGCCTATATGAACTCTCTCGAGAGACTGAGAGTTTCCAGCCCTGTCATTGGCTTATCAGCAGCCAATCAGGAGCTTCGTAAGGAACTGGCCTAGACATCAAATGCACGGCTGATGTGAATCTACTATGGTAACCATATACATTCCACATCACTTTCCCTTCGACCAAGAAAATCTCCAATCCCTCAACCGCCACTTCGCCACTTCACTCTCCGTCACAATCATCATCATCAATCAACCTCACCACAGGTGGAATCGAGAAATGGTGAAGTAATGGAACAGGGTAAGGAGACCGGAGAAGATACAGGAGATTACCTGATTAGTGGAAGGATCCTTATCTCGTGGAATGAGTGATCAAGGACCTGATAAGAGGAACTGGCGCTAAATACGGGACGGAAAACACAATTAAAACTTTAAGAGCTAATAAAAAAAAAAAAAAGATGTAACATTCCATTAACGTGGGGCCCATTCCCCAGTAAGAAAACCGAGAAAGTTATGTACCAGAAAATGAAATGACATTTATGGAGAGTTAGGGACAGTGATGTCTATTTTTAGAAATACTCCAGGCAAAGAAACATGGGGTCGAAACCAAACAGAAAATGGATAAAACTTCAAGATGTAGAAGCAAGGTTGAAAGGATGCAAGAGCCACTTTAACCTAAAAAAAAATAATAATAATATAATGAAAATCATAACCATTATAATACGTAAAAAATTCATAAAATTTTTTTTCATATAACTGCTAACCTTGACCTGTGAAATCTATTCTGACAATTTTTTCTGCGTGAAAAAAAATAACGATAATAATTTTAGACTTGCTAGGGAAAGGAGGACATCTAATCCGGGAGAAATAGCCTATCTTAAATGAGGATTTGCTTATCTACACCGTGACAGCCATAATAAATCCATCAAGTACGAGAGGGAGTTATCAGAAATTCACATAGGCCTAGTAAGGTTAAAGTTAAGAAAAATACGAGGCAAATCCAGCCTAATCCTAAACTATCTCCTACAAAGCCCACACGAAAATCCAGCACGTCCGTGACCATGGGGCAAAACCGGTATTTCCAAGTTTTAAGGTCAAATATAATAGCAAACAAAATAAATAGTAAATAAATATACTTTCCAATCCCAGAACAACTCAGACTTACGGAAATAATATTTATTAATACTGTCGTTTAAGGAATAACTCAAAAATGTAAGCAAAAAGTTCAAGAGATAACAAATACACTGGACAAAATTCGGAACACCAAGAACTCTATAACTATACGCAATGATTAATAGTTACTTTTCTGCACAAGGCTGTTGCACACGAACCCACAAAACTGTAAAATTAAAAGGCAGCGAATCTACTGAATTACTGTCAATACCAATATCCCCCCCAAAAATCTGCCGGTTTTTTATAATTCTTTAAAATCGTAAAATACCCAGAGTAAACGCGAATAGACTCAGGGCAGATTACGTAAAATTTCTCCAACCCGGCAATAAGGTCTTCATATAACCGGTTTGATCAAACGCCCTTCAGGATCGGATTCCTCACGGATTTGCTTTCTGGGTTTTACCCAAGCATCCAAGGGGCGAGGACTGAATCATCTGTTGGGATTCTAAAGGTACGGAGGTATACGGAATCCAGCAGGATACTCTAGGAGGAGGTTAACCTCTCAGAGGTACTAAACGTATTCGGTACCACCCAACCGCACGCCCACGAGGGATAATATTCTACTGAAGACTCGCGTCACTTCCATTTACATACTTTTCATTTTTACTTTCTGAACAGAACTGGTTGAGCCAGTCACTTCATTCCATTAGCCGACATAAGAGCCCATTAGCCGACATCCTATTAACTATTAACCGGCATCTCATTGTGACCGCTAATCCTACCTTTATGGTTTCTATGTAGGGGTGATTTACGGGGAATATTCCAGGGTCGGTGAAGTACAAGGGATTACTGCGAGGCATTACAGGCTTGAAGGAGGATGATGCTCCTGTCATAAAGATGAGAGAGAGAGAGAGAGAGAGAGAGAGAGAGAGAGAGAGAGAGACTTTTCTCTGCATGCCATTTTTCACAACGGCGATCGATGGGCAAGGCCTTTTTTCAAGTTGTTAAGCCACTTGGATAGCCTGTCTACAAATCAACGAAAATGGCATTAGTAATCCTGTCGCTAAACATTCTTTTTAAATTCATTCTAGTCTCATAAATAATGTAAAATGGGACATTTAAAATTTTTTTTTCTTTCATTCCCCTACTGCCCTTTTCACTGACTTCAGCCATCCAGAAAAAGACCAGATTTTCACTCTCTCTCCACCGAGTCAGAACTACCTTTTTCCACAGGCCGCTGCGCGCCCAACAAGCTCGATTTCCTAAATAATGCCTGTCCCCCACTGGTCTACTTCACCCGTCATCAAACACCTCGCGACCGTCAAATCTGTCATGTCTAAAACAGTCCAGTGGTCAAAGGCGCCTCGCAACGGCACTGTGACTGATAGAGAGACTGGATGACTGACACCCAGCGAGTATTCGGAGTCAACTCACGCGTGAAAACAGAGAGTTCTGCTGTCATTCCAGCTCCGTCAAGTTCGTTCTATACGACAAAAAGTCGGATCTCTCTCCGTGGCTAGCTGCTTGGTTAGGCTACAGGAAGAAAGGATGCAGCACATTCATATGTGTATGTATATGTAGTATATATATATAAATATATATATATATATATATATATATATATATATATATATATATATACACACTCATACAGTTGTATTCTACATAGGGAAATGAAAACTGTTAATGTTAGAATATGCCTTACGTTTCATCCTCCAATTGGACCCCTTTCTTATATACACTATATGTGTAAATATATATATATATATATATATATATATATATATATACACACACACACACACATATATAGTATATATATATATATATATATATATATATATATATATATATTCCAACACACCTCTTCACGTTAGAGCATGTGAAACCAGAGCATCTTGTGAGATTCTTCTTTGGCCGAGACCAAGACAAATCGTCTAACTTCATTAACAGCATTTTTAAAATGAAGTCGCTTAAATATTACTAGTAAATTCGCATTAACCTCTCGTCACCATAACAGCTGGTAAATGTATTACTTTTTTTCACAGTGCAGAGGCTATAAAAAAAAAAAGCGATAAATTTCCCAGCTTAAAAAAAGCGAACAGAAAGAAGTGGTGCGGGGAAAAAGGGATGGCAATATATCAAAACATCTCGTGGTGTTATGGCCAGCTTGGTCTATATATCTAGACGAAAGATAGATCTATGCAGGTCACCTGGATTATATGAAGCATGGAAAAACGCGACTGTTCACAATTTCTCATCTTGAAGTACATCCACTAAAATATTTATAAAGAGAGGAAAGAATATATATATATATATAATATATATATATATATATATATATATATATATATATATATATATAGTGTACGTACGTATGTGTATGTATGTATGTGTATATATTGTAAGGTTTTGTTTTATTTGAAATTGTAACAGCCTGGTTGTGGCTTGTTTTGATTTGTTTTCACCTTCCCTCTTGTGTTTTGCTTTGTTGAGGCGAGGCGACGTTTGCCGTCCACTTCTTTTCAGAAACAGTTGGGTTTCAGCACAGCAGCCAGTCCAGATCTCGACAGCAGCAGGTATTGTTAGCTGTTGGCCACTGCTGGTCGATGACGAGAACGCCAATTGGTTCTACAGCAGTCTGGAGTATTTGCTTGGAGTAGCAGTGTCTGCTACCAGTTGGTATCTTCTGATGAAGGATGGATGGTGGCTGAAACATGGTCATCAATGGCATTCCCTATGTGACAACATTAAGACTGTTGTGACGTTCGTCTGATTGGTGCATCAGTGGTTGGGATGCCGTTTGAGTTCGTCGGGGATTCATCCTCTATCATGTAGATCAATGATTTATTTATTGATTGTTTACACCGCTGGATTTGGTTATTTTTCATATTATTTGTGGGGCAAGTGTATGGCCCAGTTAATT
>NC_087204.1:26923420-26950920 GCF_015104395.2 Macrobrachium nipponense | reverse complement strand
AAACCAGTGAAGACGAGTGGCTAAGAGTGCATGGGAAGAAGGGACTAATAAAAGTAGACGAAGACCCACAAATATACAGAGACAGGAGAATGACAGACAGAACAGAGGACTGGCACAACAAACCAATGCACGGACAATACATGAGACAGACTAAAGAACTAGCCAGCGATGACACATGGCAATGGCTACAGAGGGGAGTAGCTAAAGAAGGAAACTGAAGGAATGATAACAGCGGCAACAAGATCAGGCCCTAAGAACCAGATATGTCAAAGAACGATAGATGGAAATAACATCTCTCCATATGTAGGAGTGCAATACGAAAATGAAACCATAAACCACATAGCAAGCGAATGCCCGGCACTTGCACAGAACCAGTACAAAAAGAGGCATGATTCAGTGGCAAAAGCCCTCCACTGGAGCCTGTGCAAGAAACATCAGCTACCTTGCCAGTAATAAGTGGTACGAGCACAACCTGAGGGAGTGATAGAAACGATCACGAAACAAAGATCCTCTGGGACTATGGTATCAGAACGGATAGGGTGATACGTGGCAAAACAGACCAGACGTGACGTTGATTGACAAATCAAGAAGAAAGTATCACCTCATTGATGTCGCAATACCATGGGAACACCAGAGTTGAAGAGAAAGAGAGGGAAAAAAAATGGATAAGTATCAAGATCTGAAAATAGAAATAAGAAGAATATGGGATATGCCAGTGGAAATCGTACCCATAATCATAGGAGCACTAGGCACGATCCCAAGATCCCTGAAAAGGAACCTAGAAAAACTAGAGGCTGAAGTAGCTCTGGGCCTCATGCAGAAGAGTGTGATCCTAGAAACGGCACACATAGTAAGAAAAGTGATGGACCTCCTAAGGAGGCAGGATGCAACCCGGAACCCCACACTAAAATAAATACCACCCAGTCGAATTGAGGACTGTGATAGAGCAAAAAAAAAAAAAAAAAAAAGAAAAAAAAAAACAATAATAATAATAATAATAATAATAATAATAATAATAATAATAATAATATAAAAATAATAATAAAATGTTTAATAATCCCAGGTTTAAAATATAAAAAACATAAAGCTATTCAAAAAAAAAAAAAAAAAAAAAACTGTGAAATCTGCATAAACGTAAAGTTATCGCAAGAATTTATTTTTCTAAAGCCAAAAGGCGAAGGCATAAGAAACAACATATCTTATATAAGAAGAAATTAGAAATTCCTTTTGCCCAGTTTTCGGTGATGACTGAAGGAGAGAGTCCCTCTTTCAATCTCTGTCTCTACATCTCCGTCAGTCTCATCTGTTTGTCTGTCATTCTCGGATATTAGAAACGTTATCAACGGTGAAAGCTCTCTCTCTCTCTCTCTCTCTCTCTCTCTCTCTCTCTCTCTCTCTCTAATAGAAACATTTAAGATACTGGATGGCATAACAAAAGTAGACCGTAACCTATTTACGTTAAACGATAATCAGACAAGAGATAATTGATGGAAACTAGAACTGAAGAGATACAACACATCCCATTGTGGGAACTTCTTTACATACAAGATATGTGACACATGAAATAAACTGCCACCAGAAGTTGTAAACAGCAATAGTGTAAAAGAGTTTAAAGGAAAGCTAAACAAAATCATTAGGAGGACACTGAATGAACAGTAAAACCTGCTCCTACAGATAAGTGAGCACACGATGTCTCCTCGGATGGACTAACAAGTCTTAGAGACATCCTAATCCTTGTAACTTTCTCTCTCTCTCTGACAGAAATATAACTGGTCTACTAAGCGCACTGATATTACCAATCTATTTTATCGAGTTTCATCAGCAACAACAATAATTACATATTTAAACCTTTTTATCCGGTGGTGTGAAAAAAATAAAAATGAAAGCCGACTATATATGTATATGTGGCACAGTGTTGTTATTCCAAAGGCAATAACTTAATAATACTTAAGAAAAAGGCACCAAACGATAATAAGAAAAGAAAGAGGGATAAGAGAATGAAAATAATTAATTTTACGAAGGTATCGTTTTCTCGGACTCGACCAAAGCGATTAGGCGTTAGCCCACAGGCATCTGGTCTGCATCTCCCAGGCATCTTCGAGAAATTGGAATCCAACCCATTACGCCTCATCTCCGATGATTAAGTGATTCTCTGGCACGCCCGACATTTGTGACACTTCAAGCGTCGGAGAATTAATGTAAGGTGGACCTTTTCAAGAGCCTTCTGTTTAATATAACCAAGGGAAATCCAGGCTTCCTGTTTCAAAGGTGGATCGTGTGAAAATCTAAGCTCCACCCTCCCAAATATAGGCCTCTAGTATCGACGAATCAAAGCCATGAGTGTTGGTCATAAGACAGCCCAAAAGGGGTATCAACGAATGACCTATGAGGTTACCAAGGCATACGCCCCTAAGAGCCAGGACACGAAGAAGGAGGCGTATACAAATTCAAAGCCTACGAATTACTGTAGAAGACCTGACAGGAAGGCGGTCTTGTATAATGTTTGCAGCCACTAAGGCACAAGAAGTCTTTCAGAAAATGCCACACCCAGTCAAAATCCAAAAATCCAAAGGCGGGGCTAAGGAGATTTCAACTGAACAAAAAGGCGAGACAGAGGAGAAGCAAGCAGAAAAAGGGAGCAGAGAAAAAAGGGGAACAGTGAAGCCAAGAGAGAGAACAACCGGGAGCCTGAGGGGAGAACGGCAGTGGCATGGCCGTGAAACAGAGAAGGACAGAAGAATCGAATCCCCAGAAGAAGAACAGGTGCAAAAGTGTGGTGTGCGAAGCAATCAAAAGACAGTGAAAGTGACAATCAATACTCAGTAATTTCCCTCGTGCCTATAGACTCGTAATTGCAACAACGTGCCAATTAAGTTTTATCAGTCCAAGAGCCCAGTAACTCAGAAGGTGAAAGACATTTGTAAGAACCCCTAACGAAGATAAACGTAATTTGTATGAATATATCAATTTCATCTCTCATCTAAAAGTAGATCCCTTCCTTTTAACGAATTCCAGATTAAGAACATTGAGCAAGACAAGAAGAATTTATATAAGCCTAATTCCCCAAAGTACAGCCTCCACGGCACACGTTACCTTAGATCTGTGCAAAGAAGTAAGTACCGTCACAGATTTATTGGTGGCAGAGCGGTGGGATACGATGAGAATAAAGATTGATATAGTGACAAGATTAATTGATGTCGATAGGATAGGAAGAGACAAAAGACACAGCAAAGAAATGGTGATTAGCGACGTGATACGAAGACACGAATGACAGTTAAAGACAGCGGCTGCGAAACAGAATCAAAGTTTAGTGTCGGCATAAGAGATTTCAATCCATTCACGCCACTCAAAGAAAGCTCTACCCAAAAAGACAGTACCAGTGCTTCCCCAAATTCAAAGACAGTTATCGAGTCGTAACAATAAAAGCGCTCCAAAAAAAAGCACCCACACTTCACGAAGAAAAGCTCCACTCCGAAGAACAAGATCAGGCGTTTTACCAGAAGAACAAGATATCGAAAGCGTAAAGAAATATATCAAGAGGAAAGAAACATAATCCCGAAAACGCACAGTCAACGCAATCGAGAGAGAGAGAGTCCCCTTTCCCGCAGAGAGAGAGAGAGAGGGGAACCACACATCATTCAAACGCGCTGGTAGGCGAACGCAAGCGGTCAGACGCAACCCCGGGAGTCGAAGACGACGAAAGAAGTTAAGTCCAAAATAATATCCTCACACTTACATAACATCAAACTTTATTGTTAAAGTAAATTAGCGCGATTAACATTTCAGTTAGACAATTTCTGTATTTCAAAGATTAAAAGATTTTCACTCTGAACCTTTTTTTTTGGCAACGAAACTACGATATTTCTTTAGTTTACTAATTATAACTAATCAGCTACTAAGACCTTTTCCCGAACATTTGTATTTACTAACCAATACTTTAAATTTTAATTTTAATTTAGATTGTGTCATTTTATTTTGATTTTTTGTGTTTTGATTTTGTTGTTTTTTGTGATTTCTTATACTTTGATTTTTTTTTGTTCTTTTAGTATTTGCTTTTTACTTGTTACGTCGAGTGAATGTTTACTTGTTTTTTATTTTTTTGTTTGTTTAGGATAACAAGGGTAACTCACGAGAGGTCTCTCGTTAGCGTACACTTTACGTCAGTTTCAGTATCGTTTTACCAGAACTGTTAAGAGGGTTTTTGTTGTTGTTTAAGAATCGCTTACCGATAACGTAAGACTGAGAATATTTCTGGGGAAAATTCTTTTATTTTATTTTAGTGGTCGAATATTTAAGCAAAAACATTTATTTGTTATTATCATTTTTCTTTTGGGATATTACTGTCATAACTTTGATACTTTTAATGATACTCAGTACTTAAGAAAATTTCCATTAACGAGTTCGATGGTCAAAGGGAGACCGACTTCTATCAGAAACGTAAGAACGCCTGTGCTCACGAGAAGTCAAACAAGGAAATTAACCATGCCGGAAGGTACACCAGTCCGCGAATTCGAGCGCAGCTGTAATGGGAACACATAAGGGACAGTGATTAATCACATAGCTAAATTTTTGCGGAAGAAAGAACGGTCAGTTAGCTTGTAACTTAGAGAACTGGATAGAGCAAGTGGACACGCCTAGATAGCATAACGGGGACAGATAGAGAAAAGCTTATTTTGAAGCCAAGAGTTATCTTGATTTGGAAGCCGGAGGAGACTTAGAGCGATACGTCCACGTCCGAGACTTACCGAGATCTTAAGAATTGGGGAAGAACTGAAACGGTATTTTTAGGAAGGTTTATTCCACAGTTGGTGAAAGAGATCCAGTTACTAGCTTGGCAAGGATAGTGCGTCAATTTAAGTTAGACGAAAGACGTTATCAAGAGTTTAGCTCTCAGTTGTATAACAATATGAATGAATGGGGTGGGGTAACTTCATGGAATCCACAGGTTGGATAGAAGTAGAAGGAGGCAAGCAAAATGCTAATGAGTCATGTCAAAAAAATATTTAGACTAGCAATAATTGATTGGAAGCCTGCCAACGGAAGTTATTGCAAGGATGACTCGTAGTGGGTGACATCCGATGATGTAGCAGAGATTGAAGAGGAGGAAACAAAAATCCTAGGTAGAAGACCCGAAGGGAATCCTATATACAGACCTTTAGTCGCTATAGGACAAAAGGAAAGAGGTCCAAATAGATCTAGGACACCATCTAGAAAGCAGAATAAGATGCCAGGTAAATCTTCTCAAGGAGGATTTTCGACAGTCACGTGTTATAACTGTCAGAAGAGAGGACATTATGCCAGTGAAGTGCCGAGGGATAGCCTTCTGTCCTTTCCATAAGAGAACAGGACATAGTGCTCGAGAATGCAGAAATAAATTTATTTTCAACTCCTAGAGGTAGATCTCAGTCGAGAGGCAGAGGTAGAAACCAAAGTCAATCTCCCCCAGCTAGAGAAAATAGAGATTCCGTCCCAAATAGATATCCCAATCAAACAGCAAGTATAGGGTATCAACCAGCTCAGTCAATGTCGGACGACGCAATGGGAAATTTTCTGCTTACTGGTACAATGAATCTTCCTCTATAACAGAGAGAACGTCCGGAATGTCAAGGCTAAGCCCAGCTACACAGGTTAGCAAAGTTGATGTAGGAAATGAATATAATTATAGACCATTATTTCCCGCACATGTCGGTCTAGAGAAACCTATTGTTACATTCTTTGATACAGGTAGTCCTAAGAATATAATGTCAGAAAAGGTGTATCGGTTGTATTTTTTCTCACTTAAGATTGAACACAGCGGTAGATTGTAGAATCACAGACGTCCAGGGTAATGATATCCACGTAATTGGACAGTTAGATTTTCCATTTAAGCTAGGAAGAATTGCTCTAAGAGAAAATGTTCTGGTAGCCAGAGATATACAATTAACTTTTGCTCATTTGCTGATAGGTTATCCAACTATGGCTAGACAAGGATAAGCATTGATGCTCCTAGAGAACAACTAGTGATTAACAACGTCCATGAGATTTCTAGAATACCAATATGCAAGCCAATTAAAAGAACCCAGACTCAACAGAATCCCGATAAAAGGTATTTTAAAGAAGGATAAGACAGAGGGAAGATATCCAGAATGCATCACGAGTTCACAACAGATCATTAACCTCTTAGAATCAAATCAATGCACTTATTTAAAGTTAGAGAGGGAATTAGACTTAAACCAGGAGAAAGTACTTGGGTAGAATGTACAGTAAATCCAATTTTTCGAAGGGAAGGATTCTCACGCTTACTTGAAAAGTCGCAAGTAAACGGAATACATTACATTCTTCTAGTTTTACCATGAAGTCAGACAGGGCAAAAATAGCGTTACAGATTACGAATAACAGAGGAGGTAAAGGTTAAGTTAACACCAGTACAGAGATAGGCCTAGCAGAAGTATACTCCATACCTATCCGAGTTGTAGAACGGGAACAGTAGCAGCAATTAGTAAAGGAAATGAAAATTACGCTCAGGACATAAACTGAGAAGAGACTAAAATAGGATTTCATTTAAAGGAAATTAAGGAAAACCATGTTAGAAAGAATTCATAGACTTACTGTGCGAATATAATGATTATAGTCGCTCTAGACGGCGACACCTTGGGAAATACACGCGAAATAACGCACAGATTAGACATTCCATCAAACACCAAGCCAATTTACATACCAGCCTACAGAGTAGCACCATTCCCAGAAGGGAGATCATTGAAAGAGAAGTACAAAGAATGATAGGCAAGGATAATAGAACCATCTAAATCCCCATGGTCCTTTCCACTTTTGCTAGTTCCTAAAGGGACAAAACTTATAGAATAGTTGTGGATTTCAGAAAATTGAACCAAATTACTGAAAATGATCCTTATCCAATACCGTCAATGCGAGATCTTATCGCCACTATAGGGTCCAAGAGATACTTCACCACTATAGTTTATTTATTGCAAGGATTCTTGCAAATCCCTCTAGACGACGAAGTAAAGTAAACCTTTGACTGCTTTTTCCACTAGTAACGGCAGATACCAGTATGTAAGAATGCCTTTTGGTCTAAAGTCAAGCCCGGTAACTTTTGTAAGATTAATGGATAAAATTTTGTGGGCGATTTACTAGGCAAGGACGGTTACACTGTTACATAGATGATTTGGTAATAGCAACAGACACCATAGAGGAACACATAGACTTAGTCAGAGTCCTGAAAGAGATTAAGAAAAGCCAACCTGAAGCTTAAATTAAAGAAGTGTAACTTTCCTTAAAAGGAAAATAGACTACCTTGGGCATACACTAAGTGAAAAGGGCGTAGAAGTAAACGACGAAAAGATTAAGTCGATCAAGGAATATCCTACACCTCAGCGCAAGAAGGACGTAAAGTCATTCTTAGGTTTAGCAGGTTTTTACCGCAAATTCATAGGGAATTTTGCAGTCATATCCGCACCACTAACTGAACTTTTAAAGGAACACGTATCATTTGTATGGACAGACGAACAGCAAGAAGCATTCGATGATTGAAAGAAGATTAACACACCCGCCAGTACTTAGCTTCCCAGACTTTTGGCAAAGAATTCTTTTTAGCCACGGATGCAAGCCACATTGTATAGGAGCATGTTTAATGCAAAGACAAGATAATAAGTATAATGCCATAGCTTATTACAGTAGGAAATTAAAGCCCTCAGAAGTGAACTACTCAGTAACAGACCTCGAGTCTCTAGCTATAATAGACGCTTTAAAGCATTTCAGATATATCATTTTTGGTTACAAGATAACCGTGTTCACGGATCATTCAGCTGCAGTAGAAATGTTAAAGAACCCTAATTTTTCTGGACGAAGACCCGTTGGTTCATGACAGCCCAAGTTATGACATAGAAGTGAAATATGTCCCTGGGAAGACGAATAAGGTAGCAGATGCATTATCAAGATATGTGTCACAAGGTGATAGTATAAATATGATAATTCAAGAAGAAGAAAAGAATGAAACAATGTGCAATGACGTAAATGTACTTACCATGCATTATACAGAGGAGCTTTCCCGGCAAAATTTTATAAAGGAACAAGAAAGAGATGAAGATATAAGGGAACTGTTCAAATACGTTAGAAACGAAAGAAAACACAGCCACAAGAATTAACCGAACTAGGTAGAAGGTTGGATGTCCCACAGATGCACTAAACGGACATAGATGGCGTATTAATTTGGATGTGTCACGAATATGATCCATTTGGTCAATTTCTAGGTGTACTGCACAAAAGGTTAGTACCTAAGAGTCTAAGAAACAAGGTCATTGAGCTAATGCACGATGATGACATGAGAGCTCACCCAGGAAGGGATGAGACAATTAGATTAATTCAAAGAACTTTCCATTGGAAGGGAATTCACAAGGATGTTAGTAATTATGTGAAGAGCTGCAATACATGCAACAGCTACAAGGGAAGAACAGACAAGGAAGTACCACTAGGGAAATATCCTATCCCACAGACTCTTTCGAAAGAGTATCTATTGATCTTATCACAAATCTCCATACCACGAGTAAAGGGAATAAGAATACTATAGTATGTATCGACGCGCTCACGAGATATACAGAGTTGGTACCACTAACTAGTAAAAGTGCCAAGGATTGTGCAACCGCACTCTTCGATAAGATATTTTGCAGATATTCTGCCCCACAGCTCATTATTTCTGATAATGGGACCGAGTTCAACAACTCATTAGTTCAAGAAATTTGTAACGCCTTTAAGGTAGAAAAGGTAGCGATACAGCCGTATCACCCAGCTAGTAATGGCTTAGTAGAAAGGAATAACAGGAAGGTTTTAGACGTATTACGTCACACAGTAGGACAGGATCCTGACTGGGACGTCAATTTACCTTTAGTCCAATTATCATTGAATGCAAGGCATCATACGAGTACTCGAGCAACTCCCATAAAAGCTTTGATGGGATATGAACCCAGATTACCTTATGCATGGCTGAATCAGCCAATACAAGCCAACTACTCTGAAGATATCATGAAGATAAGAATCGGAAACTTTAAAGTAATCCACAAGCAATTGCATAAGAATTTAGAAGAAGCCCAGCAGAATATGATAGAGAAGCATCAAGAAGGATTAAGGCCTGTAGACTACAAGAAAGGGGATGAAGTCTATATTAAGAAGGAAGTACGAAGTGGTATTATTATAAGTTGCCACAAAATTCACAGGACCATACAAGGTCGTAGACGTACAAGAAACTAAGATAAAGGTTAAGAGAATGAATAACCAATGCCTTCCACATACGCTGAATCATTAGAAGAAGAATTTTGGATAAACAAGGACAAGGTCAAGAGAACCAAAGAAGTTGAAGAATCCGAAATGACAGAGACGTCAGAAGAAATTCCAGAAGAAGGAACTAGATATAACCTAAGAAATAGAAGAGTCACTTTTCAGTGAAACAAAAGAACAAACCCATTAATTCATCCCATTATTCCCATGTATTTATTTGATTTCTTTATTGCTAAGTTATTTACCGCCATCGGTCGACTTAGGAATAATCTTTTATTGTTGCAATTCTTACTTTAATTAGTTGGTTTGTAGCAATTTTTTTTGGAGTTATGTGCACTAACTTCAAATTTATTTTGACTTGAAGGGAATTATTTGGGTATGTAAGAAACGATTCAATGCGCAGTATAAGAATTCAAGACGTATATTAAGGTTAATCGTTCCATAAGAACATTCTTAGAAGTAAAAGAATAAATAAGACGGGTTAAGATAGACATTAAGTGATTTTAAGATAAGGGAATTCGTTTCAGAAAAGATTAAGATTTTGAAGGGGTAATTACACACTTACTTTGTTCAATCCATTAGATGTTGATTGATGAAAAATTTACTAATAAGATATTAATCGATGAAGACTCATTAACAAGATAGTAGTTGTTGAAAACTTACTAACAAGATATTGATTGGTGAAAGCTTACTAATTGTTGTCACAGTAGAAGAAACCTACAAGTATTACCACTAACCGGTTCCTTTAACCGAGTTGCCAATTTTGTTTTAGTATCAAGCAGTGAAGTTTATATTGTTTAATGTACAAGGTTACTCAGAAATTACAGTAAGAATGTCCAATGAAATTTTGCATAAACACAATACACAATCTCAGTAGGAAGTCAAGGACACACTTGTTATTGCATACAAATACACCAAGGATATTTTCTCCCAGGACTTGTCTCCAAGTCAGCAGCGGTCGCAGCGAACAAGAAGCCATCAAGTGTCGTCAACGAAGAACGAAATTTATCTTTCCATAAAGAAAGACAATATCCACCTAGATAGAATAGGACTGAGGACTGAACCAATCATGTACTGTAAACTTGGATAGTTACCATTATTTTTTGCTTCTACCATGCATTTATATAACTTTGTGACTTAGGGCTTAGGTATGTTTAACTTTCAGTTTTTTCTTATTTTTTGGTGATTTTATTTTGTTTGCATTCAGTTTCATGTTTCTTAATGTGATTTTACTCATATTTGAATTCAGTTTGATGATTCTTTTAATATTACTTAATCAAGTACTTGTTCATATTCATATTCAGTTTTTATGTTTTCTCTCTGAATGTTACTTACTCAAGAATTTATTCATGTTTACATTCAATTTTGATTGTTGCCCTTAATGTTACTTAATCAAGGATTTGCTCATGTTTACATTCACTTTTGATGTTTTTTGAGTCAAAGTTTCAATATGATTTCCAAGAAGCATAAGTTAGGAGTCCTCTTGTAGGTATAATATTTGCTTCAGCTTAGTTAACGCTGTCGGAGACAGCTAGATAGCGGGCCGAGACTGTAATAGTGTGGCACAGAGTGTTATTCCAAAGGCAATAACTTAATATACTTAAGAAAAAAGGCACGAAACGGATAATAAGAAAAGAAAGAGGGATAAGAGAATCAATAATTAATTTTACGAAGGTATCGTTTTCTCGGACTCGACCCAAAGCGATTAGGCGTTAGCCCACCCCAGGCATCTGGTCTGCATCTCCCAGGCATCTTCGAGAAATTGGAATCCAACCCATTACGCCTCATCTCCGATGATTAAGTGATTCTCTGGCACGCCCGACATTTGTGACACTTCACTTTCAAGCGTCGGAGAATTAATGTAAGGTGGACCTTTTCAAGAGCCTTCTGTTTAATATAACCAAGGGAAATCCAAGGCTTCCTTGTTTCAAAAGGTGGATCGTGTGAAAATCGAAGCTCCACCCTCCCAAATATAGGGCCTCTAGTAAACGACGAATCAAAAGCCATGATTGTTGTTGGTCATAAGACAGCCCAAAAGGGGTATATCAACGAATGACCTATGACGGTTACCAAGGCATGACGCCCCTAAGAAGCCAGGACACGAAGAAGGAGCGTATACAAATTCAAAGCCTACGAATTACTGTAAGAAGACCTGACAGGAAGGCGGTCTTGTATAATGTTTGCAGCCACTAAGGCACAAGAAGTCTTTCAGAAAATGCCACACCCAGTCAAATCCAAAAATCCAACAAAGGCGGGGCTAGGAGATTTCAACTGAACAAAAAGGCGAGACAGAGAGAGAGCCGAAGCGAAAAAAGGGAGCAGAGAAAAAAGGGGAACAGAGAAGCCAAGAGAGAACAACCGGGGAGCCTGAGGGAGAACGGCAGTGGCATGGCCGTGAAACAGAGAAGGACAGAAGAATCCCCGAAGAAGAACAGGTGCAAAAGTGTGTGCGAAGCAATCAAGACAGTGAAAGTGACAATCAATACTCAGTAAATTTCCCTCGTGCCTATAGACTCGTAATTGCAACAAGTGCCAATTAAGTTTTATCAGTCAAGAGCCAGTAACTCAGAAGGTGGAAAGACATTTGTAAGAACCCCTAACGAAGAATAAAACGTAATTTGTATGAATATATCATTTCATTTCTCATCTAAAAGTAGATCCCTTCCTTTTAAACGAATTCCAGATTAAGAACATTGAGCAAGACAAGAAGAATTTATATAAGCCTAATTCCCCCCTTCCCCAAGTACAGCCTCCACCACGGCACACGTTACCTTAGATCTGTGCAAAGAAGTAAGTACCGTCACATATACTCTCTCCCCGAACCGAAGATGAAAGTCGAGAGAAAACCAAAAACCAACAAAACAAAGAAAAAATTTCGACTCGATCTCTAAAAACATCGTAATATGACCTATTATCGTCCGTCCAAGGTGTAGCTTCTCAGAGAAAAAAATATTATTAAAAAATGAGAAGAAAGTGAGCTGAAAAAGCAGAACGAATGACGACAGATCTGAAGAAGTATTACAAAATTCCTAAAATGGCGAGTGCCTGTAAAAATAAAAGTAAAGTTGTTTATGGGAAGAGAAATGCAATATATATATATATATATATATATATATATATATATATATATATATATATATATATATGTATATTATATATATATGTATAGATTATATGTATATGTATACATATATATAATTTGTATATATATACATAACATATATATATATATATGTATGTATACGTATACACATATATATTCGTATACATACATATACATATAGTATATATATCAGTAATAAAATAAGACAAGTTGTAAAGTATTTCCTTTGAAAGAACCCACTGCAATAAATAATAATGTAATGCAAAAGAAACGAAAACAGAAAATAAATATGTAACACAAAGTACAACTATACTCGCCAACACTATAGACGACTTGAGAGAGAGAGAGAGAGAGAGGAGAGAGAGAGAGAGAGAGAGAGAGAGAGAGAGACGCCACTTAACATAAGAAAATGAATGTACATGACCAACGCTTTGATAATAATGACGACAGATCAAAATGACTGAAAATTACTGTAATATTTCAAAGAAAAATCTTGCCCCAAATCTACGTACACCAGCCTCGTCATATTCATCAAATACGCACACACACTACATACATACATACATAGCACTGGGCTGACACCTTTTGGCGTCTCAAAAGTAAACGAGGTTTAGTTCAAACTTTATATCGTGTTTTTGCAGCAAATAAATACAGATGTATATATATATATATATATATATATATATATATATATATATATATATATATATATATATATATATTATATATATGCGCGTGTGTGTGTGTGTGAGTATTCATTTGCTGTTTAGGTATCCTAGTACACATACACACACAATTTATTTAATAATAATAATCATCATCATCATCATCATCATCATCACATCATCATCATCATCATCATAAGTCATCGTCTCTGCAAGAAGACAATTAAATGACAATGCTAATTTTCATAAAATCCAAAATCAAAACATTACATATCTAAACCGGTCCATTAATTACGGGAGAGAGAGAGAGAGAGAGAGAGAGAGAGAGAGAGAGGAGAGAGAGTAGAAACCTAACAATACCTATGAAGCATAACCACCAATTCATTGAAACTTGTAATTCTGGAGAGAGAAAACGTGTAGGCGGATTCTTTATTAACTCGGCTACTGTGATTTCATCGTATAATTTAACAAAGGCTGATTCCTTATCTCGGACCCGCCCACTTTTAATGACTTCTGCGACGAGTAATTAGTTGGGGTTAAAGTCTAGGGGCGAATAATGATGAAAACCTCATCTTAACTTATCTTCTTTATATATATATATATATATATATATATATATATATATATATATATATATATATATATTATATATATATATATATATGAGCGCTGCTTCAATACAGTTTTGAATATGCCTTCTCCGTGATATTCTGAAGTCCCGTGAAACCGTCATAAGTGATACTGTGTGTATGTGCGACAGCGCTAGTCAACCGCCAAAGACGTTACAAGTTGGCGTGGCTTGGGCAGTTCAAAAGAGTGCCGCGCATTTCTTTATCCCTTCGTGATTGGCCCTTGTGTCTAAGGAGCCAGAATAACCAATCAGCTTCTTGCATAACGATGCCCTGTGAGGGGGGCATTTGAAACAAATTGCCGATCGGTCAAAAATCAGTTCGTTAGCGGGTCCCATACCGGACAGACTGGATCGGAACGAGTGCCCAGTGCCAGCAGTCCCGTTCCCGTCGGCCGCCACACAAAGACGTGTATCGCCATGAGTGTCAATAACAGTCTAACCCGCCGTCAAGTTGTGCACTAATATACTTAACATAATAATTACAGGCCACTTGTGTAGCTAAGAAGAATACACTTGTGTTAAACGTTCCCTCGATTATTATTTTTGCATGTCCGACCCCATTGCATGCCACACCTTTAAAACTTCTCTTTCCCTTTTTTCTTCAATGCCGAATCACAAATGATCGAGATCAGGTCATTTATATATATATATATATATATATATAATATATATATATATATAAATATATATATATATATAATATATATTACCTTTAATTATGAACGACATACCAAGCTAACCTTTTTGTTAACAACTGAAGAACAATGCGAATGAGATTAGACAAATTTCTTATCTTTGTCATTATTTTTATATGAAGCACTTTTCATATTACTGTTGACAAGTACGATGAGGAAGAATGAATGAACTTTTTCCTTTTAATCTTTTTATTGTCACATGATGAGAAACAGCAAAGACAAGACAAATACAGGGAATAAATTCAAGATGAATTTCTGATGGATGGCCCCACACCGCCGCTACTTATGGCAGCAGACTAACAACCAAATAAAAAACAAAATTAGACCTTTCTCCTACCTCTTCCCAGAGAGAGAGAGAGAGAGAGAGAGAGGGGGGGGGGGCGTCTAGTATCCCCGGACAAATCTCTTGGAAAAGAGGACAGACAAAAATGAACCGGGTAAAAAGAACTTATTTAAGCGTCGAAATCATTTTTCCCTTCTTGGTTAGTAATACCTGTTTATAGTACGAGTTGTTCTAACGTGCAATTAATACCTTGAAGTAGAAGATAAAAATGCGATCGCAATTATGCCAGACCCAAGTCTGTGATTCATACGTCATTCCGGGAAATATAGTAGGGATGATTATACATTTAGAGGTCATTTGAGAGAGAGAGAGAGAGAGAGAGAGAGAGAGAGAGAGAGAGACTCACTGCCAAGGGACTGTTTATTTATACAGAATCCTCGAGAGAGAAGAGAGAGAGAGAGAGAGAGAGAGAGAGAGAGAGAGAGATTCACTGCCAAGGGACTGTTTATTCTTTATACAGAATCCTCGAGAGAGAGAGACAGAGACAGAACGGAGACAGAGAGAGAGACTCATTGCCAAATGACTGTTTATCTTTTATACAGAATAATCGATCGATCGATCGAGAGAGAGAGAGATTTACTGCCAATGGACTGTTTATTTATACTGGATCCTCGAAAGAGTGAGAGAGGAGATGCAGAGAAAGAGTGATAACATTTATCGCCAAGATTTCCGTACGAAAACGAGAACCGCTCTTGAGAGAGTTAGAGCAAGATACAGAGAGAGAGAGAGAGAGAGATAAATTCCCCCTCACTGGCTTTATCTATATAAATAGCGTTATCAGAATCTAACAACATAACAACATAACGACAGCGTAAATTACGAGGACAGAAAAAACTGGCCCCCAAACCATTCATCCCGAACCAAACCAAAACAGGATGCGGGAGCCTCTCCACCAAGAGTCTGGTTGGCGCCAAAACTTATCCCAGTTTTTCCCGCGCGATTATTACTGCCGTCAGCGATCAGATATCTCCTTAAGGGCGACGATAAAAGGCTTTTTCTTGAAGATCATGATTACGCGAGAGAAAAAAAATACCGTGTTCACAAGCGGAAATCTCTTTGGAACGGGATGGCATTTATATTTTGTGATGGTTACATTGCACTTTGCCTTCATTGGGCAAGAATACTTCGGGTAAAAATGAAATCGGATTTACGAGGCAGCATGTTTTGTAAACGTATTATTTACGTTTACGGACGGCTCCCAAGGGCCGATAAATTCTTCAACCAATTATTTAGCTGCATTGCTATCGGCGAGGTGAAAGACCGTGGCGAGTTTCAAAAAATTCCTTTCATTACGAATGAAACTGCAAATAATACATATTCCACAACAGCATAAAGAATAATTCGCCATATGATCTTCTTACATAAGGTAAAGTAACAAATAAGAGCTGCGTTTCAGATAATGAAACAAACAGCTGAATTGGTTCAACTACAGTAGTTTCATCCTTCAATTCTCTATGCTGAGATTGTTCGTATGCAAATGTTGGGAAATCACTTCACGATAGTTTCATTCAAAAGCTTCATTAAATACATTTATCAGCTCAGACTATAAAACAATTTTTTTTAATGAAAATTCGAGTTTTTGTACCGTGACGACGAAGTACGTTTACTGAGGCAGATAACGTTCAGAATACTTTCATACAGGCACGTAACTGACGCATTTATAGAAAATATATACCCTTCTTAAGAAATAAGCAATACATCTAATTTGATATTTCCTCCATCAGAAGAATTAATTAGACCACATAATAAAAATGAACGTGATTTAATCATCGTGGTCTCATTCAAAATGTACTCAGATTTTTAACCCACGCTCATTATTCGACCAACTCCTAGCTTCCAAGTTTTCTGACGACTTGTGGAGTTCCAACAACTTTCATTAGCTGAACCAACGATTGAATAAATAAAAGATGAAAACTTTTTTTTTGAAAAGTTGGCATACTTTCTACCGAAGAAATAAAAGGATACCTCGGTAATCAGTGCCGCCAAGTTAAAGGCATTAGAGAAACCGTAGACTTTTTACCAATTTCAGCCTTAATTAAAGACTCCCCAGCACTACAAGTATCGAATTGTCTCGACAAACGTCCCTCTAGACCTAACCAGGGACTGCGTCACAAGAGCATTTTTCCAGTTTCTAACATTTTGCCATTGAACTTTGCACCAGTTGGATCAAATTACCGACAAAACTGAGTGGCCTCCGCTTTTTACCCCCAAAAATCGGTAAGTCGAGACCTCGGTAACAACCCTTTCCTAAATGGACACGTACGATTTTAATTCTGCCACCAATGCTGTATACTATTTTAATTCTGCCACCAATGTTGTACGATTTTAATTCTGCCACCAATACTGTACCATTTTCATTCTGTCACAAATATTGTAGGATTTTAATTCTGCCACAAATGCTGTACGATTTTAATTCTGCCACAAATACTGTGCGATTTTAATTCTTCCACCAATGCTGTACGGTTTTAATTATGACACAATGCTGTACGATTTTAATTCTGCCTTCAATGCTGTATGATTTTAATTCTGCCTTCAATGCTGTACGATTTTAATTCTGCCATCAATGCCGTACGATTTTAATTCTGCCACCAACCCTGTACGATTTTAACTCTGCCACCAACCCTGTACAGTTTTAATTCTGCCATCAATGTTGTACGATTTTAATTCTGCCACCAACCCTATACGATTTTAACTCTGCCACCAACCCTGTACAGTTTTAATTCTTCCATCAATGCTGTACTATTTCAATTCTGCCACCAACCCTGTACGATTTTATTCTGCCACCAATGACGTACCATTTTAATTCTGCCACCAATGCTGTACGATTTTAATTCTGACACAATACTGTTCTATTTTAATTCTGCCACCAATGCTGTACGATTTTAATTATGACAATGCTTTACGATTTTAATTCTGCCATCAATGCCGTACGATTTTAATTCTGAAACCAATACTGTGCGATTTTTATTCTGCCACCAACCCTATACTATTATAATTCTGCCACCAATGCTGTACGATTTTAATTATGCCGCCAGTGTTGTACGATTTTAATTCTGCCACCAATGCTGTACGAGTTTAATTCTGCAATTTAAATTCTGCCACCAATGCTGTACGATTTTAATTCTGCCACCAATGCTGTACGATTTTAATTCTGCTGTACTATTTTAATTCTGCCACCTGTGCTGTACGATTTTAATTCTGCCAAAAATGCCGTACGATTTTAATTCTGCCACTAATACTGGATTTCCGATCCAATGCTGGGTGGTAAGCTGTTACAAAAATGACTGAGAACCAGCTCGCTTGAAAACTTTTCTCATGTCTCATTCAGTTCTACATAAATTCAAGGATGCCTTCCCCAACCACCAGTTGAAAAGGTACACAAGTCTGTTAATCAGCGCTACACAATGTGAAAGTCTCTGGGACTTAATTCCACCGCTAATGTTTGGCCGAAGGCGAAAGGCAAGACTGCATTAAAATTTTTAAAACTTCCTGTATGACTGTAGGAGGAGTGGAAAGTTCTGACCTCCAATAAATTCAGATCCTATTTTTTATAAATAAATGCTCTTCTAACACTGGTATTGAATTGTTGATTTCTGTAAAGCAACACCGAGGCAAATTTGGTCAAGGATGCAGGAAATATAATCTCATATAACTTCAATCAAATAAGACTGACACATTTTTTTTCACGATACATTCTTTCAATCCACATGCACTTTACAAATAATTCCACGCCTGACATCCATAAACTTGTATATAAAAACTGATCATTTTTACCTGCAAATAAAAACACGTTTACCAAACAAACTCAAATATACTAATTGATTTATGAGCAACTACAAATCATTATCTCATCTGATCAGCTTTCTTATGTATACAAATAAGAACCAAAGATATGACTTAAATGCATCACACGGAAATCTGGGCAGGGCAGTGTCATCACACATCCGATGACACACTGAAATAACTATAAATTGTTCCGTTTCATAAAATGTGCCCCAATCTTCCTAGTACAAAATAGGGGTGATTTCGATAAAAATCTGATCTGAAGTAACTAAGAATAATACAATACCATTTAAAATTCTTCACATCAAATCTATCCCTTTCAAAAATACTAAAATTATACTCAATAGTTTCTTAAATAAGAAAAAAAATACTTTTAAAATTGCTAGGATGAAAGATGAAGGAACAAGCGTTCGAACGAAAAGTACAGCGAGTCAAGATCGACAGCTTGCGAAAGGTTTGACGTGCTGCTGGTGGAATTTGAAGGAAAGAAAAGCTTGATAAAGGAAGTGTTGAGAGTCCAAAATAGAGGTGAACAGAACAGAATCTCTTAGGTTTGACAAGATACTGGTGGGGATCATGTAGAGGCACGTGAATTGGATGTCAATTATGAGTGTTCTACACACTCGGACTTCCTATATTCAGGAATTAGAAGCCGAATGTGATATTAACTCTTTGGTTTTACAATTTTTTTGGTTTTAGAGCTCTTTGAAGCCATCGTTTTTACAGAATTGTATCAACTTGTGTGCGTGTATGTGGCCATGCGAATATGCGAGATTCACCTTACTGTAACAGGAGGAAAATGAAAGACATATGAATATCCAAAATCCCAGCATTATTATCAATTGACATCAAACGCTGCCATGCGACGCACTGAAGGGAATCTCGCACGAACGTTAAAGGACTCAGAAAATGCTTTTAACTCCTTACCATTCATTATATCAAAATTAACTGTTATTTCGCGACTGAATACCATTACTGATGTGAGAAGTCTCGCAGGAATACACCAGCTCTGAAATTCAGCTTTTTTGTTGAGGATTTGAGTTTAATTTCGCATGTAAACTTATCTATTTATTTGTCTATCTTACATATATATATATATAATATATATAATACATATGTGTACGTAATTTATATATATCATACATGCGTGCAAGGGTAGATTTCCCACGTGAGATACAAATAGGACAACCAACGAAAATTCGGCATTACAATACTAGTTGCTTACTCAGGTAGGATGAGAAGATAAGCTTCATTCACAGAATGTTTGCAGTAAAAATAAAAACAATATGCATCAACAAATCATTTACAGCACGTACTGTAACTCTGCTTCATCCGCGTAAATCTATTTCTGCACGAAACATACAAAAAAAAAAAAAAAATATTGAGGAGAGCTAATGCCTATGTGCGTTGTAAGTCTGCCTCTAAATAAAGGATACATTATACAAGGTGTCCATAAAGTCTCAGTACCATTACAAGTATTTATTGTTCAGACTGGTACTGGGAATTAATGGACACCCTGTATATTTGTTAAATGAAAAAAAAATTAAGGTGTTTGCATAAGTATTTAACTTATAGACATAAAAAACTTGTAAATAAACGTTACCAGAATACACCACACCCAGACCGTCAGCTGAAGATGAGAGAGATAAACGTTCACAATTCATCATCAATACTCACCTGTGGAAGATAAAAAAAAAAATATTTCATAAGACTGTAGCCGTTGCATAGATATTTGGAAGGAAAATTATAATATTCAACAGGAAGAATATATACAATTTCTATTAAAGTCAATGGCATTATTTGCAAATTCTCTTTTTATCTAGACTTTGAATCTGTCTACACTTCTTTTTTAAAAATATTTCATAAAACTGTAGCCGTAGCATATATATATTTGGAAGGAAAATAATAATATTCAACAGGAAGCATATATACAATTTATATTAAAGTCAATACCATTATTTGGGAATTCTCTTTTTATTTAGACTTTGAATCTGTATACACTTCTCTTTTCTCTCTCTCTCTTCTGTAAGCTTCTCATGCATAATGAAAAATTATTCAAGTTTCCTTCCATTTACTTCTTATAATCTATGGACGGTTTCCCCGACTTTCGGGGTCGTCTTCTGACTTAGAAATTTACATAAAGAGTTTTTATTGCAACAAGTAGACTTACGAGCTATTCCTTAAATGTAAAAATTAAGGATTAGCTCGTAAGAACGCATATTATAGTATAAACTTCAAGAGAAAGAGAAGAATTATAGACAGATTCAAAGTATAAATAAAAAGATGGCATCTGCAGATAATGTCAATGACTTCAACAGGAATTGTATAAGCGAGGAAATATCCCCAAATAGTATGCATATACCTATGAGTGTATTTATAACATATATATAGTGTATAATATATATAAATTATATATATATATATATATATATATATATATATATATATATATATATATATATATATATATATATATATATATATATATTATATATATATATATATATATATAAAATTTTCTCTTACTGGGGCTGGTTGCAAATGACGCTACCTTTACGATTCTCAGCCAGCATTTCGAGCTCAGGCTGGTAGCCCCAACTCTCGCATAATATTCTGCAATAAATTCCACTTACTTTGGGTAAATTTAACGCAGAGTCGTTCGCTACGGAGATCAAACTTGGGTCTGGTATTATAATGAACATAATTAGACAGAAAAATGTCTTTTATTTAAACAACAAATTTCTAAGTTCTGAAATGGAAAATAAAAAGAACATAAACTCTAACATGAAATTGCTTTCTTTCTAGAAAGCATACGAATGCAATGTAAAGAGTTTTGAAGATAATTTCCATAATATGTGTCATTTAGAACGCAACTATCCAACTTCCTTTCACTGAATTGCATTCGTTAGTCAGGAATGAAAAACCTTCATTATACATTTCCAGTTTTCGAGTTTCGAATCTTCTATTTACTAATATGAGAGGCCTATTGAACCGTGAGAACAAGTGTACATGTAACAGGACAGGAAGGAAGTTTCTCTCTCTCTCTCTCTCTCAAATAAAAAGTAGTCATTTGTACGGAGAGTTCCTTCTTCTGCATCAGTGACCACACTGCTGAATTATGGCCATTTTATGTTATTAAATCGCGCTATCAATCTGTTTCAATCTCGCCTCTGTCATCTTGTCTGCCCGTGTGTGTCATTGTCTTTTCATCGCTTTT
Organism: Macrobrachium nipponense; assembly: GCF_015104395.2. Lineage (NCBI taxonomy): Eukaryota > Metazoa > Arthropoda > Malacostraca > Decapoda > Palaemonidae > Macrobrachium > Macrobrachium nipponense. Next base: position 26,929,216 of record NC_087204.1, on the reverse strand, counting down.
TTCAAATAAACCGCTAAAATATGAGAATGAACAATAAAGAGAACACATTCCCAGAACTTGCGTAAGACTTGTGTAAACAACATTAGTCTCTCTCTCTCTCTCTCTCTCTCTCTCTCTCTCTCTCTCTCTCTCTCCAAAAGAACTTGCACAAGACTTGTAAAAACAACATTTCTCTCTCTCTCTCTCTCTCTCCTTCTTCTCCTCTCCTCTCTCTCCTTCTCTCGCTCTCTCCTTTTCTCTTCCTCTCTCATCTCTCTCTCTCCAAAAGAACTTGGACAAGACTTGTCAAAAACAACATTAGTCTCTCTCTCTCTCTCTCTCTCTCTCTCTCTCTCTCTCTCTCCAAAAGAACTTGCAGAGCAGCGCGAGGGTATGAAAAATAGTCAGGCCGGAGTTCGTGAGAGACCTCTCCACGGTCGATCCTATCATGAATTTAGTTGGTACATTAACATCCCCGATTTTAACGCAACGAGTGAGGACCCCTTCCATACCCCCATCCCCCAACCCACCCGACCCCAAGTCCAATTCCTTCTCCTCTTCACCTATCTCCCCGGTTCGCTCTCCTAAGGTCTAATTTGAACCAATCACGTCGTATCACTCAATACGCCTGTACCTAGACATCGGGAGGGGTTACCTAGACATCGGGAGGGGTGAGGGGTAGGGGAACCTCCGGGGTGACAGGTATATTCATTATCCAGGTACGAAAAATTATTAAAAGGGGAAAAATGCGCCACCGGCTAATTTCTACTTGACACGTAACTCCGACAATAACATGAGTTTCTACTTCGCTCCACGGCCATGCAACCAGCAAAAGCAACTCCCCCCCTCCCCCCCACCCCCCTCCGCACCCCAAGTCCCCCGCTCTTCCTCCATGCTCCCCCCCGCCCCCTCCCCCATCCAAATCCTACCACCTCGACCTACCCCCCCGGGCCAATAACGGAAATTCTCCAGTGAAACGGAGGGAAAGAAATTCCGATCTTTCTGAAATCGTTTTTTTACGTTTCGTCTCTCTCTCTCTCTCTCTCTCTCTCTCTCTCTCTCTCTCTCTCAATAGCTATATCAGCCGGAGAGGGATGGAAGGGGGGAGAGGAGGAGGAATTCAAAATGAGTGCATCGAACTCGTGATATAGTTTGGGAGGCTGCGGATGGTGATGACCTCGGATGACCTCATAACCCCCCAAATTACTGGTCATCGCGTCATTGAGAGAAAAAACGCACAGAAAGAGAATGGGCATCGGACGGAGTTTGAAACATGCCCAGACTAAGTATTTATGCTAGATGTTGAAAACTTAAAAGTCTTTTAACGACTAACATGTAATAAATATATGATGACGACAATGACACCTGTTGCTTGTTTTCCATGACTATTGCTTTATCTCGTTAGTTATTATTTATTGGCAATAAATTTATTATTTGTAATCACAAAACGCCAAGAGAACGTAGATCTGATTTCGAATCTGACGGACACTACAGCATCCCAGTATGCTCTGAATGATACCTGGACACTATAGCATCCCCAGTATGTTCTGCATTATACCTGGACACTACAGCATCCGGTATGCTCTGCATGATACCTGGACACTACAGTATCCGGTATGCTCTGCATATCTCGACACTATAGCATCCCCAGTATGCTCTGCATTATACCTGGACACTACAGCATCCAGTATGCTCTGATACCTGGACACCTTCAAAAAGCCCAAAACACGGGAGTAAAAAGTCAACCATTTCCGGAGTGACCCGTATGCCATTAACCCAACTAAAAGCGCTCGTGCGCAATGCCAAGGACGTGCGTACGCGCAGACTTGCGGAATGAATGAACTCAACCTGACATTAAAGATGGTAAAAAGAGATAAGAAGTAAAATGACTCGAAAACGAGTCGTTAGTCAACTACTAACGTTTTCTAAAGGTCACTCTCGAACTTTTTTGTTTTTGTAAACAGATCTGACTACCGTTAAGGTGGATGTAAGAGAGAGAGAGAGAGAGAGAGAGAGAGAGAGAGAGAGAGAGAGAGAGAGAGAGAGAGAATGTTGTAGTGCTGGCTATGAATATTTCAAGAGCAAACTCGTGTGCCAAAACATAATAATAATAATAATAATAATAATAATAATAATAATAATAATAATAATAATGCAGGTAATGATATTAGCAATAATAAAAATGAAATAGCAATATTAACAAAAACATTGTATTATATAAAAAAATAATTTTTGTTTATCACAGTCTACCGGTTCGACGTTAATATTATTATTATTATTATTATTATTATTATTATTATTATTATTATTATTATTATTATTATTATTATTATTATTATTATTATTAATTCAAAACAAGCTGAAAATGTCGCTTACTTTTAAGAACGACACTTGACTACACTTCCCAGCACAGAATAGCCGAGTCTCCCATTCTGCAACGACGTCGCAAAATGAATGGTCAGCAGCAATGCACCGAATCGATGAGGCAAATAGCGGAACTGCACAAAATACAGCGTAAGACCATTTCTCCAATGTCTCGCTTTCTCCTGGCTTGGATACTTCCTTTCTTTTCCCACCAACAGGAAGTCGACATTAATCATCGACAAGTGATCAGGGGGTAAAAAAAAAAAAAAAATAATCAGAGTGTAATAAGTGGTATTATGTGCGAAGACAAATATTCTGTGCTGAAAATGTAATCACGCTGGTCTTTCTCTTTTTGTGGGGCTTGGATTGACATCCGGAGAGAGAGAGAGAGAGAGAGAGAGAGAGGAGAGAGAGAGAGAGAGAGAGAGAATCGAAATGGATATTTTGTGAGCGTATCTGTTGAAACAAGAGAGAGAAGCAAAGGAAAAACGAAAATGGCAAAATGCACGACCACGAAGAGAGAGAGAGAGAGAGAGAGAGAGAGAGAGAGAGAGAGAGAGAGAGAGAGAGAGACTGAACTGGAATGCTAAATATTACGAGCAATTAAATGAAAGTTTGTGGGTCAGGGGGAGAAAAATAAGAAGATAGATTGAGAGTCAATGAGACTGATCGAAAATATTCCAAACTGAATGCTCCATCATCTAGAGAAAAAAATCTTTCCTAGTATTTACCATAAATGTCAATGCAGATATATTATAATAATAAGCTCGCAAATATAAACACGGAGACACTACTACCAATATGTTACAAAAGTATAAAAAAAAAAACTTGGTTTGAACAAATTAAAATCAATCAATCAATTGAAACACTTGCACACCTGCAGTTAAACACGACGCACGCTTTTTACATAAAGTACACGTGCACAAAAATGCAAAATGCATATTTAAGTGATCAAGTCTCTTCTGTTTTATAAAAGCTAGTATTCAAGGCAAACTGCATGTCGAATCAATTCATATTTAACAGAATCTGAACGACAGGCAAAAACGGCATATAAACATGCATTTGTCCTCAGACACATAAACCAAGTCGGTATCAATATAGCATATTGAAAGTTCTTTTCGGGTCATTGAAAAAGTAAAGAATGGATAAATCTACAATGGCGATAATTATGGAAAAAGAAAAAATCTACAATGAAATAAAATAATTAAAAATTAAGTAAGGCTTCTTCGTAACTACACTCATAAATACAATCAATATTACGCATTGATGTTTACGAGAGAGTACCTGCAAGTACATTCCACGCTTTACAGGTGTTTCTTAAAGTCATTCCGAATTTTGCAATATTCCAAAATGTACTGATCTAACTTTACGACTCTAAGACATTGGAACTTTCACGACAATATCACTAGACGCCACACGTTTTTCGTTGATCTCCCAAAAATTATTTATGCATTAATGGACTTCTAAGGTTTAGATCCCGAAGAACGTACCTTCCAAGACTTCAAACAGATCCTTCTAGGCTCCAATACAAAACCCCATGGCGTCCAAGGCAAAAATATTAACCAATAACTTCCACGGCTTTAAAAAAAAAAAATGGTATAATTTCCAAGGATTAAATCTAGATATATTGATTCAAAGGGTTACAAGAAAAAACAAAGCATAAATTCTCAAACTGAAGAGCAAAAGTCATAACTTTAGAGGTTTCAATGCCAAAGAAATTGTTTTTTAAATCTTTATATTCCAAACCAAAAAAAAAAAAAGCAAAAACATATATTTTGAATTTAAAGGTTTCTTCATATTTCGTAATACGGTAATTAACCGTTTTTATTCACACGTGTTCAGTATGTAACACAAAAACACTAAACTTTGGATGTAGTTTAAACATAAAAAAAGCATGCATTTGATTCCCAATGTGTAATTTTACTAAATTTCTTTAAAAAATAAATGTAATTTTACTAAATTTCTTTAAAAATCTAAGTATTCCACTAAAGATACAATTTTAAGATGAAAGTTTTTACAGGTTAACATTATTTTTTGGTGTAGCTCTATCCACATTTCTGGATTGTTGTTCTAAGCATGCTGATCAAGTGAGAAATATAGTATATATATATATATAAATATATATATATATATATATATATTATATATATATATATAGTGTAAAATCTGGCGACTTCCCGATTTACAATCGATATGGTTGGGGTTAGATTTAATTCCCATGACTAATTCACGAACCATAATATACACATACTCAGAACGATTGCTTGGAAGAAGCCAAACAAAAATACCATTAGCCTAGCGATGCAATCGCCCACAGAGTAGCTACGCTGAAAAGAACAAAAATCAAGAAAAGATGTAAAACACTGATATATGTGTGATGGTACTTAAAAGACAGACAGGAATGCAAAAAGAATTCCCACATAAATAAATAAAAAATAAATGAATAAATAAACTAGATTATCAATTAGTATTAATGGAGAAATTTAAAGTAGAAGTCTGGCATGTGAAAAAACGTCTAAGTATGGGCGAGAGAAAGGAAAAAAAGAAGGAAGAATGCTTATAACAAATAGGAAGGAAGAAGGGCAAGACGACTTAACGGAACCAGCTGGCAGAGGTGTTGCAGGGGTTGAGGAGTGGAGGTGGGGGGAGGGACGAGGAGGAGGGCGGGGGGGAAACCAGGACACTGTTAATTTGACGAGGGGGGGCGGGGGGGGGCTGGGGGGGGGGGGGGGGGGGGGGGGGGGGGGGGGGGGGGGGGGGGGCTAAACTGATGACGCCAAGAGGTTGAAAAAAAATTCTTCCTTCCGGTTGCCTTCTCTTCAACTTCTTCGCCTCTCTCTCTCTCTCTCTCTCTCTCTCGCTTGTGGGTCTTCCTGCTGCGCTAGCGTATTTAGCACGAAAACACTGATTGATTGACAAATTTTAACGGTAAGCTGGCAACACTTGAACCTAACCACATACTGAACGCAATTAAGCATACGAGTACATTGCTGTACACTTTACACTACATTACATTCGGAGTAACATCCGTAATTAAGACGCACGCAGAATTAAGAAGTAAGTGTAGTTATCCATTAAAATGAAGGAAATCCGACCACAGGAAATATAAGGAACACATAAAAGTGAAATACATAAAAAAAAAAACAAGGAATCTGTGCGATAAGATTGACAGACAATTACCGAAGAAAACGGCAAACATCTACCCGAATGCACCTGCCATGATCATCTCCACGTGGGAGAAACAAACCAAATAAAGTAGAACTTCTGTGAGGTTGCCTGAGTGCCTCAGACCTCATCAATGGAGACGCCTCTTGGTCGTGGCACATCCGACACACGAAGCAAAAGCTTCCAGGCGTCTCGTCAATGAATTTCATTACGAGAAGCGTAATTTTTTTTTCGTTGTCTTTCATTCTCACACAAATACACACATATATATCATACTATTACACCATA
>NC_087204.1:26863420-26920920 GCF_015104395.2 Macrobrachium nipponense | reverse complement strand
AAGTGCAAACCGTGTGTTCATATAGTATAGAAAAATAAAAAGCATATACGAGTACTGTAATGTTTTGGTAACGAACAAGGGAAAATTGAATGTACAAAATGACCGTGAAAAATCGTAGAGATTTAAAAACCGTCGAATGACCATGACGAAACATAAATAGATAATAGAAAGATCCAAAGGGGGAATGCGGTATCAAAATAAATTAAAAAGCTAAAAGTGAGAAAGTGATGACAAATAAATAAGAATTGCGAGATAAAAAAATAATAATAAATAGGCTAAAGAAATAAAAGATCTTTTTTGTCTAACACAAAATCCCGAATATGAAAGCAAAAAGAAAAGAATGAGTCTAACCAGGAACAAGAATGAAATAATCATAAGAACCAGTTTAATAGGAACAGATAAGATTGAAATCTACGAGAAGTGGTTCGTCTACAAGACCAAAGTGCTTACATGTTCTATTATATTTGCTTATTATGAACAACATACCAGATTCAATGAAATAAGACTTGCAAAGATTCTGAGATCTTTAGCAACGGGGAAGACTGGACCTACAGAAAAATTCACTTTTTTCCTAATAACAACAATAATAATAATAATGAAAGATTTCCATAATTTATCAGCCTTCTCTCTCTCTCTCTCTCTCTCTCTCTCTCTCTCTCTCTCTCTCTCTCTCTCTTTCATCAAAGGTACGGAACGATTTCTCTTTCTCTCTCACTCTCTCACTCATGCACAAGTCTCAGTGTGCAAAAAAAAAATAAAAAAATAAAAAAAACCCACAAACGTCTCTGAAACTCTTCCATTCCAGCGACCTGACCAGCAAGAACTACGTGATCCCTCAAAGTCGACGGAACTGGAACTACTCTGATTCAAGAATCAACACAATTTATCGGTCTGCTTACCTATACGTTAAACTAATTATATATATTATATATATATTATATTATATATATATATAGATATATATATATTATATATATATAATATATATATATACTATATATATATATATATATATTATCCTTACAAAAAGATAATCACGGGACAATTAAGCATGCTAACAGTTTCTTGGGGGAAGGTGAGTTTGTGGTGGGGGGGGGGGGGGGGGGGGGCGTGATTACGTAACCTGCAATTTGGGCTTATGAGGTCTACTTTTCTTAACCGGAAAAATCAAACTTAAGTTTTATAAGAGAGGCAGAAGATAAGACTGGTAAATCAACGGTAAATTTAACACAGTGGTCTTTCCTACAACAATTAAAGACTACCAAGATCCTAACATACATAAGTAACAGACATTGGGCCCTATTCAACTCCAAATAATATAAGCCCTACTTACTGAAGAAGCTGATTAGCATAAGTCTTAACTAAATTTATGTTCAATTAGCATACTTAATTTTGACCCTAGCCAATGCCGAGTCAAATTGACATGAAATATAGCTCTCAAGAGCCTGATTCCTCTCAACCTTCCATCCCCGTTGGTCATCTTCCTTAATCCTGACCCTAATTGACTTTGAGCCCTAGTGCCCATTATTGTAGTTAGCCTTATTCCTTACTAAGAAGCATAATTGCCTGTAACATATAATTACATAGATCTTAGTTAACCTCAAGCCTGATTAACTCTGATAGATCTCTCGTTAGCCTGGATTTTAAGGCTTGATTATGGTTAATCACAGCCTTATTAAGTGATCAGTTAAAATGAAACTTAGATAACCTTGTTCCTAGTTATCCTTAAACCAGATTAATCCTGATCCAAGTAAGCCCCAAAAAATGATTAAAACAGAATAGCTAAAATATCCCCTTTAAGGATCCACGCTTCGTAATATAAATCATCCCGGTCAACTGCAAAAAAAAAAAAAAAAAAAAAAAAAAAAAAACTACAATTACAGCTGTGGTTTGATCAGGGAAATGACGACAGATGTTATTCGCTGTGTCTATCACTGTGGCTTTCTGCGTCGTGTGGCAATTAGACAAATATGTATTATGTCAGAATGGTAATGTTGCGCACATGTCTATTTCAGTGTTGTTGTGCTAATTCTGCAAAGGCTTTCAAATACTCTCTTATCTATTGTTGAGTCAATTTCTATTGCACTGATTTTTCTAAGAATTTAAATTCTTTATGAAAACTGGAAATCCCTTTCAAATATGGCATTATATAACTTAAAAAATTATTAATCTATTTGCTTTTAGTGTTTTTTTTTTTTACCGTAAAGCTAATATAACTATATGGTAACATACCATAGAACGAAAAATTTTAAATAAAACAAAAATTTAAAACCAACTCATTTAACCTTAGATGGTTCACAAATAAATTTTCAGACATTTTAAAGGAAACGATCATTTTTCACACTAGTTCAACTTAATCTTTGTCAAAGAGGCTTATGAAACATCGTTATAGTAGAGAGAGAGAGAGAGAGAGAGAGAGAGAGAGAGAGAGAGAGAGAGAGAGAGAGAGAGATGGGATTGGTGGGAGGGAAGCAGTAGATGATTAGCAAGAATCACAAAAAAGATTGAATAAATACATTACCTTTTGAATTAAACGGAGCAAATCAATATGAAATATTGAAGACACCCCATAAAGCCATAGTCAAAAGCACGGCTTTAAGGCAGAAGCTTCCTGTTAATGTAAAGCAATGCAGGAATTTATAACCGGAAAAAAATATCAAAGAGGCAGTCATTATATTGTCTCTCAGTTTAACCTCGAGAGGATAACATCCTCATCTCTCTCTCTCTCTCTCTCTCTCTCTCTCTCTCTCTCTCTCTCCTTTCTTTTTGGAGTTCTATCAGACATGAATTGAGCACAGCGTACAGTAGGAATAAAAATACTTCGGAGAGAGAGAGAGAGAGAGAGAGAGAGAGAGAGAGAGAGAGAGAGAGAATCAGTTTCATTGCAATAGTGTACATAGCCTCTTGGTTACTTGGTAGTCAGCGCGCCTGCCCTCTCTCTCTCTCTCTCTCTCTCTCTCTCTCTCTCTTCATCCAACGAAAAGCTCGCTACACGTCCGTTATACCCGCAACGCTTTTTATAACGTCCGGTCGCTTAAGAAAGTCCCCACAACGCGCGGTTTCCTTCAACTGTGCCTCTCAGAGCTGACTATTAATCCCGTATCTACTCCAGCACTAAAATTAAAGTCTATATCTGGGTCTACCGCTTTATCATACACACACTAACGTAATTTATTACACTAAAACCAAATTATTACAGCAAAGGAAATTTTAAATGGAAATACACGCATGAACTTTCACAAGATCATACGCATTGGTAATTTTCACAGAAACTTGACAAGCCTGGCAAATAACGCGAATAGTCCACTTGATATAAGCATGAATTTTGGTCATGTGCGTCAACCACGCTAACGTACTCATGGGCATAATTAGAAATTCGTTAAAAATTGTCCGTAAGACATAAATGTATACAGAGATATTACTGAATTTGCAAAGGACTCCAGCCATTTATTTATTTATCTACATTCAGCTCGCCCCTGTTTTCTTCTTCTTCTTCCACCATCCATTCTTTCATTATTCAAATAAATGTATATGATGAATAATAACATACAGTTCTCCTCCTTCCTTCCGTCGTGGCCACTGTCGTTGCGACGCAAGATTGCGTAAACAAGCCCGGTTAATCTGTTTATTCATTAGAGAATCCAACCGCTGCCGCGCGTACTGATAAGACCCAGTTTACATGCGCATGCGCATAAATTAACTGACAACAAAGGACGTATTCCAGCCTAAGCCATTACGGGTGACATGGAAGACATAGGAACACTGTGAGTCCATTGGCACACTAGATTAATTAAGGAATGCTACTGGTACTGTACTCTTACTGAAAAGGAGAATACGCACAGAAGAATATATATATATATATATATATAATAATATATATATATATATATATATATGGAAGCTACACCTTCAAATACTGCACAGTGGAATAACAAGAAAAAGTCATTGAAAAAGCCAGCCGTCGAGATAATTTGCTGTAAATTGCCAGGTCGCTTTCGCCAAGGACGTTCGTCGTAACAGCAGTTTGCGAAACGTTCGGTAATAACAGATTAAAAAAATATAAGTGTGAAAAACTAAGGTTCTGAAAGAAAAACAAAAGAAACCTGGTGTAGGTAAATAGAAAAAAAATAAGAGTTTCGTAGGTAAATAGAAAAAAATAAGAAAGTTTGTCAATACTCATCAAAATTATAAGAATTTATCAGCGAGATAAATACATGCAGTATATACATACACCGAATTGTGTATGTATGTGAGTGTGTATATACATATATATATATACACAAGTATTATGCACACGAACAAAGATTCAAGTTGAACAATACACTTCACTTAAAAGATTCATTCATCAAATTTGAAATCATCTTATAGCTCCAATATCGCTCTGATAAATTTTGATGATAACAGCAACAGTTATCCTTACAATTATGATAAGAATATTGACAAACTTTATTTTTGACATTCCAACTACACCGGACTATTCATTATATATATATATATGCATATATACATATATATATATATATACCTATCTAGACAGTGCTGTATATCTGAACCAACAGTATTTTCCCTATTGCGTAATCAAGTTATTTATTTTACTTAAACCCACATCATATTGCTAGAAAATTATTGAGCGCCATCTGCCAACGGGAACAGCACACAGCATTTTGTAATGATAAGAAAAAATGCGCCAAATAGTAATTCAGATTCTTGATTTGTTTGTTTGTTTGTATGGTGTTTTGACGTTGCATGGAACCAGTGGTTATTCAGCAACGGGACCAACGGCTTTACGTGACTTCCGAACCACGTCGAGAGTGAACTTCTATCACCAGAAATACACTTCTCTCACACTTCAGGAGAATGCCCGGGAATCGAACTCGCAGCCACCGAGGTGGCAGGCCAAAGACCATATCGATCTTCAGATGCTTGATAACCGAATGGAATTCCAGCTTAGTCTCAAACATCAAACGTAAGTAAAACTAATAAATATTTTTTGCAAAGACAACCTACTTAAACTATAATTGGGCACAGTTGGCCACAGTGATCACTAAACTTCTCTATTTCCTAAATCTTTCGAATTTACTCTTTTCACTGGAAATCTTGAAATCCGAAACGAAACGAATGAAAACATTCTATCCGGGGGTCAGGTTCTGTTCTCTTTCGTCTGTCACCGGTAGGGGAATAGTAAGCATTATTACTTAAGGTTCTTTACAGCGTACCTTCGACACCTAGCTGCAACCCGTTTCATTCATTTTACTGCACCTCCTTTCATATTCTCTCTTTTCCATCTTATTTTCCACCCACTCCAAACAATTAATTTGTGGTGCAACTGCTTTGAGGTTTTCCTCATTTTACACCTTTCAAACCTTTTACAGTCTATTTCCGTTTCAGCGCCGAATGACCTCATAGGTCCCAGTGCTTGCCCTCTGGTCTAAATTCTATATTCCATTCTATTCAGTTCTTTCGTCTGTCGTTCTTCTCCTCGCCCTCAGAACTGGGGTATAAATGAGGCCATTGGTCTGTTTTATATAAAAGTAGAAGGAAGAGGTGTATAAGAAGCAGGGGTAAAGGGAAGAGAAAGAAGAGGAGGAATAAGAATAGATACAAGAAAGGAAGGACTAAGAGGGCAGTACAAGGAGGAGGAGGAGGAGGATACGAGGAGATATAACAGTAATCGGAGGACTAAGTGGAGGAACTGGAGGAGTTATAAGAGAAGGAAGAGAGATACAGAAGGAGGGAGAGGAAGAAAAATAAGCATAGAAGGCACGAGAAAAATAATATTAAAGAGATTATGTGAGGGTTGAGTAAGAGAAGAACACAAGAATGAAATGAGAAAGATGGAAAAGCTTAGGAAGAAGATAAGGCGAGAGGACGAGGAGATAAGGAGAACGTAGTTTTGGGACATGGAGAATGCACAGATTAATAATGGCGGCGAATAATAATAATAAAAAAAAAAATGGTTTCAGCTCTGGAAACATATGTTAGGGGCGTGTGGTTGAGACTTCATTAAGGCGTCCGTACGCCAAGTACTGTACTTAGCATTAGGGGAGAAGTTGGGGAGGGGGGGGTGTTAGTGGAATCCGTACTTACGCATGCATGCACTTAGTAATTGCAGGTACAAAGATATAAGCATTCACATGAGTACATAAAGCATAGGTTACACTTTTATATATATATATATATATATAGATATATATATATATATATATATATATATATATAGATATATATATATAGTCTATATTATAATAAAACAGCGACTCTTCAACCACTTAAATAACTGCTCTTGACATACAACAAGGGAGATTCAACCCCTGAAAAACGAGCATTTACTTATATCAGCGGGAGGCAAATATATTATAAAAAGAAAGGCAGTACTTCAGCAACCACCCTAAAAGAACTTCAAGACCCTGTTACAAGTTCAAAAGCACTAAAATCAGAAGATAACAAATTCTTAAAGCTGAACGTTAACGACATCGTTATCAATCAAACTTAAAGACTATTCTATTACAAAGTGAACAGACTTGTACCGTAGAAAGGCCGCATCAGCGGAGACTGTCAAGACAGTCGGATGGGGTTTGATCTGTTATACAAAAAAACTTATCAATGTCCAGGTAATCCACTGAGATACACCATTTTAACCGTAGTAAGTATACGGAAAGGAATTGTGCAAATGCACGTTCCGTGTACAGTACGTGTTTGTCGGTGAGCTAATTTTAACAGATAAGACTTACATCAAAAGAGAATTGCCGGTGTGCTACTTATAACATATAAAATTGACATCGAGAGAGAGAGAGAGAGAGAGAGAGAGAGAGAGAGAGAGAGAGAGAGAGAGAGAGAGAGAGTAATACTTCAAGCAACCGCAGTGATCAAGAATTGAAGAATCAACTTGTCGCCTAGAATATGTTAACGACGTAATATCTAAATTCCCAGGCATTTAGCAGCAAATAACCATCTCAACTTTTACACCACGACATATCGACCAGCCACATCTCACTGTCTGCCAACTAAACGTGTCTTTCAATGCACATTTCCAACACTTCTTGAGGTTTTGCCGGGGAAAAGGTAACAGGACGTGGCGTACCCGTTAAACAGAGAGCATTAGACACATTGAGACGAGGTGGTTTGGGAGAACAATCGAGAGGAATTTTTAAAATTTGCGAAGAAACCCTGAGATCGCTAACGTGAAAGCAAATGCATCCATTACTGTTGGTGCCTCTAGATTTATATGTAATTGAGTTATTCGTACTCTGCGACAACAATCAATATCAATACCCAATGAGATAATATTTACAAGACTGGAAGGAATTTAGAAGAAACTTGCATCCACCGACACGAGACTACAAAAATTGAAAAATTAATGCAAGGGAAGGTCAGAGAAAAGTAATGAACTGTGCGGAATAATTGTATTCTGTAAAGAGGCCAAAACCATAATTATCGACAGAGAGAGAGAGAGAGAGAGAGAGAGAGAGAGAGAGAGAGAGAGAGAGAGAGAGAGAGAGAGAGAGAGAGAGAGAGAGATTATTTTTGCACAAATATGTACTGAAAATTTATAACTCTGTCGTAAGGAATAAGGCAGACAATTCTGTCCAAAAGTAACCGGGATATAGAAAAAAAAACGATTATAACTGAAATGAAAAAGAAAACGTTCCACAGAGAACGGAAAATGTTTATCATTAAGGGGAAAACGGAAAATAGAGATTATTCTATTTAAAAATGCCAGTAGAAACTGATGCAGCTCAAGTCAAAGAGAAAAATTTATAGTAAGAACGCTAGACGCTCCTGTTGACACAAAAATATTCGCAAAATTCAAAACTTAACTTACAGAGCGACAGGATGACCCACAGAGATTGGTCTGTTTGTTTGTTTGTATGGCGTTTTGACGTTGCATGGAACCAGCGGTTATTCAGCAACGGGACCAACGGCTTTACGTGACTTCCGAACCACGTCGAGAGTGAACTTCTATCACCAGAAATACATATCTCTCACTCCTCAATGGAATGCCCGAACTCGCGGCCACCGAGGTGGCACGCCAACACCATGCCGACCACGCCACCTAGGCGCTCCCGCAGTGATTGGCACCTGTCGATGCCCAGTACCGCAAGATGACATGACTGATATTCCCGTTCGATGGCACACTACCATTCTTTTCCCATGGTACCATTAATTTTTTCCTTGTCATGGATTATTCACATTTCTTGATCTACTGAGAGAGAGAGAGAGAGAGAGAGAGAGAGAGAGAGAGAGAGAGAGAGAGAGAGAGAGAGAGAATTCTGTCCAATAAGTGAGGTTGTAGTCACTGACAACGCGAGGGAGATTTCACAGAAAGTAGGGACTGGTTTTCGCTTACTCGTGGAGTAAGCCTACAAACTACTTTGTGGTTGTCGATGCGTGTGAGTTAGGGGGGGGGGGGGGGGGCGCCAGTGTGGTGTAGGAAAACCTATAAAGTTCTGAAAAAGGTGTTTCACGATGAGTTAAAAGATACATGAATTTCAGAATAGGAAATCTATGATTATTTGAATGAAAATGTAAAAAATAAATAATGTGCATGTCAAACAGTACAAAAGAATGATTTCTAATAAAATATAGCGTATTTATTCTATTTGACCGTAGATTTTAGCATGCCCTCCAAGTAAGCTGGAGTTCGGATCACGCCTTGTTTTCAAGTATTTTTTAAAATCTAGTGACATATGCATATATATGTATATAAATATATATATATATATATATATATATATATATATATATATATATATATATATATATATATATAATTTGTATAACTTTTTTTTTTATTTTATTCCAAGCCAGGGGTAGTCATGAGATGGGTGAGGGGGAGGAGGGCTAGCGGGCCAGTTTTTTTTTTTTTTTTTTTTATTTGGGAATTACCACGCGTGATTTTTCGTATATGATAAATGAATGCATTGAGTTCATGGGGTAGGAGTGGGAGGGGCACGCCGGCTTTTGGGAGGAGAATTAAGTATTAATAAATTACACAAAATGAAATACGATACAGGCTTCGTTTGAATAAGTATGTAAACTGGGGAGAGAAACAAAAATACAGAAATAATTCATCAAAAACATATCAGCAAATTAATAGCCAAATAATGAACTAATAAAAACTAAATGAAATGAACATTAGGTTAAAGAAATCAACAGCCAAACCCATAAATAAATCTAAAAGCATTTTTTAAATTTCAAGGTGAATACCTCAATAATAAACATTTGATAAACATAAGAATAAATGAATGAAGATGCAGTAGACGAATACGGACATAAAAAGTTAAACAAATATAACTTGATAAATAAACAAGCAAACAGGACACAGGAAAAATGTGATAAAGAAAAACAATTAAGCAGATAAATATAAATAAGTAAACTTGAAAAATTAAGACAAAAAGTTTTGCGAATATCAAACTGAATAAAAAGAAAAAGAGCATGGACAATAACGACAACAAAATCAATCAAAAACTGCAAAAATTAAACAGAATTCTCAATCAAACTAAATAGCTTAAAGTAAACTGGATTCTCAATCAAGTAAAAATTGCAGAAATCAAACAGAATTCTCAATCAAACAAAATAGCAGAAATTAACTGAATTCGCAATCAACCAAAAATTGCAGAAATCAAACTGAATTCTCAATCAAGCAAAACAGTAGAAACCAACTGAATTCTCAAACAAAATAGCAGAAATTAAACTGAACTCTCAGTCAAACAAAACAGCAGAAACTAGCTGAATTCTCAAACAAAATAGCAAGAATCTAACTGAATTCTCAGTCAAACAAAATATAAAAAATCAAACTGAATCCTCAATCAAACTGGATGAACCCAAACTTAATTTTCAAACTGAATTCTCGGTCACACAAAATAGCAGGAATCGAACTGAATTCTCAGTCGAACAAACCAAAAGGCGATTTCAACCCCAAAAAGGAAGGAAGGAACCAGCCTGGCAACGCTATGTAAGTCATTGGCGCGCATGACCGAACCGCAGCCTCTCGCCACGAAACGTTACTTAGGCCATAACTCACGCCTAATCCGCACGTCCTCACATACTTCCGTTCACCCTCGTAATGAGGGTGACCTCACCTTCTCCTCCTCCTTCTTTTTCTTCTTCTTCTGCCGATCGCGCGGGTTAATATCAGTGCCACCTGGGTTCAGATACCTTGCCCAAAAATAGTTGTCAATACGGAAATGCAGCGTGTTCAACCCCCATTTACAGTCATCATACGTATGGTTAGAACGATTTCACTATTTGAATACATATAGTTATAGTATATATATATATATATATATAAATATATATATATATATATATATTATATATATATATATAATGTGAGGGTGTATTAAGGTATTATTTTCATTGGCCATACTAATATAAAAAAAACTAAGCAGCTAAACATTTTTAACTGTTACTACGTAGCACCTCATATTAAAAGCTGAGTCTGCCCTCGGAGAAAAATGACACAATAGACACAACGGGGCACCTGAAAACACGAAGTTCAATTTCTGTTAAGTCGTAAGTCGCTACCGTGAACATAATTCCAATTAGCGAACCTCCGCCGAGCATGAAGTCTACCTTAAAAATACAGAACAAAGGAGCACGAAGGGAAACAGGGGGGAAAAAATAATAAATAAGAATAAGGTTAGGAAGGCGGGGGTTTTGGGGGGTGGGGAGGGGGGGGGAGTCAACCGAGGTTTAGTGCCTTCGCAGTCGTCAAGGGTAACAAGCAGAAACAGAAGTGTAACATGACCCTAACACGAAAATCACAAATAATTACGTCACTAATTACTCTTTGTTTGGGGGGAATAACATTTCCTTATGTGTGTTGCCTTGTGGAGGTTATGTGTGTTCCCTTCTAAAGGTTGAGGTGGCCTATCTAATTATAAAAAAAAAATATTTAATTAATATTCATCACCTCCAGGTAATCTACCAATGCAATGCAACAAAATGATTTACTAGCACAAATATTAAATCAAATGTTATTTTAGATTTATCTATTAAGGTTGCTGAAAGAGTTTATATAAATATAAGAATAAATTCCTTTCATTTCATCTCTCAATCGGAAAACCATACAATTAACAATGTAAATTAAGTCCAAAAGGTAATGGGGTGAATGATTCCTAATTTATCTGCAAATGTGATTAACGCTGAAAATAATAGTAGATATCTGTATGAGGCCGCTACCTTACCGTAACACAATAAACCGGGCTGCATCATTCATAAGAAGTACCGCGAAATTATGCAACGTAAAACCTTCACGGTCTGATTAACTCTGCAATGGATCGCGGACTCGTCCAGCTGTCGCATGACGACGGCAAGGAATCGATATTAAGATCACCTGTGATCCCCGAACGCGCGTGAAATATTCTGTGCGGAATTTTCACCCTCGTCACTGAAGATTCCAGATAACCTTGGAATGTCCGATTCCCCGTTTCATTGTTTTCTTTCTTTTTACATCGTAACTTCCTCGGGAATCCCAGTTAGGGTAGGCTCGGGAATCTCCTCGTTTTCTTCCTACTTTCCAAAGTTGGATTAAGCTGCTTATTAAAGATCATATCAATTGATTGCCATGGTACTCGTAACGCTAGTTGTGCAAAACTCGGTATTCTTGATTTTTTTCTTTTCGCTTTTTACAATGTCAAGCTAATCACACAAAAATACTTAAACAAAACATTTCGTTTTCTAAATGTTCAGTTAATCGATTACCACAAAAACAAAATATTAAAAAAAAAAACTTGAGTATAATAAAACTAAGATCTTCCCCATTGTTACAAGGTGTTTATGACTTAGAATATTATTATCTTAGATACTAAAAGACGAAGTTTTTAATGCTATATAAATCAATTGACTGGGTAGGCCACTAGCGTGTAAAATGCAAAATTTTAAAACGACACCTCAAGATAGATAAGACATATCTCCACACCTGTCATACGATCAATATCACACTGAAAATATATCTTTTTTTTTTTTTTTTTTTTTTTTTTTTTTTTTTTTTTTTTTTTTTTTTTTTTTTTTTTTTTTATAAAATTCCATTCCGACGCTAGTTGCTTTTTTTCTAGTTTTTTTTTGCGAGATAACGGTTTTCCGTGATGGAAAAGCAGGCGAAAGTATCAGTTCTCAGTACCTGCTGGTCATATCGAGGTGCTTGCGACCAAATCACAGGAAAGAGGAGATCGTAGCTTATCATTTTATAATATCTATCATTCCCGAAGCAGAGGGACAACCGAGCTTAAATTTTCCTGTGCTACGCCGGACCACAGTTTCAGGAAAAAGAAGAAGAAGAAGAAGAAGAAGAAGAAGAATCTCAACTTCTAGGAAGAATATGACCTAGCAGAGGAAGAAATAAATAACGAAACTTTTAGGATAAGACGAATAAAAATGAAACTTGATCAAGACGTTTTACATAGAGCAATACTCCAAAAATATAATTCCCATTAAACATTAAACTGTCAAAAAACGGTAACGTTACTTCTTGTCTATCTACATTTTTGCAAGACACAAACACCATATGATATATATATATATATATATATATATATCTATATATATATTATATATAATATATATATATATATATATATATATAGTATAATATATAGATATATATATATATATATATATATACTATATATATATATATATATATATAAATATATATATATATATATATATATATATATACTATATATATATATATCATATATATCTATATATATATATATATATATATGTATGTATATATATATATATATATGAGATGAGAGCATTCACATTACTTATAAAGCAAATTCCTCATAATCACTAACGCCCAAGACATTAACTACAGTCCCACCAAGCATGACTTCAGCACTCATGTAGATGTCATGCTACACTAAACCCTTGTATTTGTTAGTATTTCAATACATTTCCGGAAGAGTATGGAAAGCCACTGAATCCGAAATTCTCAAACTTCACAAAGATTACAATCAGTGCCATCAAAGGTTTTTTTTTTTTTTCTTTTTTTTTTTTCAGGACGTTCATCCGCGCCACTCATTAAGAAGTTCAGATGAACGGAACGTCACGCGCGGGAATCATTTCCAAGAGAGCTTCAATTCCAGTGGATGAGCGGAATGAATTCGGCATTTAAATGGATCCACTTAATTCGAGCCAGACGCTTGGGTTGCATCTCCCTCATAGTCCAGTTGTTAAAATAATTAAGGAAAATTCGGTGCCGTTACTTGGTCGAGGTGAATTTCTTCCTTTATATTTATTCCATTTTTTTACAATATTTGCTCATCATTTTTTACACAAACGTCAATTCTGCGCTCTCTCTCTCTCAATCTCTCTCTCCGTATACACACACACACATATATATAAATATATACATATATATACGCTATATATATAATATATATATATATATATATATATATATATATAATATATATGTGTTGTGTGTGTTGTGTGTGTGTGTATATATATATAATATATTAAATAAATATATATTATATATATATAATATATATATATATACATACATACATACATACATACATAACATACATAACATAACATACCAACATATATGGTGATTAGATCTCAGCTCATGTTTTAGTCCAAAAACATCATGTTCGAGTATAAACCTTTATGAAATCATAAAGCTGCACTAAGTTGTCAAAGACCCAGTCAGTGATCTCATCCAGTTGCGCAGAGAGGAGAAGCGATAATAAAAACGAACTTCAGAAGTAGAATGATTTGCTAAGTGAGGAATATGAAACAAACAAGTGATCTGAAGGTCAGCTGAGAAAAGAAACAGGTTACAAGACATATAGGAACTGACATCATCATAATCAGTCCAGATAAGGAACTATAATATATACATATGCATAAAAAAACAACGTAATTTAATGCATAAGAATTTTGCTGATATAGCCTTCGCCCAGAACAATCAGAACCTATGTTAATGAGAAGACTCCAAAATGACTAAAAAGCAATCTGAAGACCTTTGGGGATCTCCATTCAGGCGAGTTTCTTGTTGTCATATGCAAAGCGCTTTAGAAAGTAAGAAAAGCGCATCAATGCAAAAAAGAAGTTTACTGGACGAAGTGTAAAACTCTACCTTTCCAAGGAGAATGTTGGAAAACTAAAAAAAAATGAAAATAAAAAAAATTGAAAATTGCTGAAACCATGATGGAAAGATGAAGGTTGAGCAAAATGTAAAGGTCAAAGAACAATCGATGCCGCAAAGCGCAATGCCAAGTCAACGGCCAAATGCATCAGACAAACACAAACACACACACACACACACACGCACATACACACTTGTATACGTGCGAGCGTGTGCGAACGAATATTCCGGGTAATATAACTTATACATACTCTATCTACTTATCAAAATGGACAATTTTTTAAAATATAAACAAGCAATAATTATAACAGAGTAAAGGAAAAAGCTACCACTAAACGACAAGTCCCAGCAGAGAGAGAGAGAGAGAGAGAGAGAGAGAGAGAGAGAGAGAGAGAGAGAGAGAGAGAGAAGACTTCCCTTAGAATCTTTCGTGAGGAGGATAAAGCTTTTCACTGCAATTATTGTTTCAAACTGATATATATATATTATATATATATATATATATATATATATATATATATATATATATATATATATATATATATATATATAGAGAGAGAGAGAGAGAGAGAGAGAGAGAGAGAGAGAGAGAGAGAGAAGGAGGAAAATTTGCATCAATCTTTATGAATTAGAGCCACTCCATAGAACAGTTAATAACCAAGGAACAAGCTTCCCTCCCGAACGGCATAAAGATTCCATCTACGTTCATTCACCCTCCAGTACCTTCCTATCTTAGCCTGTAATTTCAAAATCTCGTTCCAAAATGAACAGCTGACGGGAATCTCCATTTCTTTCTCTCCTGACACTATTTCCTACTAACTCAACTTTCAGGCCTTTGTATTCATTCCATGGGCTTTGTCCTTTGCACCTACGCCGCTTTGCAATCACCACCTTGCATATTTCAATGCACAATTGCATGTTATATGCTTTCGCAAACTTTGCATAGTCTGCGACGTTAGAGCAGAGAACAATTGCTATTCTACCCTTCACGTTACGACCAAATAAACAATATCCAAAGGGCCGTAAAACGTTATAGCCTTGTGAGAGAGACTTCTGCACTTTCCCACTGCTTTCGATAAGTAGTCGATGAAAAACGCAAAAAAAATGATGACAGCTTTCTCTCATGGTTTGTCTTCAGCGAAGATATATGAACCATAAATTATTCATTACAAAAGATTTTTTTTCCGCTTATTATATTTTCATTACAAAAGATTTTTTTTCCGATTAAAATTATATGTTCATTTTAAACAAGTAATCGTAATTCCACTCACTGTCTTGTCGAATAAAATAGCCTTGTAGTCAGAACTTAAATCTGTTAGAAATTGTTTATTACGTACTAGTAATTGAAATTATCCACCCGTATCAAAATTGCTTTGACAGGGTTTTCTGTCAAAACCAGTTCAAAATTAGTTATAATGAACTGCATTAGGATTTTATGAAGACCGTGACTGTCTGGGTATAGAATTTGATTTTGATCACATTAATTTCTGGAGCAAACCTGTACTAGACATAACTGTGGCAGTGGGAAGTATTCATTCTTATGAAATCATCATCAATAGGTCAAGCCAAAACTTGAAAGAAAAAATAAAATAGAAAATAAAAAACAAAGAGAGAGAGAGAGAGAGAGAGAGAGAGAGAGATATCAGAGAAGTAACTAGTTTTCTCACACGAATTACGTTCCATTTTCTAACACTTTTTTTTTTTTTTTTAACTAGACATGACTCCGGTTCGCGAAAATTGAAGGAACAATCTCATCACTCCATGCAAATAGAGAGTTAAGACAAAACCTTTTAAAAGAATCTCTCTCTCTCTCTCTCTCTCTCTCTCATCTCACTCTCTCTTTAAGGAAGTTCATTTCCTCAGAAGGGGAAGTGGGGGAGGGGGGAATTAGTTCTCGGAAAGTATGACAGGAATTCTTCCCGACCTTTATGTATAGAGCGAAATTAATCAGGCACTCGACAAGTATTAAGTTAAAAATTTTAGTGCCCTTCTGTACAAAGCTGTGAATACGGAACCTACAGAGAGAGAGAGAGAGAGAGAGAGAGAGAGAGAGAGAGAGAGAGAGCTGACCTTCTGTGTATGCGTATACAGAAAATAAATTACACAGCTAACTGCAAAACTTTGCTCGAGACAGATTGAGGTAGATGGACAGACAGACACATAATATATATATATATATATATATATAATTATATATATATATATATATATATATATATATTATATAATAACACACGCATACGCGCACAGAGAGAGAGAGCAAGAAGTTTATATATGCAAGTCATATTACTGACCTATAATCATGAACCAGAAGCGAAAGTTTGATGACATTTAGACCCTCACACAAAAGAATTTTCCCATGCTAGTAACACCTCGCTAAAAAAAGAAAAGAAAAACAAAAAAATAAAAAGAAGGAAAAAGACGGAAAAACAAAAAAATATCCACGCAAAAAAAAACGCATTTGTGTGGTTACAAGAGAAAAAGCAAGGTGAAGTGAAAAAAGAAAAAAAAATTTCTCTCTCTCTCCTCTCTCTCTCTCTCTCTCTCTTCTCTCTCTCTCTCTTTCATATACATACATATATATATATATATATATATATATATATATATATGATATATATATGTATGTATGTATGTATGTATGTATGTATGTATGTATGAGTGTTTAAGCTTTGCTAAGGTTATATGTCTCTACGGAAGGGAGGATTAAGTCTCTCTCTCTCTCTCTCTCCTCTCTCTCTCTCTCTCTCTCTCTCTCCATAAAGTAGACGAGGATCTCCTAGAATATTATCTGTAGAGAAATGGGTAATCATTTCCTCTTTATCGCTTCAACGCGCAACGGATACTATATACATCAAAATTCCACAGACATCTGTAGCCGATAGCTTTCGAGTCGTAAAAGATGCAAAAGTCATCTACCGTCTTCGCAGACTCTTCCACAATGATTACCCGATGCGTTAATCGGATTTCGTTCCGCAAAAATGAAAATACAATGAGACGCCAAGATACAATGAGTCGCCAAGATACAATGAGACACCAAGATACAATGAGATGCCAAGATACAATGAGACACCAAGATATGCGTCCCGTGGGAACGATACGCCTTGTCTTTCGCCACCAGGAGTCGGCAAAACGGGCAAAGAACCACATTCCCAAAGACTTGCTTGGGAACACGTTAACTTGTTGCATCTGTTAATATCATCCGTACCTGACTAGAGAAGCTCCTCTCCTATAGACTTCTATAGAGAATGCTCCGCCACACACAAAGCAAATACTACGAACTTGAATACTTTCAACAACATATAGAGAAGGTCGGATGTCTTCAAGCGTCATTCCTGTGTTGACTGAAGGTCGGACTTCGATTACTTTCAATGCAATTTCATAAAATGAAATTTGCCCACAAAGGTAACTGTTTTGATTGATCTTCATCAATGCCCTTAAAATACTCTTTTACTTTTGTTCTTAGATTAGTGCGAATTACGTGGCTGTTAGTCAAAGACGGTGAATGTCTGTATTTTGACTATCCAGGCAAAGCTATCGTGTCGCAACGGAAGAAACCAACATGAACAATCAAAAGGACAAACTCTAAAATAATCAGTTTCAAAAAGTAATCCACGTTGTAAAGAATGATATAAAAATATTGCCAGAGTGACGCAACCGACAAAAATAACGATAACAACAAGAGCACTATGTCAGTCGCCAGGGTCGTAACCTCTGTATCTACTGAATAGCATGAATTAAGTCATCCATGACTTAAAAACCTTTGAAGGAATCAACAAATAATAAAAAACCAACAAACAAGTAACTACCAATCATCGGTGATTTTCTTTTGGATTATTTTCTTTTGGATTATTTTCTTTTGGATTATTTTCTTTTGTGCGTGTGTGTGTTTTGTGTGTGTGTGTGTGTGTGTTTAACCGTTACGTGTGAACGAACGGTTTCCTGATGTCTCAAACGAAACAGGGAAGACATGTTTGACCTATACTTGATTTAAAAAAAAAAAAAAAGTCGAAGATTACTATATTTCAATCGCATATCGACATATTTCTTACATTATTGGTGGTTCTAAGTAACGGAACGCCGATTTGCAAAACTAACTCACTCTCTCTCTCTCTCTCTCTCTCTCTCTCTCTTCTCTCTCTCTGTGAGAGATCATACGCTCACATTTGCCTCGCAGGCTATGCAATTATCATAAATCACTTAGGAAAGAACGTGAACATTACGACGGAGTCAAGTAGGGGGTATTTTGTCGCTTTCTACAAGTATCACACTCGATCTCCAACCGTTCTTGCTTAAATTTACTCAGCTCTCTCTAAATGAGATGTTACTCCGGGACAGTTCTTATTTATTTATTTATTTATTTTATCTTTCATCGTGGGGACATGACTGTTATCCCTTAAGATTCCGTTGCAAAATCAAAATTCCATGGACAATAACTAAACATACAAGGAAATCATGTACGCCCATGTACGTACTCATTTCAGTTACTTGCTAAGGGGATTTTCAGTACATGCACAACCTAATTAAACATTATTATTTACATGCAAACGTAATAAGACCAAACACTCATAATACTATATTATTAATATAGGATATTATATTTATAATATATATAGATATATTATATATATATATAAATATATATAGCTAATATCAGTATATTATCATTCACATACACACCCACATAAATAAAATTAGTGAATCTCAAACAAATTAAAAGATACAAACGCGTGAAAATGCACTCTCTACAATTATAATGAAAATAAAAAACGCAAACAATTCCATTTAATAAATGACATTCGATTAAAACACTTAACGGATAATCACAATACACAATACGCCACAACAACTTGAATACAAATACGCATTCAGAAACACGCAAACAGACACATACGCACACCAGGTACTTTTGCCCAAGTCGTATCCAGTAACTTTTACCGCGTAACTTATACTTAACTCGGAACAATATGTCTATCCGATACTTTCACATGCTATCTCACGAGCGAGCCATCCGCATCTTACGCTGTTGGTATCAACGAGAACCCGGGAATAAAGATTGGTCGGAAAGGAACCGATGCTTTTTCATCAATAGTCCTCTGTCGAAATTTGCTATGTTGCTGTTTTCTCATTTCACGCCACTGTCACCAGTGAGGTCATTATGTCTTCTACTGAAAAAAAAAAAAAAGTGGTGGTGCTGTTGTTTCACCTAACTGTGCTACTATTACTACTACTAAACCAACAACAAGAACAACAACAACTACTACTACTACTACTACTAATGCTACTGCTATTACTACTACAATAATGCGATAATTTCTACTAAGACGACTATTACTCCTACTATAACTACTGCTATTACTACTACAGTTATTACTACAACAACAATTACTAATACTAATAATACTACTACTGCTACTGCTGCTGTTATTACTACTACAATAATACAATAATTAGTACATACTACAATTACCACTACTAGTACTACTACTACTGCTGCCGCTATTATTACTACAACAATTACTACTACTACTAGTAGTTACATTTGCAACTGCTATTTGCGTTCTTTCTTGTTCTAATACCTTTTCACACAAGTAAAATTACTGCTACTCCTAATTATGATGATATATGCCGATTTTTTTTTCTTTTTTTTATTATTCTGCCTCTTCTCGCTTCTGTTACTAATTTTTTATAATTATGATGCATGCTGCTTCTGCTGTTCTACCATCTCTCGGTACTATGGATGTCGCTTACAGCGTCGTGCAAATATGGAATCCGAAATTGACACTTTTGGCCTCCAATAACATATCATAACTTTCTGGGTCACGAAATTTCGTGGAGTCCTCTTAATCGCATGATTCGTTAATATACTTTCATTTAGTTTCTCTCTCTCTCTCTCTCTCTCTCTCTCTCTCTCTGGTCTTGGAAAGTAGCCAAAGTAGATTTGAATACACTTTTACGGACCGGTTTCCAGAACACACACACACACACACACAAAAGACGAGAATAGAAAGTGACTGTCAAGTATATATACATTATAATCACTTTTCCAGTCACTTCTACAAGGTCCCTCACAGTCCTTCCAAACAATATATTTGACCTAAAAGGAGCATACACTCTTCTATGGCCCGCTAGCGAATTTAACTAGCATCTAATTTACTCGGGCGAGCGTTATAAAAACTGGGGGGAAAAAAGTGAAGAAATCAAAGTTTCCTTTGAGCACCTGGCGTGCGTTACCGCGCACAGAAGAGCATTGCGTAAGTGAAGGTGTACCTATTGTTACGCAGCCTAACTCTAATTACGCAGAAGGTAGTTATTAAAGCCGGCATCTCCTTTTAACGAGCGTCTGGCGTATTGCAGTGGAAGAGAGAACAGAGATCTGGATAGATATGCAAATCGTCCAAGTGGCCGATGAACAACATGCACACGGGAAACAAGGACACTCAAATACACACACGCACACACACAAACACACACAGTTTCCCTCGATGCAGAATCCTTGGACGTAATGGAAGGGAAAGTTCGATGGAAATCGCTGAAATTGCCTCTTGTCTTGTATACAGAATGTGAGAAAAAAAATGGAAAGGCTGCTGCTGCTTCAGTCAAGGTTCAAAGTTAGTGACCGCAACATAATTTGAGCTTATCATGAAAAGAATACGCGCAGGACGAATGAGTTGAAAATATGGCGAACGCTTGGCTGGTTTCAGTGACTGCGTCTTCCAAAAGGAGTGTTACGTCAACGTCATGGTTAATGTAATTAGCATTTGACGATTATGAGTCCAAATAGGAATACATACGCAAGAAGATAAGACTGTTAGGACCTTCTTGAGCACTAGTAAATAGAAATAAAAACAGTATATAGAGGATACGGTAGGTTTACAATAATGTTTTGTATACAAACACACACACACCTATATGTGTGTTAGTGCAAAACATTATTATAATCTTACCATATCCTCTTATATATCATTTCTATTTTTAAATGTGTAGTTTGCTCAAAAAGCTCCTTTCCATTTTTTGCTTGTTGCGTATCTATTCCCATTTGGAATCATGAAAAAAATGCTAATTACATTAACTTACACACTTTACATATATAGGCATATATATATATTATATATATATATATATATATAATATATATATATATTATATATATATATATAATATATATATATATATATATATATATAAAAGATATATATATAAATATATATATATATATATATATATATATATATATATATATATATATATATATACACGTGTCAAATGTGTGTGCTTATATTTCTGCAACTAAAGATGACAACAATAACCACGCCATATGCACCACAATAATTCAATCTAGAGAATATCAGCCATTAGAGAAAATAAACAAGAAAGTGAAATCACCGACAACAACGCTTGTCGTGTTCACGTCTCCAGCCTCTTTATCTTCATTGCCACCAACGTCATTATTTCCTTAAGTATCTTCATCCAGACAAAATACGACCCCAGATAAAATGGGGTTTGGAGAAAGTTCGTGCGACGTTCTGGATTAAGTATTTGAAAGTAGTGTTTTTAAGTATTAAATCGTTTATAGCTAAACGTATTTGAAGGGAGACTTTTCAAATAACAAGAAATCTAAAGATTAGAAGTATTTAATCATTTACAGCTAAATGTGATTGCGATTAAAACGATTATACTAAAAAAAAATCAAAAGACTTGTCTTTTAAAACGTATGTTCAAGACTAGCTTTTTCTAAATATTAAAAACCTAAAGGTAGTATTTAAAAGGTGTTTTAAAAATTAGTGTTATTTTTCTTTCTTTTCTTAAACGACTAAATTTAAACATGGTGTAATAAATTAAAATATTCAAATGGCAATAAAAACTCCCTGTTACTGTACTTTTCCTGTACGTATTCAAAAGTATTGTGTCTCTTGTTAAATCAACTTTTTTAAACAAGATGTAGCCAAATTTTACATAGTAAGCTTTACTTCCTTGTATCAAATATCACTATCTATAATGCAGCTCTTAAAAAAAAAAAAAAAAAAAAAAAAAAAAAAAAAAAAAAAAAAAACCTAGGAAAAATACTATCCTAAAAAACACCTGTACTTGAGTCTGAATTCAGAAACGTGGGCCAAAATTCAAACAAGTGTTTGATTCCAGTCACTACAAGCCACATCAAATACAAGACTTATAACTCCCCACGCCCCTATGAACCTGACCCTGCCAAACCTTCTTTACTAACAAATTTGGCGTTGACATGTATGGACCGCCTCCTTCCCATGATCCCATCTTTTCAGGGCCCCGATTTTATGGGGGTGTCATCCCGACATCCCCATAATTAGGGTTGTAATCTGGTTTCATCGTTAACAATGCAATCGAAGTCTGTCGAATTATCGCTCTCCAGACATCAACCAACACGCGATATCTCCCCCCCCCCCCCCCCCCCCCCCCTAAAAGAGGA
Source organism: Macrobrachium nipponense (assembly GCF_015104395.2). Lineage (NCBI taxonomy): Eukaryota > Metazoa > Arthropoda > Malacostraca > Decapoda > Palaemonidae > Macrobrachium > Macrobrachium nipponense. The sequence continues at coordinate 26,898,370 of NC_087204.1, read as the reverse complement.
GGTGAATTCCATTACCTAATCAACATGTAAATTATAAGACTAAAATAAAGCCAACTTGAAGATCGTGTAATTATATAAGAATTAAGGCTACAATATTTCCGTTAAGATGGAAATAACCGAATCAACTAGGCTTCTCTGATTGATATTTTTTGTCACTTACAAAGAACAGGGCAACACTCAAGAGGGCCTTGTAGGGGCGTACCTCAGTCTTGGAGAAATGAGGAAAAAGAAAAGGTGGAATGAAAATAATGTGGTGTCTATCGCAAGGAGAAGAGATAGACAGTCCTCCAAGAGCGGTAAGGAGTAACCAGCTCGTATCATTCTTATCAAAATAAGTACAAAATCTGATTTAACTACAGCCAATGCACCTGCAAAGCAGACAGCCTAAATAAGAGAACGAAATAAGAAATAGAGATAAAGTAACAGACAAATAAATGTTTTCGAGCAAAAATCTGAACAGAGGAACTCCCTAAAGACTGTTTGCCTCCCGAGTGTCACTTTGGAATGCGGGAACCCGTCACGTACGATTTCACCCGATTTAACACGGCGTTTTAACAGCAACGCTCACGAGATGCTGGCCACTAATTCAAGACAGCCGTGATGGACGCAGGTCTTCATTAAGGTACCTTTGTCCTAACAACTTTGGGGACTATCCATCAGACGAGCCAACCTCTAATTAATGGGGAAAAGGAAGTAAAATAATATTAATAATAATAATGAGTACAGGAAGGCTATCCACCAGAACCTATCATTCATCCAATTATCAAGGGAAAAGAGAGGAAACAAAATGAAGATACGATGAACTTCAGCCTTAATTGATCCTCATAGCAGGTCAGTTTCCCAAAGTATTAAGGAAAACGCTAACTCTACGAAAATACAACACTAAATTCAGAAGCTCGAAAACCAAGCGGCAAAAGTAGTTAATTTCAATAACTGAGAAATATAAGACTGCCTGATCACACCATCTGCCACGTACATCATCAACATTAAGAGGGAGTCGTTAAAATAAGTTATGAAGAAAAACGAGTACCATAAAGCAATCCATTAATGTCTGCGTTTATTAGCTTACCACAAGATTGAGCAGTAACGCAACTATATCATTTTGGTAATTATGAATACCGACGTTTGCCATATGGAATAATAATAAATGTGTGAATGAAATCTTTAACAGCCTCTCTCTCTCTCTCTCTCTCTCTCTCTAGTCAAAATAAAAAGTCCTGTCACCACATGCTATCAAGAAAATATGACGTCACGCTACTCTAACCAAACCCGCCTCATTAACAACACATTTTTTCAATTTCTCACCCGTAATTAACATTTTCGGGCAGCGATTAAATTCCTTTGTGATGAAAAATGCGAAACCCAGAGATCGGCACCTCGTCTCAGACGAGGAACCAGTCCAAATTAAATGGATAAGCCGCTTCCTTCCAAATGTAAAGCGGCAGGATGTGTGGTTCATTAACGTTGTTAATAGTGAGTGATAAGCTTAATGCTACATATATAAAGGGGGCGAAGGGTTGGGGTCGCTTTCCTTACACGGCAGGAACGATAATCAAATAGAATCGAGACAAAGGGAATGGAAGGGAATATTGATTAGGGGATTCAGCATTTCAGACATTTATGGCATTCATCGCTCGACGGGAACATTTATCAGACATTTTTAATGGCTAAAGTGGGGCTCTCATGAGCACCAATTAAAATGAATTTTATTCTTATCACGATAAAAATTATTTCAGAAGGCAATGAAAGAATCTGCGCTCGGTTTAGTCAAGAGTTTACAATGATTTTTCAAAATTTTCATCAAGTTTATCAAGTCTAACACTATAATAATCAGCACATAAGCGAAGCAGCTTTGTAGCAGCCTTATGTGTGCACATACATACCATACATACATACATGCACAAACACACGCACACACACACATATATATATATATATATATATATATATATATATAGATTATATTATATATATATATATATATATGTTGCGATATAAGCCATTTCTTCCTTGAATGTCATCATGGAATGTCGCTAATAGTCAGCAAAGGTAAGTTTCTACAAAAAAGGACACCGGTTTTGAATGTCTTTCTACAAAAATACACCTGTTTTGAATGTCTTTCTATATAAAAGAAACCTGTTTTGAATGTCTATCTACAAAAATACACCTGTTTTGAATGTCTTTCTATATAAAAGAAACCTGTTTTGAATGTCTATCTACAAAAAGACACCTGTTTTGAATGTCTTTCTACAAAAGGACACCTGTTTTGAATGTCTTTCTACAAAAGGACACCTGTTTTGAATGTCTTTCTACAAAAGGACACCTGTTTTGAATGTGTTTCTACATAAAAGACACCTGTTTTGAATGTCTCCCTACAAAAAAGACACTTGTTTTGAATGTCTTTCTACAAAAGACACTTGTTTTTAAAGTCTTCCTACAAAAAAGACACTTGTTTTGAATGTCTTTCTACTAAAAAGACACCTGTTTTGAATGTCTTTCTACAAAAGACACCTGTTTCAAATGTCTTTCTACAAAAAAGACCCTTGTTTTGAATGTCTTTCTCACAAAAAAACAAAAAGACATAGTTTTGAATGTCTTTCTACTAAATAGACACCTGTTTTACATGTCTTTCTACAAAAGACACCTGTTTTAAATGTCTTTCTACAAAAAAGAAACCTGTTTTGAATGTCTTTCTACAAAATAGACACCTGTTTTGAAAGTCTTTCTACAAAAAAGAAACCTGTTTTGAATGTCTTCCTACAAAATAGACACCTGTTTTGAAAGTCTTTCTACAAAAAAGACAACTGTTTTGAATGTCTTTCTACAAAAAAGACACCTGTTTTGAATGTCTTTCTACAAATAATACACCCGTTTTGAATGCCTTCCTACAAAAAACACTTGTTTTGAATGTCTTTCTACAAAAAAAGACATTGTTTTGAATGTCTTTCTACAAAAGACACCTGTTTTTAAAGTCTTCCTACAAAAAAAGACCCTTGTTTTGAATGTCTTTCTACAAAAACAAAACAAAAAAGACATTGTTTTGAATGTCTTTCTACTAAAAAGACACCTGTATTGAATGTCTTTCTACAAAAGACACCTGTTTTAAATGTCTTTCTACAAAAAAGAAACCTGTTTTGAATGTCTTTCTACAAAATAGACACCTGTTTTGAAAGTCTTTCTACAAAAAAGACACCTGTTTTGAATGTCTTTCTACAAAAAATGACACCTGTTTTGAATGTCTTTCTACAAAAAGACATGTTTTGAATGTCTTTCTACAAAAAAGACACCTGTTTTAATGTCTATCACTTTCTTGCACCTGCCAACACCACGGTCATCCAATTCTTTCCCGTATGTCAGCAACACACTTTTTAAAAGACTCGACGAACGCAGAAATCATCGTCAAGCGTAGCAAGACACTGCACAAACAGCTTTATCACCCATCGTATATCTCCAGCAACCGCGTTTGGCAACTCATCTCAAGACAAATACAATTTCTCTACAGATGATTCAATTTACGAGAGAACAGACGAACCTCGAAGAGGCAGACGCAATTACCGCTCGCAGAACCTTCTCAAACCGCAAACGATAATAATCGCTACGGGACAAAACGCCGATTTCCGTTAACTGAAATCGGGTTATCGGGAGGCAATAAAATCTCTTGTAAGTGGACAGTATTTTTTATATTTTATATATTTTACGTTCAATCGACGTTGTCAGCTTTCCCATCAGATTTCGAACTAAGAGAGGTGTGACTGATGTGATTGCAATTGTTTTTAACAATTCATGATTAGACTTTGCGATTCGTAATCGGTTTCAGGAAAGTTATTTTAGAGTCGGTATGTTTTAGATTTTATCGGAGTTATATCATACAAAGTTACAAATACACACATTTCATATAAGTAATATTTTATAGTAATAGATATATAATATATATATTAATATATAGATATATAATAATATATATATATATATATTATTAATATATAGCTAATATTAATAATTTCATGTAGATATGTATTAATATACATATACACGTACATGAATATGTATGTATGCATATTATATATATATATATATAATCTAATATATATATATATATATATATATATATATATGATATATATATATATAATGTATATGTATGGTATGTATTATTTATATATTAGTATATGCGGACGCTTGTAAGTTTGTATCCAAAAACTCAGATAAAATCTATTGCACATCAACTCTGAAATGTTCGTGGATATGCGTGTATGTGAATCTGATATGTAAACATTCATGCGTCCTAAAATTATGTCTATTCATTTGCCATTTCCTAACTTCTTGCTTTGTAATATGATGGCTAGTTAAGATTATTCCTTGTGCATTTTAGCTCAATATGGACAATTTGAATGGTATATAGACTATATTTTTTCTTATCTCCAACATTAAGATGGTTCTCAGTTGATGTGTTACAGTTCCAATAGATCAACACACCATTTCTCGCCTTAAAATTATATCATTTGCCACTTTCACAGATATGACATTCTGATTCTCTCTCTCTCTCTCTCTCTCTCTCTCTCTCTCTCTCACACACACACACACACATACACACACACACATATAGCCAGGTATACACACACCAGTCAATATGAATGCGTTTCACAGAAAATGGGAAATTTATGATTTTATTTACATTCAATATTTTCATTCTGTCTCCACACACACACACACACACACGACGTTCACATATGTCAGTTCTAACATATTTCGCAATAAACGGTAAACATTTTTGCACTCCGTTCTCGTTTGTTCTCTAACCATATTTTCTCCAGAAGATGGCTTTCAAAAATAATTTCCAAAAATTCGATTAATCTAATTTGTCTACCCCATCAGCTGGTTTGGGTCTCTCTCTCTCTCTCTCTCTCTCTCTCTCTCTCTCTCTCTCTCTCTCTCTCTCTCTCTTCCTAAAAATAGGGGAATATAATCTACCTACCAATAATTTTCTCTGAAAATCCATTTTTAGCATACACTGAGAAATATCTCCTAAAAACAAAAACAAAAAAACACACACTCTCTCTCTCTCTCTCTCTCTCTCTCTCCAAGCAAGCTGAGGCATTTCTTCCATAAACCACAGGTAACCTCTCTCTCTCTCTCTCTCTCTCTCTCTCTCTCTCTCTCTCTCTCTCTCTCTCTCTCTCTCTCTCTCTCTCTAAGCAAACACTACCTGCATCACATGGGTTCATCGCAGACCCCTCATTCCTGGTCGTAAATCCGTCGCATCCTTCTACTTTCATATTAAGTGTTCTTGGCTCTCATCATCTCCTCTCTTTTTCCTCCTTTACTATCTATAATTTTTCGGTGCTGGCGTTCATAACTTTTCAGACTCTCGTATTTTGTGTGTGGTTTTCATCCAATATTTGTTCCTAGACCAACGTTAACTTTCCTTTCGTTTCAAATTTTCATTATCATCTTCAGGTTGGTGACTCCCATCGCTTTATCAATTTTTTTTTTACATCAAGATTTACATTATAAGGTCTACTGGCTGCTCGTTCGTTCTTTATCCATTTGAATTAGATTGTCATAATACTTTTTTTTAATGGTATTTAATTCAGAAGTTTTTATTGCCTTTCTCTGAAGAATGATTCCTACGTATCTTCTCCATGACGATTTCAACCGTTCTTTTATGTACCTTATGGCTCATTCTTTTCGGTCGTCTTATTGTGCTTTAATGGTATGCTTTCATTTTTTCTTTTGTCTGAATTTTCTGGTATTACATTCCTGCCAAGGCTGTCTGTCTGTCTGTCTGTCTGTCTGTCTACATTTCAAGAGCCTGTAATTTTAAACACCTTTCAAACTACTCTCTCTCTCTCTCTCTCTCTCTCTCTCTCTCTCTCTCTCTCTCTCTCTCGAAATACTACCATAAACCTATAATTCTTAACACATGTCCAACGACTCTCTCTCTCTCTCTCTCTCTCTCTCTCTCTCTCTCAGTACTTGGAAACGTGTTCTCAATGACAGATGTACGATATAAAGTTTATGATAGATGAATGTCATCCTACAAGTTTGAAAGTTGGATTCCAACATACTTCAACGCTCTCTCTCTCTCTCTCTCTCTCTCTCTCTCTCTCTCTCTCTCGCCAAATATACTTCAAACCACTTTGTCTCTCACGCACACCCCAAAAAAAAAAAAAAAAATTTACCCCTGGCGAGAGCATCATCACCCCTCCAACCCTACATTACTCCCCGACGATGATGGCAACCTATAAAGATCATACGTTGACGCTGATAACCATCATCGGGAGAGGTAAGAGTCACTCTCCAAAGCGTCTTGATCCCTTTGACCTCAAGTGACCTCCTCTTCGAGCGCAGAGACAAAACGCCAACCCGCAAAAGAACGGACGGAGAGGAAAAGGGTTCTTTGTCATCTTAGAACATTTTCTTCTTCTTTCCCCCCCCCCCCTCTCCTTATCTTTCCTGTTGTTTATCGATGTTGTTATCGCAATGTCTCCCTTCCGGTAGGATCGGTGAACTGGGATGATCTAGCGGACTTTTGTTCTTGGGAGCGAAAGGATGAACGTGCGAGACACACACAGATACGGACAGACAGACAGACAGACAGAGACTGGGTTGGGGGAGGGGGGTGGCGCCGCCAGAAACTGTAGAACGATAAATCAAGTATTTTACAAAACGCCGAGTACTATTTTACAAAACGCCGAGTACGAAAATAGAAAAATTACTTAACTAATATGATGCACAGAGACTTAACAATGGAATGCAGAATGAGATTCTCACCTGAATCTGTATTACATAATGACAGATTTCCGTGTGTACAAATCAGCTCCAAAATTGCAAAAGTTGAATTATATGCAAACGTGACTTTATCACAATTTTAGATGTAAAGACTAATTGGCCTTCAACTACGCTCAAATTAAAACGGTTCCATGTTTCAATATTTGTTAGATTCATACTAGCCAAAATTGACACACACACACGCTCTCTCTCTCTCTCTCTCTCTCTCTCTCTCTCTCTCTCTCTCTCTCTCTCTCTCTCTCTGTATGTCTATACCATTGGAAAATAAGTGTGCTCCAAGAGCCAATCTATTTTATTTTATTTAAATTCTCCCTTAGCTTCTCCAGCCCCAGACCAAAAAAAACACAACCGTACAACAACAACCCTTTCCATCAGCGTTTCAACCCAAGACATCGTTACCCTTACGCAAGTGACCAATGACACAATCTGGGGAGTTGAGTGATTAACCACAGCGGAGAAATCACCCTTAGCAGGAGGGGACGGGGTGAGTGATACAAGGGGGATCCGTGAAGACGAGGAGGAGGAGGAGGAGGAGGAGGAGGAGGAGAAGGAGGAGGAGGAATACAAGGGGGATCCGTGAAGACGACGAGGAGGAGGAGAGGAGAAGGAGAAGGAGAAAGAGAAAGAGAAAGAGAGAGAGGAATAGAAGAGAGGAGGAGGGAGAAGAGAAGAGAAGGATAAAGAAAGTTGAGAAGAAGGTGGAGAAGGACGACCGAAAGTGGAGGAGAATGACGACGGAGGAGAAGGAGAAGGAGAGGAGAAGAGGAGGAGTGAGTAAGGAGCAGGAGGAGCAGGAGGAGGAGGAGGAGGACACGAGGGCGGGAGAGGTGTTCTGTTGCAAAGCCATCGCAAGGATCACAGGAACGTCATAATAGACCGTAAGGATCACGGAATAGCAACGCCACCATGCACCGCAAGGATCACAGAACAACCGCCCAGGGATTCGCCGCTCAACGGGGGACCACCACAACGGCGGTCGAGCCGGTAATAGCAGGGTATGGCCTGATGCAATACGAAAACTACCTATACGAACTGTAATAGCGGTCACCGGCCTACCTTATGTATTATGTTTTCCTCATTTCTTGACTCACTTTCACCGGGGGTTAACGTCCTGTAGCGACTAAGGAATCTTCACTTGCGGTAAAGGACGTTTTGGTTGGGCTGTGTAGAAACCTCGAGGGAACTGATCGATTTCTTGATTGAACAACCAGGTGTCGCAAGAGACCAGGATACTAAAGGCCGATGCGACGTCTGGACGCAAATAGTTGCAAAAACTATAGATACAAAAAAATCCTGAAGTTTCAATAGCAAATGATCTCTAAGCAATTAGAAAGAAGCTCGTTATCATGCAAACGCGGGAAAAACATTTGTAATGCTGAATGTGCCCGAATACGTGCACTGGTAAACTGGAGGTTAGGTATGACTCCCAAAAATTTTGTGAATGCTTTAGAGACAAAAGAAAAAAACACAAAAATACCTGAAAAAAATATAGACATTACCAACGTTAAACTTCTTATAATCTACTAACGTGTGGAATATATATATTATATATATATATATATATTCTTTATATTTTATATTATTATATTATAATAATATAATATATATATATATAAGATCATTTTGGCTGTTTATACTGGGAAAGTGCCAACTAATAACTACGAGGTTATTAGGATTTCTGCGAGGGGTCGAGAGAACTCAAAATGAAATGGGAGACTGATATAAAAAAAAACAAATCAATAAAAAAGACCGCGGTGGTCAGAAATTAATTCAAAACTTTATTTGCTCTCTTCGATTTATCAAAGTACGTGAATGGCAACTATCACGTCAACCCAAATGATGGCAATCAATAACATAAATGCTAACCCCCCCGCCCCGCCCTTTGTAGATAAGAACAAAATCTAAAACCTACTTAACTATTAGAACATAAGAAGATCTTAATGGCAAATAGAGAGGAAAAAGCGAGCGAACGTTTGAGCATACCTTCATGCTATCAAAATGTCCAAATTAAAATAGAGTGACAGCGAGAATTCTGTAGTGACTACAGGAACCTGCGTGTGGACGCGACTGCTTGCGTGACGACGTGAAGAGAAGCAATCTTACCTGGCTAACCCTCAACAGTTCCCCTAAAAAATAGGCCTACCCAAAATGGTCAAGGTTAATAGGGGACGATAAGGAGGGGGCGAAAGGAAAATTGAGAGAAAAAGAAGAAGAGATATGCTGAAGACTCGAGACAGGGAAGGTTAAGAGGCGCCAGTAATAGGAAAAAGGAATGTAAGGAATGAAAAAAAGGGTGAAAATGGTGAGGGAACAATAAGGAGGGGTGAAAGGAAAATAAAGAGAAAAATTAAGAGGAGATATGTTGAAGACTAAAGACAGAGAAAGTTAAGAAGCGCCTGTAATAGGAAAAAGGAATGTAAGGAATTTAAAAAAAGGGTGAAAATGATGAGGGAATGATGAAAACAGAAGAAAAGTGAGAAAGAAAAAGAACGGAGGAAGAAAGAGATCAGAATGACATGTGAGACGAAGTGAGAAGAAGGTACCAAGCAGGCAATAAAGAGGAAGAGAAGGACGACAGACAATTAATGGCATTATGCTAACTACCTGGAATCGCTTTATCTTACATCATTGTCTGGCTCACCCGAGGGATGGTTTAAGGCGGGAGAAAATCCGTTAACGACTGTTCTTCCCTCAAGCGACCAACCTAGTCTAGGGCGAGATCATCGACGATAATCTCAAAATTGTGTATCATCACTCGTATCACATTTACCAGGTCGTTACTTCTGCCCGTCATCGACATCGTATCAATCTCGCGGATGAGGAACATTAATGGTCAGGCGAGAAATTATATATATATTCTCTCAAGGCTAACAATAAAATATTATCATACTGTTATCGCTGATGTTCTTGCTATTACTGCGGTCGTTATCATCACTATTAGGCAATAGTTCTATTGTTGCTGTTTATCTCGATGCGCATGCTCCCCCCCCCCTCCCCTACGTCCCCTTACCAACACTCGAAGAAGTTAGGAAAATAGTTTTTTCTTAGCTCCATTACTCAAGCGAGCAAAGAGCAACGGATGAATACCCTGGAATGGAGAGGCCATTCAATCAAAACACGATCCTACTACTATGCAACACCTGAGCAAAAAGGTCTGACGGGTATCCACAGGAAATTAGCCTTTCAGCAGTCGCTGGGTTGGAGGTTCACTGAACCTTATATATATAATATATATATATATATATATATATATATATATATATATATATATATATATATAATATATATATATATATACACATACATACATATATATGTTTATATATATGTGAATGTCTTTTTACTGCAATACAACGGTATAACATGAAGATGAAAAACCCATAAAACACTATTTTAACGCTGCAACCATATATTTCGAGCGCTTCCTTCTGTGCTCCTGATCAATGGTAAAATATTTTACCAGTGATCAGGAGCACAGAAGGAAGTGCTCGAAATATATGGTTGCAACGTTGAAACAGTGTTTTATATGGGCCTTTATCTTCATATATATATATATATATATATATATATATATATATATATATATATATATATATATGTGAGTGTGTGTGTGTGTGTGTATATATATATATATATATATATATATATATATATATATATATATATATAGAGATGAGAGAGATAGAGAGAGACGAGAGAGAGAGAGAGAGAGAGAGAGAGAGAATCTGTGGTCAGGAAAGTGACATGAGACAAGAGGAACCCTGGGGAGAGACGAAATTGAGTAGTGGGGAAAGAGCGTCGAGTAGGAGATGACGACGTACCTTCACACGTGCCTCTGGGTACTCTGCCCTGGAGTAGGCCCGTTCTCACCCTGAGGGGGAAGCCCAGGTAAACAGGTGAGGGTTCGGGGCAGTTTCGTTCATGAAGGAATTCTGTCCAGTATTTCAGAGGAGTACATCATGATAGCAATAATTTGGTTACGTAAACTCGTAACAGTTATAATAATAATTAGATTACATTGACGTTTATTGTAATAAAATGGAATCATATAGTTGTAAAAACATGATCAATAGGCCAAAACCGTGGTTAAGGCTATTTTCAAAACCTCCGGTCCACCGAATTTACAACAACAACAACAACAACAATAATAATAATAATAATAATAATAATAATAATAATAATAATAATAATTTTCATTAATATTAAACAAATGCGTTGCGCGTTTTTCCTGGAAATTTATGGCTCATCAAAAACAAATAAAAGGTTAGCCATAGGCTATTGTTCAATTTCCCCATTTCCGTGAAATGGGACTTCAAGCTTCATATTAATACTCCGATTGTTTATGAATAAAAGTTGACCTTTCTTTCCTGGTTATCTACTTTTTATGAAGTTGTTTCTCTCTCTCTCTCCTCTTCTCTCTCTCTCTCTCTCTCTCTCTCTCTCTCTCTCTCTCTCTCTCTCTCTTTAGTTAACTAAGTGCAAATAGTACACCAATTCTCCTTTTACAGAGAACTTTGTTTTAAAAAAATGGCCTTTGAACATCTAAAACCATTAAAGTACACAACTATGGCGCTGACTCCTACACATTCGTTACAGAAGTTTTATTAGACAATGTTTCATTTACCGTCCACTCGTATCATATTCCAGTACTGTATCGGATGAGGGACGTTCCAGGAAATAACTAAAAACTACTTGAACTCACCGGCCTCCCAACGGAAGGAAATTACATGGACCTATCAGACATGTCTCCGCATTTTTCAGAGAATCCTAAAGTCTCCTCCACGGCCAAGACCGTGGTCTCCGCATTCCACGGCACAATGAAGCATTCGTGACGGTGTTTCCGCAGCCTTCCGTAGAACTATACACCTGAGTGTGTATATATGTATATGTATATTTATATATGTATATATATATATATATATATATATATATATATATATATATATATATATATACTATATATATATATATATATATATGACCCTCAAATTTCAGTTCTCTGGGACAAGTGATTTCATGGTGCTGGTTAAATCTTAAGCAAACAGGGTACAACGCATTAATTACATAAAAATGGTCTCAAAGCAAAGCATTCGGCCTAGCACACTCTTCAAATTGATAAGTAACCACCACATAGCAAGAGAGACCATCTTACAAATTTCCCGCTGTTTACGCGCTACCTCTCTCTCTATCCGTCAATCTGCTTTTATCATCTTTACTTTAGCTGTATCCCCTACAGTCGACTATCATCCAGGTGCATAATAAATTCGCCATATTACATTCTCCTCGCTTAATTTGGGAATCGAATACTGGTCATTCAATTGTGGTCTGAATGCGCTATCGCTTGCGGAATAAGGCCAAAAACGCAGAGAGAGAGAGAGAGAGAGAGAGAGAGAGAGAGAGAGAGAGAGAGAGAGAGAGAGAGAGAGAATGTGTACACGTTATTGAAAATCATAAATTCCGAGTTATTCTGGTGAAAACGAGACGGCAATTTTTCCCAATTACCTCCTTGCTTAAGAAGTGCGCAGAGCTAATTCTGAAGAAATTGACTGTAAAGAGATCTGAAAGGTGTAACAGGAGGAAAACCTCTCAGTTGCACCATGAAACATCGTTATGAGAGGGTGGAAAGTATGATGGAAGAAACAGAACATGAAAGGAAGTACAGTAAAAGGAACGAAAGGAGTTGCAGCTAGGGGCCGAGGGCACGCTGCAAAGAACCTTCAGTAATGCGTATACAGTTCACCGCATGAGGTGCACTGACGGCACTGGGAATGAGTGAATAACTGAATTCAATCATCTATAAGGATCAGGTTTTCCATTAAAAAAAAAAAATATTGTCACACCCATTCAGAGAAAAGTCACATACAAACACTGCACACTCGAGGAAATACCACGAGCTTAAACAAACCCCTCCCTAAACAGGAAAAATAATCCTTAAATTCGGAGTGAAAAAATATCATGAATAAACATGACCCTCCTCGTCTTTCCCTGGCCATTATGGATATGCAAATCTTGCGCGGCCCTGTAATATGATACACTACATGTGGCATATATCACATTGCTTCCTCGATAGAACCGTCTTCTATTCGTTTTTTTTAAGCTAATAGGCTGTTTCATAGGTATCTATTTGATCTACGAGACTGAAATATAATAATAATAATAATAATAATAATAATAATAATAATAATAATAAGTTTTATTAAAAAGTTTACTTCCAGCAATAATAATAATAATTTTTGCAAAAATATTTTGCGCAGAAAACCAAACAGGTTAAAACTAAATGACCAGGGGATTAATTAGTTCTGATCATATCCCGAGATTCACTGTCATATCACGCTTTTATACAGAATACACAAATTTGACACTGTCATGGGAAATCGAAGCAATGAATTCGCCTATAAATTATGCAATAACATTAAGTAAGATCATTCTCTGTATACCTGTTGAAATCCCGACACGACTTGTATATATATTTTGTTTTAACAGTAACTAAGAAAGATAGTAACATCATTAAGTAAGATCATTCTCTGTATACCTGTTGAAATCCCTTCACTACTTTTTTAAACAACCAGGTAAGATACTTTTCTAAGCAGCTGTAACAATCTTTCGTGTGTGTACGATGTTTGTGATGTATCAGGGCCGTTCCCTTCCAAATACTTCGTTAACACACGGAATTAAGCTTTTTGAAAGGTTTGAATATTCTATCCCCTCTGTTCTGGAGTCACACAATGATGATTTGTTCTCGAGTCACACAATGATGATTCAAAGACGTTTCCCCTGGGCGCTAAAAAGCTGGCGGATATTTTTTAATTTATCTATCTAACGTATTCATTACATAATCGGCTATCTTTAACATTCGAAACAATATAGATTTATGCTAACATTGCTAACAAAGCAACAGGACATGACAAAAGTTATTACTGACATCTCCTAAAGCAGATAAAAGAATTTTCTTCGACATTTATGCCCTATCAGGACGCCTCAAAAGTGCAAGTGTTGTGATTACAAATGGCTCTGAACATACAGACCAAGTTTTTTTTTTTTTTTACTAATGAAAAAATGCATACTCATCGATGCAACCTGATTAAACTCCATCAAAAAGAGTAATTACTGGAGTTCGTTGTTCACTCATAATACCAAGATAAATTCAATTATAACTCAATTCCCAACCCTCTATAATCGTTCCATTCCCCCTGGGGCCGATTTCTGATTACCAGGATTATCCCCTGGGATCCAATAACTTTCCTGATACCAAGATAATCCTGATCAGTAACTCTGAATTACCAACTATAATCCTGAATCAGTAACTCTGAGACCAGATAACCCTGAATCACTAAAGTCTGAATACAGATAATCCTAATCAATAACTCTGATACCAAGATTAATCCTGAATCATAACCTCTGATTAATCCAATAATCCTTGAATCAATAAGTCTGAACAGATAATCCTGAAATCAATAACTCTGATACCAGATAATCCTGATCAATAAGTCCATGATACCAGCTAATCCTAATATCCTAACTCTGAATACCAGATAATCTTGAATCAATAAGTCTGAACCAGAATAACCTGCAATCATAACTCTGATAACAGGATAATCCTGATCGAAATCACTCTGATACCAAATAATCCCTGAATCAATAAGTCGGATACCAGATAATCCTGAATCAATAACTCTGATACCAGATAATCCTGAATTTTAGTAACTCTGATACCAGAGAATCTTGAATCAAATAAGTCTGATACTCAGAAATCCTGCATCAATAAAACTGATACCAGAAAATCCTGAATCAATCACTCTGTACCCAGATATCCTGAATCCCCCCCCCCCCCCCCCAGTAACTCTGATACCAGATAATCCTGAATCAAAAGGTCTTGATACCAGAAATCCTGAACTCAATAAGTCTGATACCAGATAATCCTGAATCAATAACTCTGATACCAGATAATCCTGAATCAGTAACTCTGATACCAGATAATCCTGAATCAATAAGTCTGATACCAGATAATCCTGAATCAATAACTCTGATACCAGATAATCCTGAAATCAATAAACTCTGATACCGAATGATCAGAACCTGAATCAATAAGTCTGATACCAGATATAATGAATCAATAACTACTGATACCAGATAATCCTGAATCAGTACTATGATACCAGATAATCCTGAATCACATAAGTCTGATACCAGATAATGCCTGAAATCAATCAACTCTGCATACCAGATAATCCTGAAGCAATCAATAAGTCTGATACCAGATAATCCTAAACCAATAAACTCTTGATACAGATATCTTGAATCAATAAGTCTGATACCAGATAATCTAAACCAATAACTCTGAAACCAGATAATTTGAAATCAATAAGTCCTTTATACAGATAATCCTAAACCAATAACTCTGATACCAGATAATCCTGAATCAATAACTCTGATACCAGATAATCCTGAATCAATAGGTCTGATCCAGATAATCTTGAATGAATAAGTCTAATACCAGATAATCCTGAATCAGTAACTCTGATACCAGATAATCCTGAATCAATAAGTCTGATACCAGATAATCCTAAATCAATAACTCTGATACCAGATAATCTTGAATCAATAAGTCTGATACCAGATAATCCTGCATCAATAACTCTGATACCAGATAATCCTGAATCAATAACTCTGATACCAGATAATCCTGAATCAATAACTCTGATACCAGATAATCCTGAATCAGTAACTCTGATACAGATAAATCCTTGAATCAATCAGGTCTGATACCAGTAATCCCTGAATCAATAACTCTGATACCAGATAATCCTGAATCAGTAACTCTGATACCAGATAATCCTGAATCAATAAGTCTGATACCAGATAATCCTGAATCAATAACTCTGATACCAGATAATCCTGAATCAGTAACTCTGATACCAGATAATCCTGAATCAATAAGTCTGATACCAGATAATCCTGAATCAATAACTCTGATACCAGATAATCCTGAATCAATCACTCTGATACCAGATAATCCTGAATCAATAAGTCTGATACCAGATAATCCTAAACCAATAACTCTGATACCAGATAATCTTGAATCAATAAGTCTGATACCAGATAATCCTGCATCAATAACTCTGATACCAGATAATCCTGAATCAAATCACTCTGATTACCCAGATAATACCTGAACCAATAAGTCTGATACCAGATAATCCTGAATCAATAACTCTGATACCAGATAATCCTGAATCAATAGGTCTGATCCAGATAATCTTGAATGAATAAGTCTAATACCAGATAATCCTGTATCAATAACTCTGATACCAGATAATCCTAAATCGATAAGTTTGATACCAGATAATCTTGAATCAATAAGTCTGATACCAGATAATCCTGCATCAATAACTCTGATACCAGATAATCCTGAATCAATCACTCTGATACCAGATAATCCTGAACCAATAAGTCTGATACCAGATAATCCTGAATCAATAACTCTGATACCAGATAATCCTGAATCAATAGGTCTGATCCAGATAATCTTGAATGAATAAGTCTAATACCAGATAATCCTGTATCAATAACTCTGATACCAGATAATCCTAAATCGATAAGTCTGATACCAGATAATCTTGAATCAATAAGTCTGATACCAGATAATCCTGCATTAAAAACTCTGATACCATATAATACTGAATCAATATCTCTAATACCAGATATTCCCGAATCAATAAGTCTGATACCAGATATATAATCCCGAATCAATATCTGATACCAGATATTCCTGAATCAGTAACTCTGATACCAGATAATCCTGCATTAATAACTCTGATACCAAATAATCCTACATCAATAACGCTGATACCAGATAATCCTGCATCAATAAGTCTGATACCAGATAATCCTGCATCAATAACTCTAATACCAGATAATCCTGAATCAATAAGGAAATCATTTCAAGATCATAAAACTATGTTCATAAGATCCATCTCGCAATGAAAACTTCTTGAAGGAACAACATCTCACCTCATCATCGGAATCAACGAGGTCGGCCTCGAAGACGCTGAAGTCGAGAGCAGTTATATCCAAAGTTGTATCTGTGTGATGGGTATCGTAGGTCAGGTCTGTGGAGGTCGAGGGGCAAGGTGACCCCACCCGAATACAGAGAGTTCCGCCGACCAGGCTGCCCACAGATTCTCCCTCCACCATTTCGGTCCCACCCACGCCCACAGTGACACCACCCTCGTCTTTGCCTACATAGCCGAAGCCGCCCAAACATGCCTCCATGTCTGCGTAAACAGACATGGCGTTGTCTAGATACAGGCTTTTTTTCTGTTTAGATGAAAGAGAGCTTCGCAACAGTTAAAACTCCACTAAATCTTCAAAAGTCGATTTACTGGGAATAACCAGTCGGAAGAAACAGGCAAAATTCAGACGACTGTTCTGACCGGGTGTACATTTTCATAATGACAAATTTCACATTGGCGAAAACAAATCCTCGTGTGGGCCACTATATCAACAGGAATTTGGACAAACTGCAGCGTTTTCAACGTTCTGTTCTCCTTCCTTAAACTCCCATATGTAAACTCTACTAAAAAAAAAAAAAAAGAACACTTGATATGGAATATCACTTCCCGGCACGATACTTAGTAATGGAGCAGCGAGTCAGGTCCCGCTGGGAAGAAAAGCGATCTATGGCACACGTGTTACACTGACGAGTTCCCTCGTCACACTGAGGTAAGAAACGCGACCGAACCGCGGAGACTTGGGTAGTTCTCTTACACTTTCTGGAATAACGCGATTTGTCGTACGCACTGGAACTTGTGGTTTTCACTCGTATTTTCGCGATACGATCATTCGAGAGAATAAGAACACTACTGCATAGACTTGAATAGACTTCTTCAATACACTAAACGTAACCTAATGATAGTGAGCATTACTGCTAGTAGGTATCTTTCTAAATAAACTTGGTATAAAAAGGGAGAAGATCCGTCATCTCAATTTGATGTGTGTGTGTGTGTGTGTGTGTGTGTGTGTGATAGATTTTGATAAGTACCTATATTATAGACAAGTATATTTGCATTACATTCTTTACGATATCTTGAAATTTATTATATAAATAAATAATCCTTTACACCTAAATTAGATTACTAGACCTTCCTTGGGAGTTACCGAAGATCTAACTGTATCCTTTTCCAACAGTTTTGAGAGTTCGAAGGACTCATGCAGTTACTAATATGCGTAAATTCTTTTATCGTTACTAAGCTGTCACTTAATCGTAAAAACAGTTTCGCGCTGATATGGGACATAGCAATTTATTCTCGGCATCCCAGTTAAAATAATAATATACCATCTCGCGTTTAGTAACTGAATAATTTGTCCCTCCGGATTGAATGCATCTCGTTGTTGACAATATGTAACGTAATATAGCTTTTTTTGATACTTTTTGAGCAAAAAATCTGTATGTAAAAAACACATGTATTTAGCTCTGCTGAGAGAATACGGAAACTGCGTTAAATGAAGCAGCAATATCACACTGTAAAGGCAGTTCAAACGGATCAGGTACTTGAAACAAAAACAAAAAATGCGAATGATTAATGGCTTATAGTATATGTATTTCATTAAAGTCTGAAAAACTGCGAGCGACTGCTCGCACACACACATTATATATATATATATATATATATATATATATTATATATATATATATATATATATATATATATATATATATATATATATAATGTATATATATATACATGTTATATATTAATATTAGTATATATATATATATATAATATATATATATATATATATATATATATATATATATATATATATATTTGCTGTAGTATATACATCGAGTATATTTGAATATTTAATACATCAATCGATATTAAAAAAAAAAATTTTTTAGATAAATATTCATGAAATCTAAGGCATTTTAAGTCAAGCAACCACTCATACTGGACCATTCTTGGATTTTGTCCAATAAAAAAAAAATTCCAATAAAAAACAGATTCTAGTAAACGTGACTTCATTCATGAACGCAATTAACAGGCTCATTTTTTTCGACGATCTCTAAATGTTACTAACAAGAACGCGCAACATGACGACATCACGAAAACATAATGTTCGTATATTGTGAATTCACTCAAAGGCTGTATTACTTCAGTATCGGTACACTTGTAGAGAGTTGCACACTTTCTTTACACAGATCTTATAGAATTTGCCTATCATTTCAGCAATATATGTAAATAAAAAACAACTTGCAGAAGAAAATAAAAAGAGCAAACTAAATTCCTTGCATTGACAAGGGTAAGATGATAACTTGGATAAAAGATTCGGGGGAACTTGTATGAAGAATTACCTACTGAACATAGAGGGAGCAGCGTCAATCAACTCCACGGGAAATCTACGCCCTGTTTAGACGCGTTGCATTTTGAAAAATGGGCGAGCAGTCTGGTTTCCAACAGGGTTATTATTCCCTTTGCGGATAAAATAAATTAACTGTACTCTCGTCTAAAAATGCGTTGCCTGACTTGATTTCCAATGAAAAAGTAAGCTCTCGGAAACCTCCATCAATCAGATTAAAATGTGGGATTTTTGTATTACCTTTTAGGTTCATTTAAATTTGACTACACCAATTTCATTGGTTTTTTTAACATTCGTGTACTTTTATCTTGAATTCACATTCTCTTCATACATCAAAATTAAAATGGTCATGATCCTATATTCACTAAATAGAAACGAACACCAGCATACTAAAAACAAATTCTTTCCTCCAAGCTGTGTATGTCAAACATAATCTCCCAAATCCTTAAAAAAAATGATGAAAAATTAAGAGAATTACAATATACTCTACAAACAATACTGTACCTATGAACGTCTTCATGTCACACAGTTTCAACTGAAGAATTATGTTTTCCGTGGAACCTCGCATTCGTCTGCGCACGAAGACGATATTTTATGAGGTACTTACTATAGTAGATTCACATCAACCGTGCATTTGATGTCTAGGCCAGTCCCTTACGACGCTCCTGATTGGCTGTTGATATGCCAATCACAGGGCTGGAAACTCCCAGTCTCTCTCGAGAGTTCACATGGGTTGGATTTATGTTCCACCTTTCCTTAGGGATAAGTCTTTCAAAAGTATCCCTCAGGAGAGGTGGTATATAAATCCTGCCTATGTGAACTCTCGAGAGAGACTGAGAATTTCCAGCACTGTGACTGACTTATCAACAGCCAATCAGCAGCGTCGTAAGGGACTGGCCTAGACATCAAATGCACGGTTGATGTGAATCTACTATAGTTTAGTGCATTTGCGCGGACTGTGAACCCTAGGAGGAGGAGGAGGAGGAGGAGGAGGACTTCTACTAGGGTATTTCAGCTGAATGTGAGTATAAATAGATCAAAGGACGACATTCATTTTCTTCCAGAATGACTCAGTTTTTATCAGTTTCATTGATTTTTTTTTTTTTTTGTATGTGTGTGTCATAATTCATCATGACTGTTCCAATTGACAGAATAACTTACCTCTGTATGAATGCGTGGACCGTCATTCGCAGCATCTGGCGAAACCTGCACATAGGGGGAGGCATACTTTAGAATATCTTTTCAAAATGGACATGTATGAAGGGAGACAAATAAACGGGTTAAATTATGTTCTAGATGACTAACCAATAACTGACTGCATTCTAGCTGCCGTCTTGCACCAGCATTCAAATAGCTTCGATTTTTTTCTTTATTAAAGCTTTTCTTTTATCATATCAAGCATGCAACATGCACTTCAATTGCAAGTATTCAAATCCTGTGCAGTTAAACAGACATTTGGGTAATGCCGAGCAAATCTTTTGTCAAACTTCTCATAGAAATTGCTCTGAGGGTACAAACTTTATGTGAAAAGAATGCTTCCAACAACAGGACAAATGAAAGGAGAGGAAAAAAAGAGCTCTGAAAAGATGCAAGATATCACACAAAATTCACAGTGCATTTCTAAATCATAACTACAGAAGCTCAGATAACTAAAAAGCTTTACTAATTACAAAAGAAATGAAGGCCATTGCATTCATAGTTTAAAAGTCTTCAAATGCAGTTGTTGTCAAAAGAAAAACGTATTTCTATAGTCATTAATTTCTGACGGCTTAAACTTCTTCCTCTTGCAAAATTCATCTCAGCATGAGTAAAAGTACGTAAAATAATAAAGGGATGTATGAATGTTCAATAAGAGGATAAGCACGCACTACTGAAAACAAATTAATCAAAATACGACAGGATAGGAAGGTTAATCTTTACGAAGAAAAAATTAAGACAATTTCGCTGGTCGAATTCGTCATTTAAGTTGTGATTTTATCTTAAATGAAAATTATCTATATTATTAGCGGATATTTTTCAAATGCGGCATATGAATGAATTAAATTCTTTTAGGTAACTATGAATGCAATATGAAAGAAAGATTGTATTGGTTCAAGTGTTTGGTCTTCTTAGAAAAACAATGAGAAACGTTCCCGAGTTTGTATGTACGTATGTATGCATGTAGGTATGCATGTGGGGTTGCCATTTCTGTATTTCCGGTAACTTTTAAAGCTAATAAGATTAAATATCTACCACAACTCCTAAAGATAAGATGCAATAAGTTGTCTGATACAAATACCAAGCGTAAAGTGTACAGTAACTTCTTAGTCCGTTATTTTTTAATTTTACAAGGGCAAGCCTGGCCTACCGTACAGGAGATACTAATTATCTGCACATTATTACAGAGGAAAAAGGCATAGCTAAGCTTTTTTCCCGCAGACTGCGAGAGAGAGAGAGAGAGAGAGAGAGAGAGAGAGAGAGAGAGAGAGAGAGAGAGAGAGAGAGAGAGATTGAGATTCTCACCTCAAGTATGCTGGAGATGTTTTCGATGGTGACTGTGCTCGCCACGATCTTCTGAAGGCACCTGAGGGTCACTTCGTAACATTTTTGGTTTTCGGTTTTGAGAGTTTTCAGGAGGATGGCCACGTGGACGCCGCTGTCATTCTGGCTCTCTGTGTTACCGATCTTCTCTTTTCTATTCGTACACACAACTGGTTTCGTGGGTCCTCCTTTTTCCTTTCCACCTACAAGAATTTCTCCACTATTTGTACTCGTTCTGTTCCCCTCGAATGCTTCCACTCCCTCTCCACACGCGAGGCCAGAAGACAATGCAGCATATTCTCCTTCTGGAGTAGCACCATCACTGTCGAAGTACTCAGGAAAGGTCGCGCCTGCTGTAGACAATGTCGCATGCCCCTCATCCCAAGGAGGTCTGTTCACGTGAAATACGCAGAGATTTTTCAAATCTTCGGAAACATCGAGGATATCTTGGTAGGGGTCGTTTTCCTTAGCTGGCTCATTGCTGCTCAAACTCTGTGGGTTCGATACCTGTGACAGTAAAATTTCTGCTTGACAACTCTGCAAATATTGTTTCTTATCGGGCATGAGATACCCTTTGGGTGTAAAGACCTGTGATGACCAGGCTTGCTCTGCATGTAAATCTTTCATTTTTATGACGTGTTTCTCGTACATGGAATCTAAGTTATTAAAAAGTTCACTCAATTTAGCTTGCAGCTCACTGTTTACTTTGTTCTTCTTTGATTTTGGTACGGAGGAAATTTGTGTTTTCGTCTCTTCTATGATTTCCTTAGTCACATCAAAATCTTCCACACTATATAAACTGTTTCTTTTACTAGCTTCGTCAACATAGCGGAAAATTTCGTCCAGTTTCTCGTCAATATAGCGAAATTCTTCATCTTCACTAGTCATCCCTTCAAATCCTGAGTAATCGTCGTTTTCTTTCATAGTCACTGAGAGCCGGTTTTCTTTGCCGCCTTCGTTGGTAATGAAAGGCTGACTAATCTCTTTCTTTATTTCCATTTTCGTCGCTGAGCTGCTATTGCCATGCAAACTGTCAGTGCTGTGAAACTGCTTTGAACTGTCTATTTCCTGATGAACCATCGATTCGAAACCTGAATCCTGACAGTTTGAGTAATAACTGTCCGCCTTTTTGGTGTTTACTTGACAGAAAGCGACAAATTTACTCTCATTTTCTTTCAACATTTCTTGCTCGAGACTCAATCTGTTACATAACTTTTCTAGACTCTCTAAACAGTCGACGGTTGGGGGAGGAGACTCACAGCGAAGAGAGGACCGCTTTCTCAATCTAGCCTCATCAACAGAAGACCTTTTCTTTAGTTTTACATCATCTACAGCTGACATTTTTCTTAGTTTTACCTCGTCGACGGATGCCCTTTTTCTTATCGTTATTTCATTCATTGGAGTTTTTCTTCTCAGTTTCACCTCTTGAACGGGCGCATCTCCTTTCAATTCAACCTTCCTGACGGACGACGTTTTTTCTGATGTCGCCTCGAGAAGTGGTTTATTTTCCAGTATAGGCTCCTCAAAAGAAGATGACTTCTTGACTGGACTTAAAGGCCTTTGACTGTTTTATGATGGGTAGCGACATGGGTTCCCCGATGTCAGGCAACTCTTCAAAGGAAGACGCCCACCCATTCCGTAGGGTCACGAGGCTCGCAAAGGGAATGAATTCTTCTTGACTGCAATCAGAAGGTTTGTATATGATTCTCTGAGTTTCCTGTTTAATGCTCTTCTTCTCCTCCCACTCCAGTGCGTCCATGACTTCCAAAGAATTTTCGTGAGCTGAGAAATACTCGGTTTCGGCGAACTTGGGTGTTTCGGCGATCGTCTTGAATATTTCATTGTTGTTGTCTGTAAAGCCTTTCGGGGGAGTGAAGGCATCGTGACATGCTCCATCTTTCTCGAGACTTGCCTGATCTGGTTCGCACATGTTGAAGTGACCGACAAACATTGGAGGAGGAGTAATGATGGGCTGTTCTGGGTAACAAGGATCCGCTGTCAAACCTAACGGCGAGAAGTTTGTCAGATGAATTGGAGTTGATATATCAGTAACAGTGGTGGCGAGGTTGATTATCTCTTCCTCTCTGAGCAAGTGGAGGCGGAATTCTTTGGGCGGTTTACTAATATCGCTATCACTGGGATCCAAGCCGTTGGAAGCGGCACCTTTAGTCATACTCTTTTCAAAAGAAAAACTATCGAGGTCGATTAAATTCACCTGTTCATTTTCGAGCTTAACTGAAGTCCCGGCCGGTGACTTGTTGTTACTGGGTGCAATACTTCGTCTAGGACTGTCTTCAATGGGAGGAGTAATGTCCACTCGTTTCACCTGTTCCATATCAGCATCATTTTTAGTTTTGTAATTTCGAGCGTTGGCAGTGGCGCTCTCTAGCAGCTGCGTCGTTTCTTTCAAATAAGCTTCGATTTCAGAGGTAAGGCTTTTCAGCTTATCCTTATCTGTCAACTCTTCCCTTCTTTGGCAATGGGGCGTCAAAGGGTTTAATCTGAGCTGTGGAATGGGCACGTCCATCAGATTACCAGGTGAAGCTGGGGCAAGTCTATCACATGGATGTGGCAGAGATGCCATCTGCCCTTCACAAACTGCCTGCATGGATGACGTTGCAGTAACCTCCTCTTTACCCAACAGTACGTCTACGTCGTCATTTGTCAAGGACGTCTGACCTGACGGGAGGCTCTCTATCGTGCTGTCTATTGTATTGCTGCCCCTGATCAAGTTCAGGAGATTAGCCTGGTTTTTTCTTGCACAGTATTCTTCTATACTGTCTGGGCTAAATTCTCCGCTACTGGAAAAACTCATCAAGTCTTCGCTCGAGTTCTTCTGCTCTTTGATTTTGCCGCTTTGTTTGCTCTTCTTGTTCTCGGCTTCCTCCTCGCCTTCCTCACCCAAGATTTCCAAAATCACTTCCAGAGGTTCTTGGTATCGCGAATACATTATCCGCCTCGAGCTGTGTGTCTGTATGTTGTCAGCCTCTTCAGCCTCCTCTTCATAATCGTCATCCACACAATACTCCTCGTCGTCGTCATCAAATTCCACAACATTTCTAACATCACCATCATATTCCAATTCTTCACCATAATCGTCATCATCCTCATCAACAAAATATTCATACTCGGCAACGGCTTTGTCACTGTCCCCTTCACTGCAGTTACCTTCTGCATCTTTTTCTGATCTGACCAGTTGCTTGTCCTGCTCAAGCTGCCCATGCGCCAACCTCTGCTCGTCAGGCATTGTCTGCATGCCCATTCCAGTAGTGCCATCGTCCTCAAAATTCCAGCTGTCATCATTGTCCAAGCCGTCATCGCTCACTCTTCCATTTTCAACTTCTAAAACAGAAGGGACTTCCGTGGCATCAGACTCTTCGTCAGCACTACTGGCAAAGCTGCCGCTGTCATGGTTAGATGCATCAGCGCAGCAGTCGGGGCCTTCATCACACCGCCGGCAGAAACCCAAGTCCGACGCTACACAGGCTCTGGCATCGGGAGAGTGCCCGTCTGAAGAGGAGCAGCACATTTCCGTCGACGACCCTCCCACCGAGGACGCATCCTCAGACGAAGTAGCACTTTCACTCATTTCGGTTGACCCCTTCTCGGAGGAATCCCCTTCCGAATCGATCTCCTCGAGGCCCTTTTCGAGTTCGTCCTGCACCTCCATGGCATTCTGCCTCGTCATCACAGACCTCCTGGGCACCCTCTTGACCATTTGCTGAACTCGGAAGACGCTCTCCTTAGTGGTGTGTATCTTCTCCTTCTTTTTGGCATATTCTTGGATGATGCTGATGTTCTCCTTATTCTCGAGGTCATTTCCTCCTCCTACCTTCTCGATGACCTTGTTCGTTTGGGTGTTTACTGTCTTCACAGTCTCGATGATCTTCTCTTTGCTCAGGCTGTACTTGACGAGCTTGTAATTGTCGTTAGCGAGGCTTTCGAGGATGTTGCTGTCTTCTATGTTGATCAAATCATCGGGACTCTGTACCTCCATAATTATCGCGTTATAAGGTGCCGGCACCCGTGAATCCCATCTCCCTTCGTCATTAATTTGGCTGATGCGGTATCGAAGGACTTGATTCTGAAAAAAGAAAAAATACACATAAGTCACATCAAGAGGTAACAAGAAAGAAGAATAATTCAAACATCTACCATGGCTATTAACATTTTCGATCTGATGATAAGAAAAAAATAACTAGTATGCATAATAACATTCATCTAGTGTTATTGCAATGGCCATTAAGAAAGTTCAAACCCATCGTGTAAAATTAATGTTAGAAAATTTCAACGGTGATACATAATGCATACATGCAAAAATGGATCTTAAAGGAGATACATAATGCATACATATAATACTGGATCTTAAAAGAATGACATCAAGATCATTCAGACGAACTCCCACTGACGTAAACTAAGCATTCTTAAAATCCCCAAGCAACAGCTAAAGCATTATCCATCACCAACTCTTTAGCTCCTCAAAGAACAGACTCTTTCGTACAAAACATACTTCAAGTCTACTGACTAACATTTCAACGCTTCATTATACCCCGACTGCCACTCGTATACCTGACGGCGTCAATAGCCTCGTCGGTGAGACGCCAGCAAGTGCTGATTAATCAATCAATTGTATACCTGGCTGATGAGGTTCGCTGAGACGGACATTTGTGTGTAAACTCGCGAAGAATTTTGCACATTGTTTTAAACAGAAGAAACAAAATAATGGACCCTTAAAAGGCTCTCTAAAGACCAAGTTCTCCGTTCACTGTAAAAGAGTTTCGTCGACTTTGCGATTTATACATCGTCTTTGGATACAGCACTATCCCTTTCGTGTATTATGACGTCGTGTGATTCCATTTCAAGATACGCTGCTCAGAGTAATAGACCAGTTTAGAAAGATAACATTCGGAAACCACGATTTTTTTTTTTTTTTTTTTTTTTTGCTCTATCACAGTCCTCAAATTCGACTGGGTGGTATTTATAGTGTGGGGTTCCGTATTGCATCCTGCCTCCTTAGGAGTCCGTCACTCTTCTTACTCTGTGCGCCGTTTCTAGGATCACACTCTTCTGCATGAGTCCTGGAACACTACTTCAGCCTCTAGTTTTTCTAGATTCCTTTCCAGGGATCTTGGGATCGTGCCTAGTGTTCCTATGATTATGGATATAATTTCCACTGGCATATCCCATATCCTTCTTATTTCTATTTTCAGGTCTTGATACTTATCCATTTTTTCCCTCTCTTTCTCTTCAACTCTGGTGTCCCATTGTATTGCCACATCAATGAGTGATGCTTTCTTCTTGATTTTGTCAATCAACGTCACGTCTGGTCTATTTGCACGTATCACCCTGTCTGTTCTGATACCATAGTCCCAGAGGATCTTTGCCTGATCGTTTTCTATCACGCCTTCAGGTTGGTGCTCGTACCACGTATTACTGCAAGGTAGCTGATGTTTGTTGTACAGGCTCCAGTGGAGGGCTTTTGCCACTGAATCATGCCTCTTTTTGTACTGGTTTTGTGAAAGTGCTTGCTATGTGGTTTATGGTTTCATTTATCGTACTGCACTTCCTGCATATGGGAGAGATGTTATTTCCATCTATCGTTCTTTGAACATATCTGGTTCTTATTAGTATTATTATTATTATTATTATTATTACACACACACACACACACACATATATATAATATATAATATATATATATATATATATATATATATATACATTTAGATTATATATATATATATATATATATATCATACATTATATATAACATACATATATATTATAATAGATATATATAATAATAATATAGATATATAATATATATATAGATTTATGGGAGAGAGAGAGAGAGAGAGATGGTTAACTTTTATTTTTTAGAATATGCAGCTTTTTCGTACCAGTATATACATTTTATATTATATATATATATATATATATATATATATATATATAGGTATATATATATATATATATATTCGTGAAACTCACAGAGAGAGAGAGAGAGAGAGAGAGAGAGAGAGAGAGAGAGAGAGAGAGAGAGAGAGAGAGAGAGAGAACATGTTCGTACTGTGCGAGCACGTACAAGATTGCACAAGCTAACCGCTATATCCTCAGTAACTTCTTAGCTACGGCATAAATTTGAAGGAGGTATCCGGGATATTTGCCTGAATTCGGAATTACATACCTTAAGACTCGAGTATATAGTGATCATTACATATTTCATAGTTTTTATACTTATTTATTGTAGCGATACAGCTTTTATTTAATTCGTCTATAAGCTAGACAGATGAACTGTCGTGAAAACGAAGCGAATTCGGTCTTCGGGGATCTGATTTGCAGAAATTTGACGCAAACTTACAATCATTATTATCGCTTTTATATTATCGTTAGTCGATGGCATGAGTACACCATACATTCATACGAAAATGATGACTATGATAATAACCATACTAATCACAGTGATGACAATAAAGATGATCCTCACAAAAAAAAAAAAAAAAAATTCTCACCTTTGACTAAAAACTTCCGAAGAGACCTCGACCCTGAGGTGGCCTTTCAACTCGGAAATTACTTATAAACTGCCCATAGATCACCCCTTATCCTCACCCTCTAATTAGGTAGTATCTTTCGAACACGGATCTCCTCCCCGTGAAGCGCTCAGAATGACAAGAATTCATTCTCCACAACCCCCCCATCCCCCCACCCCCATTCTTCTTCCCCTTCTCAACCGTCCCTTCCGTTCTCTCCTCTCGGCGTCCTGCTTATTCAGACATGACAGGATAACATTGCTAAATGCCTCTATTTCGGCGAAAATCAATTATTGCCACATTTATCGTTTAGCTGGTGGATAATACAACGAAGAATACACCAAAATTTAAACGATCTCTCAGCCCCTTCAAACTGTATACACAAACAACGTCAACAGCACGTCGATCTCTATTCGTCGCTTCTTGCCTGTTTCTGGGCGTTAAGTTCAATAACATATTCATTTACACGATCTCTCAACAGTCGGACGCAAAATAATGATAATAATAATAATAACAAAATAAAATTAATCTTAAAAAATCTTCATTTGCAGAACTCGGGAAACGGAAGTACGTGCGAGATGAATATTACAAGACATAGGTTCAATTTACATAAACTGTGTCCAACAAAATAATTTATTACGCGAATCTGGAAAATTACTGCGTACATGTTTAGAGCATTACAAGCAAATCAAAGTGCAATTTCTCCTAGGAAATGCGCGGCATAACGTCAGTTTAAAATGAGGATACATACAGCACATAAGCAAACAAGTGTCAATTACCTCAGATGCAAGAATAACAAACATACTACAAGTCTACAAGTGCACCGGAGACACAACATTGAATCAAATAAATACGCAGGCAATATACGAATGAATGTTAATCGCAAGTAAATAAATGATACACACATAAGACATTGTAGCGCAGTCAGCGTACACTACAATGAATATACTGTATGCGTCCATGCAAAGCCCGTTGAGGCCAAACAACCTTCCTTTCTTCTAAAGCAAGAATCAGCATCCCCTTGAAATCGAGGGAAAAAAATAAAAAGTCTGAAAGGGAAAGAAGCGCTGTCATTGAGCAGCAATTTCCTGAAGACTTTTCTCATGAAAAGACTCCTTTCACGAGCTCCTGCGATATCCTGCACATTCCCCCTTCCCGCCGGATTAGTTCCTTCAGGTGTCCTTTGAAAGCGAGAGTGTATCCTCTGTTTTCTTTGACCAGGGATTATATTATGAATAAGACTGTTTTCATTGAGTTAAGAGGTTCCTCGTGATCCCGCGCCTGTCAAAACAGTGAAATATAATCGATTTTATTTGTCCGTACAAAAATGACGTAGTGGATACATTTAACTTTTTTCTAAGATTTTGTATTTATTTCTCCAGATTTGGGTCTGAGAAACATAACGAGATTAATTTCAAGTAAATTCTATGGTTAGTTTTTTAAGATGTGGCGTCCCGCTTTTTTCAGGCAACGGGCCCGGTACTTGCTTACAGGGGAAAATGCACCCCTGGCAGCACTCACATAAAAATTTACAGAGGAACGATGAAAATCCATAAAAAAATCTAAAAACATTCCTATTCATCAGATCCATCCAGTATGGTTTTATCCTTTTAAATGTCTCCTGACAAAGATAAAACGCATTTCACATAATCCACGACTATTATCAACATGAAAATGTCATGAACTTCAAGAGGAAAACGTGACATTTCAAGGAATAGTGTGTGTGTGTGTGTGTGTGTGTGTGTGTGGAATGAAATATAGAGTATTGGCCAAAGGCATAACACTGGGACCTATGAGGCCATTCAGCGCTGAAAAGGAAATTGAGAGGTAGGTAGGTTTGAAAGGTGTGACAGGAGGAAAACCTCGTAGTTACACTATGAAATAATTGCTAGGAGAGGGTGGACAGCAAGATGGACGAAAGATAATATGAATGGAGGTAGAGTAAAAGGAATGAAAGGGGTTGCAGCTAGGGGCCGAAGGGACGCTGCAAAGGACCGTTAGTAATGCCTGCAGTGCTCCTGTGAAATATGGTGAAATACGAGGACAAGGAATAGTTAAAGACACATTACTGCCCCGCAACAAAGCTAAGTCATGCAGTTAAATCGTTGGAACTTCATACGTTGAAACTGGTTGCAAATACCATATGGCTAAGTAGACTTATACGCATCTCACTTCAATAAATGAAGTGCTATTGAAGTGCTTAATCTTGTTTGTATCTACTATTGCACTTCTCTTTCCGTACTGGCTGCTTTCCCTGATAGAGCCACTGAGCCTGAAGCATTCTATGTTTTAAATTAGGGTTGCATCAAGAAGCATATATCATTCTGTGGAGATGACGTCACCGCTACAAGCATCTTGAAACGTATGCGTCGTGACAAAAGAGAGCAGATCATCTGATACGTCTCCTTAATGGTACCCGCAAACCAGATCACGCCGCAACGCACTGACGAGGGAACGGTGACGCGCAAAGTAAACAAACGAGAAACGAATTGCGCCACTGTCAACAACCGTACACCGCCTTGCAAAATATATCCGGTTACTCGGCATCCAGACCTCGGTCGCCACGAAACGGATGACACAAGTACTCCGACAATTGACGTACAAGCAAGCGCACGAGTTCATAGAGGGAAGGAAGTGAGATCACTACACTGTTTTTTTTTTTCATCTGTCCATCCGCCTGTGGTGTTTGCGCATGGTAACACTGCGTCCCGGGCTTCAAATAATATCTTATTTCGAATATTAACGGTGTAATTCGCATACAGTAAATTATTAAAACACTTTTCAGTTGCAAATGTATACCCAGATGTCCTTTTATTTACCTAAAACTTACACATAGCGTAACTATTTAAAGCCCGGGATGCAGCGTTACTATGCGCGACCACCACAGGCGGATGGACAGATGGAAAAAAACAGAGTATATGTAATATTGTATCACGTGATCTCAAGGCAACGGAAATTGTGGCGTTTCTCAAGATTTTATGGTTTGATTTACTTCAGCATTGCTGGAATATTCCAGGTTATGTAAATCTGTGTAAAGATTATTATTCTAAGGCTGGTGAATGGATTAAACGGTCGTTAACTTAGGTTGAATGAATATCCAATGTGCTAAGAACAGGGTGAAAGATCTATGTTCAGTGTGCATTCATCATTCAAAAAATTAACTCCTTAATAATTTGTGAAAACTTAAATCTTTAGTAACAGCTATGAAATGCTCTTCCTTTACATTCCAGTTCCCTCCTAAATAGAAAGAATGCAAATTCGCTAACTGAAGCTGGAATAAACATAAAATAAATTTATTTTTTCTCATCAATAACAAAAAACATTGCCGAGAAACTACAAAAAGATAATCATTCCCAACCAAAAAATACTCAGAAAATACGTAGGTAGGATTGATAGACTAAAATATAAAATATTTTATATTTTATATTTCATGTGAAGTCTAGAAATTCACGTTTATTAAAATCCTTTTCCATAAAAGGAATAAACAACAGTCTTTAGGAAACTAAGCATAAGCATTCAATAATAAATTAAATTATGTTCCTATATAACTCAAAATATTCCAGTACTGATTTCTAATCAAATGAATATCCAACTGATAAAAACCCGTAGCCCAAAATTTTCAATGGAAACATTGTATAAAATAATGATCAACAAAATAAAAAATATATATCCCGTAATTAATGCGATACCCGCTTCTATAACAAAATAAAATGGATATATAAATAAACGCAGAAAAAAAAAATTAACAATGTAACTACCAAAAACAAACTGTAAACAAAATAAAGAAATCATAGCCTCATAATCGCACCAACCCCTTTCTCTAAAAAAATAAAATAGATAAATAAATAAATACAGAAAAGAAATTACCTCTGACACGAAAAACAAAATGTATAAAAAACAATAAAAAAAAACATAGTCCCATAATCCCAGGAACCCCTTTCCCTAACAAAATAAGATAATTATTAAACATATGCCGAAAAAAAAACATTAACTCTGACACTTCTTACAGGTGGGAGGTTAAGGAGGTCGCCTTTGTATATAACCGAGAAGTGACGTCAGTCTCCCCTTTCTCATCTGAAGTGACGTCATTCTCTGAAGTGACGTCATTCTACCCTCTCACCTGAAGCTGAGCGTTCACCTCTCGTCTGTTCAGGGAGATTAAGTCGCAAGACATCACAGGAAGGATCATGCTGAGAGCAGCGGGTTCGTGGCTTCGCTTCGATCGTAACCAGAAGACGATAAAAGCTTCCAGAAGAAAGAACGACCTTCTCCTATAAGGATTTTGATGGTATTACGAGCCATGCGCATTTAGTATATACAGCGCTCACGCAATTGGCTTTTTAGTGATGGTGTTCGACGGTCTTTCAGAGAGAGAGAAAGAGAGAGTGAATAGCTAATTTCTATTATGATAATATACGAAAGAAAACGTAAAAATAAAATTATACATAGATAATATATATATATTATATTTATTATCTATATATAGATTATATTATAGCCAGGAGAGACCAGAGGAGAGAGGACAGTTGATAGAGAGAGAAGAGAGAGAGAGAGAGAGAGAGAGAAGATGCTAGATGATTCCTTCAAAACTTCAGCATCAAAGATAAGAAGTACAAGAAATCATAGACTTCTTCTATAGATATATATGTATATATATTATATATATATATATATATATATATATATATATATATATATATATATATATATAAAATTTATTTCGAGCATGTATGCGCATACTACGCAACTACGGTGATCGTTACATGAAAAATAGGCGAGTAAAATCGCAAGTAACCTACAGAAAAAAATAATAATAAACGAGAAGGTTGGCAGAGGGCAACCCCTCGCCTTCCCCCCTCCACTTCCGCCAGAGCATCTCGTAACGACGTGTGCCGGGGTATGTTTCCTTCTTGCAGCATCTTCGCAGACAAGCGCTGAGCTTGTGCTACAGGAATTTATTTGCAACAGCTTATTAAAGGCCTTTTCTCTACGTAACCAACGTGTTAAGCGCATTTGCACTTGTGTTTAACGCACGTATTCCCTGTTATGCGTACGTATGAATACCATACCAGTGTTTTATGTATGTACATATACATACATATATATGTATATGTGTGTTCATGTACATAATACACAAGTTCCACGTATTCCCATGCTGTTAGCAAAAGACAAGACATGGTGCTTAAATGGGCACCTTTTATATATATATATATATATATATATATATATATAATATATATATATATATATATATATATATATATATATATATAAGTATCATGTGGCCGAAGTTGCAAAATGGCTCAAAATGTCTACACTGCTGTAAAATTCCCGTAGAGTTTGAAAGATCCAATAATAATCCCCAATTTGAGATAACATTTTTTTATTTTTTCAATTAGCCATTTTACGGTTTTACATGATACGAATTTACGGAACTGAAAAACACTGATGTGATTGACAACAAAAAAACAAGAGGGAAAGCATTAATAACAAATCAAAATAATGGAAAAATAAACATGAAACCATTCCGATATCAGTGGCTTCGGTATTCAGCGAGTTCGCAGACGTAAACAGAAAGAGCCGATGGAAGCCATAGGTACGCAGACTCCGACCAACGTCATCGGAAAGATGTAGAGGCAAGTTGAAAAATAAAGAGGCCTTATAAATAACCTGGATGTAAGCTGCTTCGGTACACAAAGGCATGTACCACTTGTTCCGCCGAGCAGTTATCCATCACGTTGTTCCTGGGCATTCGATTGCTGGGTGGAAATCGCGTTTCCGGGTTAAAATTATCAAGCGGATACGAAGGAGAGAAGACTGGAGACATTTGCTTTCTTTTCTATCCCCTCTCAAATATATAGTCACGTTCCAAGAGAGTTCCCTCTCTTGCTTATAATCACATCTCTCTTAACTTAAACATACGAATCGTCTCTTATTTTCTCTCTCGCTCACATCCCTCAGACACAAAGTCATCCGCAATCAGAATCTCTCTCTCTCTCTCTCTCTCTCTCTCTCTCTCTCTCTCTCTCTCTCTCTCTCTCTCTCGTAAATGATACTGCGATCATCTCTTGTCCCTTTTTATTCTTCTCCTCCTCCTCTTCATCTTGGCCTCCCAGACCAAATATGATCACCTGACCCATAAATATTAAGTTAATTAATACCGATGGGAATCCATCCAGGTAAGGCACACCTATGGCCGCTAATGGACAACGCCTAATCAATCTTCATCGATTATCGCCCTGTCATTAGCATAGTAATTAACTTTACAAGTATGCCACTCTAAAATGATATTAGGAAACACACACTAATACTGGGACCTAAGTCTGTCTATCTACGCATCCAAGTATTCATCTGCATGAGGGTGTCTACCTATAAGTGTATAGGAAAAGTTGTTGTTATTATTATTATTATTATTATTAATAGTTAGTAGTAGTAGTAGTAGTAGTAGTAGTAGTAGTAGTAGTAGTAAGAAGTGACAGGAGATAATGGGAAATAAGACACATATATCAAAATAGAAATAAAATAACACATTGATAAATAAGTAAATAAAAATATACTAAAAAAAAAGCTATTCACATTGAACGACGTACAAATAATAAAAAAAATTCACTAAAATTAAAATACAAGAATTTAGATGGAATACGACAGACACCCCATACCAAATAAAATTTTAAAACCTTTTGGAAGTCCAACCCGGAAGCCGTAATACTTATTGTGGTACCAGTTTGTAAAAGCGAAGGTACTCCTG
>NC_087204.1:26825920-26858420 GCF_015104395.2 Macrobrachium nipponense | reverse complement strand
TGATAGAAATTGAAAAAGAAAAGAAGTCTTCAAAGAAATCGCCGTCACAAAAATTCTCTTTGAAAAAATCAGCAGTTACGGCAAAGTAACTGCTAAGAAAATCAAAAGTGATGACGTCATTCGTAAGCGCCTCGTTACAGATACAAAAGTCACAAGAGAATACCAATGAATAACGACATGAATTACAGAGAAACCAGCCAGTTACCGAAACCCCTAGAACGAGCCCTTCTTCAAAAGGAAACCGTGTATCAGGCTTGACTCAACTACGAGAAAAAAAAAATCGGCCGAGGCGAGCGAAGGCGAATCAACAAACGCCGGCAAAAACAAAAGAAAGACGCCGACGGTACTGCCACAAATCTGCTCAGAGAAAAGAAACTACTTTGTGTTTGGAAACCGATCAAAGCAAGGTCAAAATGCTCCCCCTTGGGGAGGTTACGCGCGTGGGAGAGGGGAGGAGGCTGGATGGATGAGTGGGTGGTCTTCATCCACTACACAAGAGGTCGAGGGACTGGAAGGTAGTTAAATGGATGGATGAATATTTTCGGATTCCGAAAGACACACCGGCTGAGGTGAGGGAGTCATTATTATTCATCGCGAGCGGTATTGCCATACGATGGAAGAACATTAAACGAAGAGAGAGAGAGAGAGACCTTACTTACAGACCTTACATCTTGTTCGGGTTGCCCCAGGTCCCTCAGTGTGAGGCACCTCTAATGTCTACCAGAGAGTTGCTAGTACATCTTCCGGTATATTTTGCATCTTCCAATCTTGGATGGTCTGGGATGCAGTTTAGATATTTGTCGAGCTTATTCTTAAACACATCTACGCTCACTCCTGATATATTCCTCAGATGAGCTGGCAACGCATTGAATAGACGCTGCATTATCGATGCTGGTGCGTAGTGGATTAATGTCCTGTGTGCTTTCCTTATTTTTCCTGGTATAGTTTTGGGCACTATTAATCTACCTCTGCTTGCTCTTTCTGATATTTTTAGTTCCATGATATTTTCTGCTATTCCTTCTATCTGTTTCCATGCC
The DNA here is from genome assembly GCF_015104395.2 of Macrobrachium nipponense. Taxonomy (NCBI): domain Eukaryota; kingdom Metazoa; phylum Arthropoda; class Malacostraca; order Decapoda; family Palaemonidae; genus Macrobrachium; species Macrobrachium nipponense. Next base: position 26,857,383 of record NC_087204.1, on the reverse strand, counting down.
TGAATTATCATGTAGCGTTCTCTTCTCCTTTCTAGACTATATAATTTTAAGAATTGTAGTCTTTCCCAGTAGTCTAGGTCCTTAACTTCTTCTATTCTAGCTGTAAAGGACCTTTGTACACTCTCTATTTGTGCAATATCCTTTTGATAGTGTGGGTACCATATCATATTGCAATATTCAAGTGGACTACGAACATATGTTTTATAAAGCATAATCATGTGTTCAGCTTTTCTTGTTTTGAAGTGCCGTAACAACATTCCCATTTTTGCTTTACATTTTGCCAACAGAGTTGCTATTTGATCATTGCATAACATGTTCCTATTCATCATCACACCAAGGTCTTTAACTGCTTCCTTATTTGTGATGGTCTCATTATTAGGTCCCTTATATGCATATAGCTTTCTTTCTCTGTCTCCATAATTTATTGATTCAAATTTATCAGAGTTAAATACCATCCTATTTACCTCTGCCCAATCATATACTTTGTTAAGGTCTCTTCGTAGAGCGTTTTTTCCTTATTTCATCACAAAAGTAATGTCTTTCCTTTAACTTATTCTTGCTGTTCCATCTGCGAAACTACTCACTACCGAATCCTTCACATTATTGTCTATGTCTTCAAATCATAATAACAAACAGTATTGCAGCTAACACCGTACCTTGCGGCACACCGGATATTACCTTGACTTCATCCGCCGATTCTCGTCGTTTGCAATAACTATCTGTTTTCTGTTGTGTAAAAAATTCTTTTAACCAATCTTCCTACTTTATCCACGATATTTGTGTTTTCTAATTTTCTTCGCTAATATATTATGGTCTACTTTATCAAAAGCTTTTGCAAAGTCTAAATAAACCACATCTGTTTCATTTCCGCTTTTCATATTTTTGAATATGTTCTCACGGTGGACTAACAGTTGGGTTTGTGTGTGCTTTTTTCCGGGTACGAAACCATGTTGTCCTTTATTAAACAAATTATTTTTTAATTAAATGTTTCATAATATTTTTCTTCATTACCCTTTCATACACTTTCATAATATGTGATGTTTAGACTCACAGGCCTATAATTACTTGCCTCTAGTCTTGATCCACTTTTGAAAGTAGGGGTAATATATGCTAATTTGTGCTCATCATAAATCTTGCCTGTATCTACACTTTGTCTTAATAATATTGCAAGTGGCTTTGCGATAGAATGAACTACTTTCTTTAACAAAATAGCAGGAATTCCATCAGGCCCTGCAGCAGAGAGAGAGAGAGAGAGAGAGAGAGGTTAGAATAAGAGAATAATACATACATATATATATATATGTAATATATATATATATACTAGATATATATATATATATATATATATATATATAATATATATATATATATATATATATATATATATATATATATATATATATAGAGAGAGAGAGAGAGAGAGAGAGAGAGAGAGAGAAGAGGTTAGAATAAGAGATAATACATACATATATATATATATATATATATATATATATATATATAATATATATATATATATATATATAAAGAGAGAGAGAGAGAGAGAGAGAGGAGAGAGAGAGAGAGAGAGAGAGATGAAAACTATAGTAGATTCACATCACCCATGCATATAATGTCTAGGCCAGTCCCTTACGACGCTCCTAATTAGCTGTTGATAAGCCAATCACAGGGGTGAATGTTCCACCTCTCCTGAGGGATACGTCTTTCAGGAGAGGTGAAACATACACCCTGCCTATGTGAAATCTCTCAAGAGACAGAGTTTCTAGCCTTGTGATTGGCTTATCAACAGCCAATCAGAAGCGTCGTAAGGGACTGGCCTAGACGTCAATCTACTTTCGTATATTTACTTCGACCTCGCTCTTCAATCTCCATCGAAGGTAATCGCGACTTGTCATCGTTAATCACGAATCGAACATTTATCAACGTTATTCTAATTGGCAGCAATGCGAGATTAATACTTTCTCCCTCCCAACCCCCCCACCCCCTAAACCAAAACCCCCCCCATTCGCTGCTTCGGTCTTCAAGTCACCCCCTTTCCCGTCATTCCCAACCAACTCACCCCCCCCCCCACCCCCCCCCCCCCGCCCCCACCGATTGCACACATTCTCATCACTTCCCCCCCCCACCTGATAAAAGTGTCTTAAATGTTCTTACTATATATATATATATATATATATATATAATATATATATATATATATATATGTATATATGAGTATATATTTATATACACATATATATACTATATATAATTTACCATTAGTTTTCCCTACTCAATGAGCCATGCTCTTCTTCTGACCTCATCTGATGTTGGGTCAACAGCTAAGTAGACTCGTGGCCAACAGGCCAATTCGTACCACGGACTCTGCATATGCCAGCCAGGTAATATGGCACCAACGGATGTAAATGTGTGTTTGTGAGTGTGTACATAAAGTAATTCTTCAATAGTTTGTGGCACTATATGAATTATAACATCGCAATCAGTGAGTTTCAAGTTAAAATGAATAAAATTGAAACTGCTTCACTAAAATCAAAGTGAATGAGTATAATAAAAACTGCGTTGTGATGTGCGATGCGAACGTCTGCAAAGAAGGCTTGGGCTTGCTCTTCGAGAAGTCGATTACCGAAAGCAAAACATCCACTGCTTGCATCAGTCAACATCAGATAAGTGCAGGATACGCGTCCTACGAATCGGGGAAAACAAAAGCGATCCTTAAGTTCAGGTTGCACCACAAAGGGTCCGATTGTTGGGGGGCACTCTTGATGGCCAAATGGAGTGTTGCTTAACGTGGGGCACTTCTCTCTCTCTTCTCTCTCTCTCTCTCTCTCTCTCTCTCTCTCTCTCTTGGTTATTATTTTTGCGATTAAGTCTCTCCCGTTCTCTCTCTCTTAGATTTAATACTTGCGATTAAAATCTCTCTCTCTCTCTCTCTCTCTCTCTCTCTCTCTCTCTCTCTCTCTCTCTCTCTCTCTCTCTCTCTCTCTCTCTCTCTCTCTTGGTTCTTATTGTTGCGATTAAGTCTCTCTCGTTTCTGTCTCTTCGTTTTTATTGTTTGCGATTAAAGCTCTCTCTCTCTCTCTCTCTCTCTCTCTCTCTCTCTCTCTCTCTCTCTCATGGTTCTTATTATTGCGATTAAGTCTCTCCCGTTCTCTCTCTCTCTTAGGTTTTAATACTTGCGATTAAAAGCTCTCTCTCTCTCTCTCTCTCTCTCTCTCTCTCTCTCGTTTATAATATTTGCAAACGAATATAAAGCTTTCTCTCTTAGTCTCTATCTGTCTGTCTGTCTGTGTCAGTGCCAACTCCGGTGGCGGTTGCTATGTGCTTTTCTTTCCAAACAGTTGTATCTTTCTAGTGTATGCAGTAAACGACAAGGGACCCTCTTATGGTATCTGAAAGCTTCCAAGCTATTCGTCTCTCTCTCTCTCTCTCTCTCTCTCTCTCTTCTCTCTCTCTCTCTCTCTCTCTGTTATTACAAAAACAGATAAGGATACAAACTAATAAATACAAATGTAGAAAAGCAGATACATTAACGAATCAATAAACAAATAAAAATAATAAGTATTAAAGTTCAAGTCGAATCATCCTCGGCGTCACATTGTTCACAAAGTGAAATGCAGTATCACCACCTTCGGGATTATCAAGGATTATGCAGATTCGTTCCAACTTCGATAGGCATCTGAAGTTATCAGCGTCAGATTATATCTGCCAGGTTTGCCCCGCTCTGACATGCCTTTAGCATGTGCCCGCGTTCATCTGACAATCGTTTGTCCGTTTGATACGGGTTGATTTTTACCTTTGTACTGTATTCACTCTGACCTCCTTTACACTTTTCAAATTTGACAATTAACGCATCGCCAGTTTTCGCTCCCATGTATATGTATGTATATATATATATACATATATATATATATATATATATATATATGTATATATATATATACATATACACACACACATATATATATATAATATATATATATATATATATATAGATATATATATATATATATACATATTTATATAGATAGCATCTTTATCCATGCGCTGCTCCACCAGACAAGCCGTTTACGTGAATAAAAAGTGGTTCCATAGAAAAAAAATAGTATCAATCACTGCCAATTCCATTCAGCAATGGCAGGTTAACCCCAGTGACTACCGTTTGGCTTCTATCTTGAGACAACCCCTATCATTAGTGAAATATGCCAACACATACGCACACACATGACTGGTAAAAATGTTCTGTTACAACAGAATTCCATCAAATAAAAGGAGCCCATTAAAAACGCCAAAATATAGAAATTACTGCTGTCTCTCTCTTCAGGTAGAAGAGGGAGACAGCAGTCTCTGAAATATAGTAATTACTTTCTGTGTGTCGGCGTTTTTATGGGCTCCTTTTAGTACATGTGAATATATATATACACATACATACATAGAAACTATACAAACACATTACATATATATGTGTGTGTAATTGTAAGCAGGCGTAAAGTCAAACTATGATAATGTAAACAATAATTCTATTTCAGCTCATTTCAAAGCACAAACATTTCTAAAGCCAAGCAGTTGCCGAGTACAACAAAAATGTCACGTCGGAAGATGCTTAGGGTCAACGGCGAATGGCACACTCTTTTAGAAGGCATTCAGCACCTGCTATTATCTGTCACAGTTTGGGAAGAACTGGGGATTCCTGTCACATTTCCCCTCTGTGCCTTATCTCAGCAATCTGCGTTATAAAATTTGGCAGCCCGGGGCACATATTCCCAAACTGTAACAGAGTACAGAAGCTTCCCTGGAAAAAGCGGGACGCCATATCTTATAAACTAACCATAGAATCTTCTTGAAAATAATCTCATTGTGTCTCCCACAACCAAAGTACTCTTCAGCAAGATATGTAACTTATTCCTGATCTCTCCCTAACTTAGTGGTATGGCAAATAAAAACCGGGGCTGATGCAATACTAGTAGACATTCGGGAATTTTCGTCCGGGGTGTTCACTGTTATATTTTTTTGTTTGTTGTTGATTTGGATTAAGCTCACCGAGCAGCCCGTAACTTATATTTTCCTAAATTTCGCGGTCACGAGAGCTTCCCCTCTTCTCTGATAAATTAACTGTACTGTCAAGTTTTGCTAGACAGGTGTTGGGATCATGAATTATATTTTTTCAGTGTTTTTCTTTTGATAATGATCAGTTAATCTTGTGCGTTTGATTTTCTGGCAATAAACTGGTAAGACTTTAAGGTCAACAACGCACTTCAAATTTTCAGTAACAGATAGACATGCCTAAATGGGAACTCCAATTACAAAGCTTTAGCGTTTTTTTTTTTTTTTTTTTTTTTTTTTTTTTTTTTGAGGGGGAGAGATGGGGAGGGAATTTCCAGTGTTTAAACCTAAGCCCGTAGAAAACGGAAAGGAGACCTTCCTCTGAAGGGAAAGCTATTTTTTCCACAGTCTCTCTGCATTTATAAACTTTTACAATTAACAAAAGAACTCCCACAGGTCTTGGTAATTTCCTTTAAGTCAAAAGCAAAATAATTACGAAGATTAAAAAATGCTTTTCCGTAACATACTATCCAATATATGGATTATGGATCATTCGATGTCCAAGCACATTATCATTTCCTTCTCGAAGAAATAGTTTAGTACCATCGTTACACGACTACTCATTTAATGCTAATATCATCTTGTTCTTTTAACTCACGGATCTTTGAGTGGAGGGTAAGTCTAGTAACATTCGGTACCACAGCACAGAATGATTCAATACAGGATGAGAGTAAACAACCAAGTCATCAAATATCAGTTGTATACTTCTGAGCTACCCAGAACACTGCAGAAGCAAGCAAAAATGTCATATTTACTGAGTGGTTGACAGATATAGGAACCATGAGAGTTACTGAGTTCTTATACCGAGTTCTTTTATTGTGACGTTATGCGCTTAACCCTGATGTTGAGCAATGCTGAGATTCAATCTTACGTAACTCAACACACGGACACCTGGCCGCAATCTCCGTATTCCCTCGAACGTGACTGAGACCTTAATGATCAATTTGTCATGCCCATGCCCAGGAACATGGATTAAAACCATTTCTTCAATGTAAGCGGAACCTGATTATCAAAGGATTAAACAGAGTGATGGGGGAAATGTCTCAAACAATGAGAACCGTCAGAGGACACTCATCACAGGAAATTTAAATATAATCTAAAGTAGTCAGACGCAATTAGAAAGAATGTTTCTAAAAAACAGACATTTCAGAATATGTATTTTCGCGCAAGAACCTTTTCAGTCTCTGACCCTTCAAGCACAAACGCTGAAAACGGGATGATTTATTAATGCGAGGAATCTCTCAACACCCGAGACGTCAACATTATCGTACAGACAGACAGACAGACAGCCACAGAAGGAGGAACAGAACGGCAGAAGAACAAGCGCGAAATCCTCTTACGAAACAAAACAGCATCGAGACTAATGCTCGCTGACAGCCATAGCGGATTGAAACTGGAGACACCTCCCTACTTATTCCTACTTATGCGAAGGACTCCCACAGTAGAAAAGAAAGTGAAGGACCCTTAAGAATAGCACATCAAGATGGTATATTACAAAGGATGCCTTCAGATTTAAGAAGTGTGAATTCTTTAGTACCACGTAGGAATATTCATACAAGCCTCTGTGCGGTTAGCATACCGTCGTGATGTAGATATGCATAAAATACTACAAACGCGCTATATTTGACCAAGAGATAATGCATTCCACCAACGCCGCTCTACATATCGGACTAAAACGGGACACAAAGCTATTTTGATTATGATATTGCTATACTGTCACCATATTACAATATACTGCAATTTTGCAATTTCACAGCAATACTCCTGACTTACGACGCAAAGCATCGCATGATACCAACTTTGAAGACATTGACAATTTCCCTTCCCCAACCCAAAACACCGACCGCTAATTAATAATAAATAAATAAGAGCGAGAAAAAAGACTAACTTAGTTAACGTTTCCAACTGAACAAGGCTAAACAGATCTTTAGCCGTCGTTCTTCTCACTCAAATGCCAACTTTCCTGGTACACAACAGGTAAACACTCATGTTAGAGTAAAAGATACGACCTGATAAATAGGCTAAATCCCTCTCTAGAATAAGCAAGCCATGAATAACAAAGTGAGCAGCTTTCCTGGCAGCAATTCTCATTAGACGAGTGGGTTGCGTACTCGCCTATCAATCTGGTAGCCCGAGTTCGCTCCCCGCTGCCGCCAATGCGGGACCAGAGTATTTCTGGCGACTAGAAATTTATTTTTCGATATAATGTGGTTCGGATCCCACATCAGGCTGCAGGTCACGTTGCTAAGTAACAAATTGGTTCCTAGCCACGTAAATAGAAATCTAATCCTTCGGAGCAGCACTAGGAGAGCTGTTAATCAGCTCAGTGGTTTGGTTAAACTAAGATGTACTTAACATCCTCCTGGTAGCAGCAGCGTAATTCTAACATTAATATAAAATAATGGCTCCTTACGGTCTGTTTTTGACAGCTTAGCCCTTGGCTGAGCCATTGTGTGGAAATTAGCAATGTGATAGCGAGTTCTAAGCCGTACTGACTGATCGATACAAAATAAAATTAATTAAAAAAGTAAAAAACTGAAAAAAAATCTGTTTCAAATCTCACGCGACACACGCTTTTTAATATCTTGAAGCAACCGCCACAGGTATAGGCCTACGGTTACATGCAGTATCAAAATAATGGCTCCAATAAAATGGAGGAATGACGTTCATTTACAAAAACCCAAAGAGCAAGAGCCCGTGCTGGCATAAGCTCGGGTTCACCTAATAACAAGGATGCCAGAGGTAACAGGCACGAAGAAGATAGGTAAGAATATAGAGTTTAGGCCTAAAGGCCAAGCACTAGGACCTATGAGGTCATTCAGCGCTGAAATGGAAACTGACAGTACGAAGGCTTGAAAGGTGTAACAGGAAGAAAATCTCTCAGTTGCACTATGAATCAAGTGTTAGGAGAGGGTGGAAAGAGAGAGAATATGAAAGGAAGTACAGTAATAGGAACGAAAGTGGTTGTAGCTGGGGCTCGAAGGCACGTAATGCCTACATTACACCGCATGAGGTCCACTGAGAGCAGTAACCCCCGACGGGGGTCACAGTACAATGACCTCCAAGGCGATTCTCCTCTATCCATTCGGTGCGAACAGTCATGATGAGAAAGAGAAAAACTAATGAGGTTAGAAGCAGCTGTTGTATGGCACTCACAGAGAGAGAGAGAGAGAGAGAGAGAGAGAGAGAGAGAGAGAGAGAGAGAGAGAGAGAGAGAGACCTTACAAAGCAATGACTAGACGCTGCCATAAATGTACGGTATTAAAACCATAATCCCTTGTTCAGCGGTTGACACGTGAACCGAAAATAAGGAATCTTCCAGGCACCAGACCTGAACTAGGTACTTTTCCATGTATCACAATTGTACTCATAGTCCATTACCGTCCCACTCAGCAATTACACAGAGACGTGAATAAAAATTCCACAAGGAATTATTTCAACTTGTTTTTTCACCATTTTTTGGACATTTCTTCATTCAACTTAGAACTTGTTACTAATTCGCCTTTCCATTTCGTACTCCATATTCTCGATCTTGACCCTCAACATGAAATCTAGGCAGCTGACAAGCGTCAATCAACGCAAGCACAACCTCGTTCAGAACCTACTGCATTACAAGGAAATATATATTTCATAACACTCTTCAACATCTCTCTATCTCTCTCTCTCTCTCTCTCTCTCTCTCTCTCTCTCTCTCTCTCTCTCATCTATTAACCTGACACGAGACTTTAAACAGATTCTCACTGAACTGTTCATCATTCTATCGATGTCTCCTCGGATGGACTAATAAGCCTCAGAGACATCCTAATCCTTGTAACTTATAACATGACTAGTGAAGTAGAGGTCCTTTGAAACCAATCGAAGGACATCTTAAAGATCAACTAGTTAGTTTGCAATTGTAAGTCGTCAGAATTACGATGCACATGACTGGGTTCAATTTGTTATCTAACTGTAAAAAAAAAATAATTCGGAAAACATTGTGTGTTTTGTAGCTTTGCCAGATCAGTATTTAGTGGGAGAAAACTGTTGTTTACCAGATATCTGCCAGTCCGGTGCTTTAAAAGATATGGGAACTGGTTATCAGTGCTTGAAAAAATAAATAAAAGAAAAGAAAATAAATAGATAAATATATAAACGTTGTTTCTAGCTATGTACTATATCAGCGCTTCGAAAAACACGTTTGAAGTCAACACCTTCTCACTAATGATCCTTCAAAGCTTCTTAGATTGGTGTTCACTCACATGAATGTTTTCGCAACTTCATAGCGTCCAAGTAAGATGAAGAATGTTTGAATAACTAGTCACTCAGCCTCCATATCTCAAGGTCGGCAACGATAATAAATATACATTTACTGACGATAAAAGTAGAAAAACAAATCAGCTTCGTTAAGGAAGAATGAAGCTATCCCCCATAATGGAGATGTTTTGAAGATGGATTTTGCGAAGCTCTTTGTCAATTAGCGACAATTTCCGTACGAAAGACGAGTGTGAAGAGGCCATTTATTGGGACGATAATGCCTCTTCTGCCTTTTAGGGAATTTCTTGGGAGGGAATGTGCTGGATACCGAATTGACAATCATCCATCGCTTTCTGTGGAAATATTATTCCACGTGCGTTCTCTCTGTGTTTTACACACACAAGCATGCATAATATATATATATATATATATATATATATATATATATATATATATATATATATATATCATATATATACATATAGTATATAGATAGATAGATAGATAGTAGATAGATAGATAGATTAGATAGATAGAGAGATAAAAGACACTGGCTTGGCCAGTACTTCGCCCCACAAGGACAGACCCTGCTGTTCTAGCGAGTGCATTCAAATAAGCAAGCAAAGAATAATAATCAACATGATTGACGAGACTTGTCTCGTCTAGGCCCAGACCTATTCATATGCTAAAGAGAGGCCAGCACCACCGCTTAGTCTTCGGTAAGGGGGGTTTTGGGGGTGGGGATGGGGACTATGAGGAAAAGTCCTCCATCTCATCTAGGCTCAAGAATTATAATTTATGGGGAGGGGGAGACTTCTTTGAGGAAAAATCCCTTCATCTCAGCTGGAGCTCCGGAATTATAATTTTTTCTGGGGGGGAGGGGGGGGGGTAGGGGGAGGGGGAGGGGGGGAGGGGAGGGGAGGGGGGGGAATTGTGCGAATACTTGTGAATGCATTATTATGTTTGGCAGTTCTTTTGTTTTAATTTGATATATTTTAATTCACTGTACATAATATAAACAGCACAAGCACGCACGTGAATACACACACACACATATATACTTTACATATATATATATTATATATTATATATATATATCTATATATATTTAATTATATATATATATATATATATATATATTATATATATATATATACAATTGAGAATGGCTACAATAACCACAACTTCTCTCCTTATTTCTGAATACGATCTCCTACGAAAACGTGAGAATCCAAATCTGAGTACGGGGACAAATTCCACATCATACGAGGCATTGGAACACAAGCTGGTTTTATCACTGAAGTGGGTGGTACCCCACCACAGAGGCTGTAATAAGTTGGCACTGATTTCCTTCATGACCAAAAGAATATCTGCTTTCAATAAAGAATACTAATAATTTCGGCATTTGGAGTGAATTTGCGACTGCATTCCAAAGGCCAGTGGTACTATAGTAGATTCACATCAACCGTGCTCCTGATTGGCTGTCAATCAACAGCCAATCAGGAGCGTCGTAAGGGACTGGCCTAGATATCAGATGCACGGCTGATGTGAATCTACTATATAGGCAAATGAAGGAAGATTATGAGCTGTATTTCGGAGGGAGAAAAGAAAAGAGAGTAAAAGCTCTTTGGACGTGAAACTCACTGAAGAGGTTTCTTCTCTCTTTGCTCCCAGGAATAAAATTTTTCTGCAAAAAGGAATATTTTTCGAAGATTTCTCTCGCAAGCGATTCGGTTCAGCTTGACAGAATACGAGAATCGGTTGGTCGGTCCGTTTGCTGTTTTAATTATTTTGCTCTTAGAGAAAAAATTAAATTGCTCGAAAACACCCACAACGAATCAGTGACCGAGTAATAACTCATCATTCTGTTTCTATATGATTAGTCACTAACTTTCTGTCTCTCTCGCTTTCTCTCTCTCTCTCCTCTATAATATTACAACTGATTTAATTTAAATTTATGTGACTACTAAAGCTACCAATCAATCTCGATATTTGCATAATCATAATAACAGATTTTATTTAAAAGAGGGAAAATCTAAGAGTTTCCAAGTGTGTGTAGTGTATGTGTACTGATTTCCTCATTTTCCATAAATATTCAAAGCTTTTTTTCTCTCTCTCTATTGTTTAGTTTTTATCCCGATGAAATATTTTCAAACGGAAATAAAACTTAAATTACGAAATTAATACGTAAGCCATCAAACAAACATTTATATATTAATAAGCCGTTGTACAATGTATATCAGAGGCCACGAATGCTAAAACGACGAATCTTTTGAATTTGTTAGAAAATAAAAAGAGGTCTTTTTAAACGAATCGTAAACCTACCAGTTAAGTGAGATACCAGAACCATACTTAAAAACGAGAGAGAGAGAGAGAGAGAGAGAGAGAGAGAGAGAGAGAGAGAGAGAGAGAGAGAATCAGTGGATAAATTCCTGGCAGACAATGAAATATAAGCAAGTCTTATGAGCGTAGTTTTTCTTACGCAAATGTGTCAAGCGAATGACGATGAAACCTCATAAGCAAGTCTTATGAGCGATGTTGTTCTTACGCAAATGTGTCAAACGAATGGCATCTAATGCACATTGTCCTGATTGACTGATAGGCTGACTGGCTCGTCCAACTGGCGTCACAATGCCACAGCGTAAGATACCAGAAACTAAAATTCGCAATTCTTACTGCATACGTACAACATCCGTAACCAGAAAATGCAGGCTGTTGTAAAAACATCACAGAAAAAAATATGCTATTAGTGGCATTTTCCTGCTATTTACCCTAACAGTAGCCCGGAATATCATCTTTGCATCTCATTGCAAACATAAAAGCATCTGTACATGAAATGCAAGGATGCAAAAAGACGCGATTTATGTAACCAGAACTGACGTAGTATACGCTAAAGCAATGCGTTCCAGATGGTAGTTACTGCTGTCAAAACATTGCATTAGCTCCGCCTGGTTTTGTTGCATAATGCAAAGAGGAATTATGTCTAAAAGCCAGTCTTCAAGTCAGGCGCCCCAGACAGAGAGAGAGAGAGAGAGAGAGAGAGAGAGAGAGAGAGAGACCACCCCCACTTGAGATTCTCAATGCGTTAATAACGTAACTCATTGTCAGGAGTTATCTTAATGTCAGGAGTTTATCAATTTTCTTACCTATCTAGTTATTCTTTATCATTAATGTAACTGGCAGAGAACTATGTTTACAATTTGTACCTGAGATGCACTAAAATTCTGCAAGGTACGTAAATAGGGAGTAAATTAACACAAATACAATCACATACTTACACCCTGCAATGACAGAAAGAAAAGATTAATGTACTGATGCTTTAAAACCTTGAATGAATAAACAATGAAAGACCCTTGGTGTTCACTGCACAGTTTCAAAACTACTTCCCAAGGAAAATTTCTTGTACATAATAAAGAATTATGCCTTCAATGTGTTTTTTTAATGTCAGAAGCCTTATAATTTATCAAAGTAACATTCCCTAAATGTCTCTTTTCATGTCAGAAGCCTTTCAATTTAACTTTATACTGAGAAGCAATCAACTCTAGAACTCTCCGTCCCATTTCTGCGTCAGAAAAGAGCAAATAAGACGCAAAAACGTAAGTTTGAACAGCCATGAAAAGAGCTGGAAAAAAAAACACACAAAAAAAGCTGTTTACATCCTGCCTCAATGACGTTACTTGAAAAGCCGTGAACCGTATACAAGAATCTTGGTGACTTTCCCGTGAATCAGCAAGTCCCGGATGCTGGTTTTTTTTTTTTTTCCATCTATTCAACTCGATGACATTTTAATTCATGTTGAACCTCGGCCCCACGTTACCTCTCCAGACGATACCTCGAATTTCCTCGGCACTTGTCTATCACTTTTAAAGGATTTAATCCCCGCTAGGTGGTGCTACTTTACAGCACACAGTATATGGTACTACTACTGGCTATCTCGGGGCCTGCTACAAATCGTTATGGCTTTTCATTTTCATATACTGGCCCCCTTTCGCCTTTGACAACAGAGATCTCCAACTTCTTTAACTTCAATTTGTTCCAAAAGAAAATCCCTAGAAAGCGCAGAGTTCAATGAGTATCTATACTCTGTTTTTTTCCATCTGTCCACCAGCGTGTGGTGTTTTAGTATGGTAACACTGCGTCCCTGGCTTTGGATAGTTACATTCAGCTTACATTCAACAATAATAATAACCTTATTTCGAATATTAACGGTGAAATTCGCATACTGTAAATTATTTAAACACTTTTCAGTTGCAAATGTACACCCAGATATCCTTTTATTTACCTAAAACTTACACAGAGCGTAACTATTTAAAGCCCGGGACGCAGTGTTACCATGCGAAAACACCACAGGTGGAAGGACAGATGGAAAAAAACAGAGTATAGATATGTAGAGAGAAAGGCAAATAAGCAATGAAACAGAACTAACAGGAATTCTGAGAACCCTTACGGAAAACAAACTCTTGCCCACAGCCAGATTTCAGGACTCACAAAGCAGAGAAATCATGGATCTGGACCTGGAATATGGTAGGCCAAAGGACATGTTTAATGTAAGCTGCAACATATATTTCTTTCTATACTATGAAAGAATTGCCTTTACTCGAAAGAATTTTACAGAATATAGTTGTATGTATTCTTTATTGAACTGTCATGTTCGCACAGTCTGCAAATTTACTTTCTTTTTCTGGAATATTCCTTGTTTGCCTGGCGATTAATTATGACGTCTTTCAGCGCTGACAGGGAAATTGTGATTTAAAAAGTCTTCAAAGGTGCAACAGGAGAAAACTTCGCAATTGCACCATGAAACAACTGTTAGGACAAGGTGGAAAGTAAGGTATTTCGTTTGTTTGTATGGTGTTTTTACGTTGCATGGAGCCAGTGGTTATTCAGCAATGGGACCAACGGCTTTACGTGATTTCCAAACCACGTCGAGAGTGAACTTCCATCACCAGAAATGCATATCTCTAACCCCTCAATGGAATGGCCGAGAATCGAACTCGCGGCCACCGAGGTGGCAGGCAAAGACCATACCAACCACGCCACTGAGGCGCTGGAAAAGTAACGTAATGGAAAGGAGATTTTTTTAGGCGAAAATAGAGCCGTGAGGGCTAATTACCTTCAATCTCATTATCGATCCCCGTCTCGTTAGCGATCATTGCACCCTCGGGTAAATACTGCAGAGCGAAGGATAATCAGACGTAGATAAATTAAAGACCAGAGGCCCTGAGGACATTGCTATTCAAACCGCGTCCCTCGATAGACCGGTCCTTGCGTCTTTTTAGGATTCAAGATGGCTGCCTACTTCGGCTACTTCTTGGAATTCAGGGGGGCTAAAAATTCAGCAGGTAAACAGGCCGCAAGCAAGCAATTTACGACATGCAGGATCTCTCTCTCTCTCTCTCTCTCTCTCTCTCTCTCTCTCTCTCTCTCGTTACAGTGTCTATAGCTTTTCATAGTTAGTCTCTCTCCATGCATGCATACTCTCTTACACTCTCTCTCTCTCTCTCTCTCTCTCTCTCTCGTTACAGTGTCTATATCTTGCTATCGTCAGTCTCTCTCCATGCATCCATACTCTCTTACACACACACATACACATAAGTACTCTCTCTCTCTCTCTCTCTCTCTCTCTCTCTCTCTCTCTCTCTCTCTCGTTACAGTGTCTATATCTTGTCATAGTTAGTCTGTCTCCATGCATGTATACTCTCTTACACACTCTCTCTCTCTCTCTCTCTTTCTCTCTCCTCTCTTCTCTCCTCTTCTCTTCTCTCTCTCTCTCATTCTACTATGCCGAAGAAAATATTGGAAATCACGCCCAAGGTACATAGGAAAGGGAAGTTACTACAGTGCAGTTTCGACACAACAAAAGACTCAATTAACAGAAGACCTTGAGTCGCCTTGCGAGAAAAATATAAGCAACAATTAAAAAAATAAAAATAAAAAAATACTCGAGGAAGACGTATTAAAGGGATAGTCACTTTATGATGATATGATGATTCAGTTACAGATCACATAGCATGATATCTTTTACGAGAACACTAACTATATATATACATAAATAATATATATTTATAACATATTATATATATATGCATAATATATATATGTATATATATATATATATATATATAATATATATATATCTATATATATATTATATATATATATAGTAGCAAAACTCATATCGCACTCAGTGCAATATGTTACCTATCATAAAAAAACACATTCGTACTATACGATAACTGTTCATTTGCCTTGTTGTCACCTATGGTTATTGATATAAAAATCTTACTGGAAATGAGAAGTTAAGTAACTGTCAAACCCAGGGTAACTTTATTATATGAACCATCTGACAGAAACTGACGCTCTCAAAATACACCTCCATCGAGAGGGGAAAAAAACAAGATCTCTCTCTCTCTCTCTCTCTCTCGTAGTAGCCATCTTGCTTGGTGAGACGTACCCGCGTGAAGTCACAATAATCAACAGATATCACAAGTTTAACATACGACTAGAATTTGAGAAATATCTAGAAGTGTTCGTGAACTATCGGTGATAAGATTAGTGTGAAAATAGTAGGATAAAGCGTCTTCTAAGTTAGTTTATCAAGTGTAATACTATAAATCAGAACAAGATGGCAGTAAGTTCCAACTGCGGGAAAAGGTGGCGTAATTTGGCGTGTCTAGCAGATTCGCAATACGATGAGGTAGCAGGAAGGGAACTGGCATTTCTCATCTATGAAATCAGCAACAGTCCTAACCAAAAAGATACAAAAGCATTCATAGATATATTAGAAGGATATAATCCTTCAAACTGGAACAAATCTAATGAAAACATCTTGAAAATAATTGAAGAAGTTCCAAATAAAATCCAAGTGGTCAAGAGACTCATAAAGAAAATATACATAAACCAACATATTCCGACAAAGAAAATGAATAAGGTGAATCTTGTGAATATACTAATTGATGCATTCAGGAAAAAGAATGCCAAAAGCATGCAAACTGTGTAAGGTTTGGTATAGCATAGTCAATCCACAAAACCTAATCAGAAAATGTGCTGCATGCAACATTCCGACCCATCCACAGTGTGCTGAGGTAATACAAGATTTGAGAAAAGATACAAGAATTTTTTGTTCAACATGTCTATCATGGATAGACAATGTTATTAAATCAAGATTGAATGTACAAATAGTTGAGGATGAAGAAGAAGAGGAAGAGGAAGAAGAAGAAGAAAAAGAAGAAGAGGGAAAACGGAAGAGAAGTAAACAAAATGAAATGACAGAAAAAAATAAGGAAAACAAAGAACAAGATAAAAGTATGGATGCAGAGATACTCATTGATACTACATATGAGGCAATAAAGCAGCATACCTACGAAGAAATAAATTACGATATGACAACAGAAAAGCAAATCCCGAAGAGGCTCTACCCAGATTTATACAATGACGGGAAAGAGGAAAAAATAGACAAGAAAGACAAAATCTGCAACCTTTTGAAAAGAGGGAATTGCAGATTTGGAGAAAGATGTTACTACAAACATCCTAAGATATGTCAAAACTATGAAATATATGGTAAATGTGCATACTTAGATGGATATGGGATGATTGCAGAGATCTGCATCCAAAAAATATGTAAAAACCTAAAAGAAGGAAAAGGATGTAAGTTCGACAAAAAATGCAAATATATGCACCCTGTAGCCATGAATCATAATCAAATAAATAACCAACCAAGTAATAAAATCCAAAATAAGAAAGAAACAAATAAAGAGAGAAATCAAGAATATCAGGTAAAAGAGAAAAGCAAACCACCAATGAGATATGCAGAGGTGTCAGCAAAGAATTTCAAAGCATCAGCTCCGAAATTCTACTCAAGAGATAATAACTGTATTTATTATGCAAGAGGATATTGCAGAAACGGAGAAAATTGCAGATTCAGACACAAAATGAATAATTATGATGAAGGAAGATCAAATATTATGGAAAAGTTGGATTTTTTAATGTCAGAATTTCTGGAAATGAAAAAAAAGAACAACATACCAGAACAGGAAAGAGACATGGGAAAATCCTTATTACTATCAGTATTAAATGAAGGAGAAAAACACGCAAACCATCATAGTGATGAATGCGCAGGGTTTAGTTACGAGTAACTCAAAAAGAAAAATAGAGTACTTAGAAGAACTAACCCAAAATGAAAAGAAAATAGATATAATGAATATAAGTGAAACCTGGTATTCCCAAGAGACTGGGAATGATGATCAAATAAAAGGGTTCCAAACTTATAGATCAGATAGAAAAAATAGGAATCAAGGGGGAACCGCAATATATGGGAAAGACAAAAAACAAGGAAAAATATATGAGAAATATAGTAACTCAGAATGTGAACTAATAGCGGTAGAATTTGAATCTGAAAAATTGATGAACATAGTAATATATAGACCTCCTAATACTAAAGAGTTTGACTTAATAATTGAAAAATTGGATGATATATGTAGAAATCACAAGGACTGGACTATTCTCCTATCTGTGACTTCAACTTTCCTTTCGTAGAATGGAAAGAACGAATAGGAGATTGTGGTTGTACTTATACATATAAAAAAGAGAGTAATAGTAGTGCAGAAGATAAGAGGCAATTTGAAAAGCTATTAGATATGCTACTAGAATACAACATTCAACAAATAAATCACCTGCCAACAAGAAAGGAAAATACTTTAGACCTAGTATTTTGTGAACGAGATGAATTATGTTAAAGAAATAATAGTTTATAATGCGAGTATCTCAGACCATAATGTCATAGAAATTAAACAGTTCATCCAAAGCAAGTGAAAATAGAGACTAAGCAAGGAAATGAAAAAGTGGGAAGGATATGGAAATACAACTTCTACAGTAAAAAATAAAAATATAAAATGGTCCAGAAATTAATGAAGAATTAAACAAAGATTGGGATAACATTTTCGTAAGTGATGACCATAAGGGTAAATACGGAGATATTATATAAAATATTGGAGATAATAGTGGAAAAATATATACCGAAGAAGAAAAGAAAACATCATTCATGCATACCAAGAGACAGAAGAATCTTGTTCCAGAAAATCAGAAAGTGGAAAAAAGGTCTTGCAAAAGAAAAAAAATGCATGGAAAGTTATAGAACTAAAAAGTAAGATAGAAAATGCAGAAAAAAAAGATTATACAATCAAAAGAAAATGAAAAACGGGACTTGGAAGAAAAAACCCTATTAAATATCAAGCACAAAACCCCAAACTATTATACTCATATGCGAAGAAGATGAATAAAAGAAGAATAGAAATAGGGCCCTCTGAGAATTGAAGGGAGATTAACGATGAAAAAAGGAAATTTGCAACATACTGGCAGAACGATATAAGAGAGAATTCACCCCTAGATAGATAATGAAGATAATGATATAGAAGTAAGGGATGAAAATAGTGAATATTTAGCTGACATAGATATTAATGAAGCTGATATTGTGCAGGCTATTAATGAAATTAAAAATGGAGCTGCTGCAGGGCCTGATGGAATTCCTGCTATTTTGTTAAAGAAAGTAGTTCATTCTATCGCAAAGCCACTTGCAATATTATTAAGACAAAGTGTAGGTACAGGCAAGATATATGATGAGCACAAATTAGCGTATATTACCCCTACTTTCAAAAGTGGATCAAGACTAGAGGCAAGTAATTATAGGCCTGTGAGTCTAACATCACATATAATGAAAGTGTATGAAAGGGTAATGAAGAAAAATATTATGAAACATTTAATAAAAAATAATTTGTTTAATAAAGGACAACATGGTTTCGTACCCGGAAAAAGTACACAAACCCAACTGTTAGTCCACCGTGAAAACATATTCAAAAATATGAAAGCGGAAATGAAACAGATGTGGTTTATTTAGACTTTGCAAAAGCTTTTGATAAAGTAGACCATAATATATTAGCGAAGAAAATTAGAAAACACAATATCGTGGATAAAGTAGGAAGATGGTTAAAAGAATTTTTACACAACAGAAAACAGATAGTTATTGCAAACGACGAGAAATCGGATGAAGCCAAGGTAATATCCGGTGTGCGCAAGGTACGGTGTTAGCTGCAATACTGTTTGTTATTATGATTGAAGACATAGACAATAATGTTAAGGATTCGGTAGTGAGTAGTTTCGCAGATGACACAAGAATAAGTAGAGAAATTACTTGTGATGAAGATAGGAACGCTCTACAAAGAGACCTTAACAAAGTATATGATTGGGCAGAGGTAAATAGGATGGTATTTAACTCTGATAAATTTGAATCAATAAATTATGGAGACAGAGAAAGAAAGCTATATGCATATAAGGGACCTAATAATGAGACCATCACAAATAAGGAAGCAGTTAAAGACCTTGGTGTGATGATGAATAGGAACATGTTATGCAATGATCAAATAGCAACTCTGTTGGCAAAATGTAAAGCAAAAATGGAATGTTGTTACGGCACTTCAAAACAAGAAAAGCTGAACACATGATTATGCTTTATAAAACATATGTTCGTAGTCCACTTGAATATTGCAATATGATATGGTACCCACACTATCAAAAGGATATTGCACAAATAGAGAGTGTACAAAGGTCCTTTACAGCTAGAATAGAAGAAGTTAAGGACCTAGACTACTGGGAAAGACTACAATTCTTAAAATTATATAGTCTGAAAGGAGAAGAGAAACGCTACATGATAATTCAGGCATGGAAACAGATAGAAGGAATAGCAGAAAATATCATGGAACTAAAAATATCAGAAAGAGCAAGCAGAGGTAGATTAATAGTGCCCAAAAATATACCAGGAAAAATAAGGAAAGCACACAGGACATTAATCCACTACGCACCAGCATCGATAATGCAGCGTCTATTCAATGCGTTGCCAGCTCATCTGAGGAATATATCAGGAGTGAGCGTAGATGTGTTTAAGAATAAGCTCGACAAATATCTAAACTGCATCCCAGACCATCCAAGATTGGAAGATGCAAAATATACCGGAAGATGTACTAGCAACTCTCTGGTAGACATTAGAGGTGCCTCACACTGAGGGACCTGGGGCAACCCGAACAAGATGTAAGGTCTGTAAGGTAAGGTAAGGTAAGGTCTCTCTCTCTCTCTCTCTCTCTCTCTCTCTGACCAGGCCCAGTATATCAGAAGGTAGAACCCAACAGGCGGTAGTACATCTCAGTCGCGTGAACAAGGCAAGGACCTCTGGCTTGAACGACAGGCGGACTGTGTTATGCTCAGGATTCTATTAATGAGCCGTCAGACGCACTACAGGCATGAGGACCCCAGCTCAACATTCGCCCCAGCAGGAGTCCAAACAAAAATTTAAGGGGCGTGGAAGCCGCCCTTTGGACTGCGTAATATCCAGGTGGGTCCGTTTTAGGAAAGAACGTGATTAGTTTCTTTCTAAAGTTCTTTATGTATACTTTCTGCACACACACACACACACACACACGGAGAGCTGTAGATATACAAAAATGGAGGATTTTCCTATATAAAAAAGGATTTTCCTATATATAAATATATATATATATATATATATATATATATATATATATATATATATATATGTGTGTGTGTGTGTGTGTGTATGGAAAAAGGATTTTCCTATTTATATATGTAAGGATAAAGGATCTTCCCATTTATATACGTATGGAAGAAGGATTTTCCTATTTATATATAGTATGGATAAAGGAGTTTCCTATATATATGTATGGAAATAGGATTTTTCATTTATATATATATATATATATATATATATATATATATAGTATATATATATATATATATTATATATATATATATATGTATATGGAAAAAGGATTTTCCTATTTATATATGTAAGGAAAAAGGATCTTCCCATTTATATATGTATGGAAAAAAGATTTTCCTATTTATATATGTATGGAAAAAGGATTTTCTTATTTATATATGTATGTAAAAAGGATTTTCCTATTTATATATGTATGGAAAAAGGATTTTCCTATTTATATATGTATGTAAAAAGGATTTTCCTATTTATATATGTATGGAAATAGGATTTTTCTATTTATGTATATATATATATATGGAAAAAGGATTTTCCTATTTATATATGTTTGGAAATATGATTTTCCTATTTATATAATTATGGAAAAAGGAGTTTCCTATTTATATATGTATGGAAAAAGGATTTTCCTATTTATATATGTATGGAAATATGATTTTCCTATTTATATATGTATGGAAGAAGGATTTTCCTATTTATATATGTATGGAGGAAGGATTTTCCTACTTATATATGTATGGAAAATAGGATTTTCTCTATATATATATATATATATATATATATATATATATATATAGATATTATATATATATATATATATATATATATATATATATATATATATATGTATATGTATATGGAAAAGGATTTTCCTATTTATATATGTAAGGAAAAAGGATTTTCCCATTTATATATTTATGGAAGAATGATTTTCCTATTTATATATTTATGGAAGAATGATTTTCCTATTTATATATGTATGGATAAAGGAGTTTCCTATTTATATATGTAGGGAAATATGATTTTCCTATTTATATATGTATGGGAAAAAGGAAATTTTCCCATTTATATATGTATGGAAGAAGGAGTTTCCTATTTATATATGTATGGAAATATGATTTTCCTATTTATATATTATGGAAAAAGGATTTTCCTATTTATATATTTATGGAAATAGGATTTTCCTATTTATATAATTATGGAAAAAGGATTTTCCTATTTATATATTTATGGAAAAAGGATTTTCCTATTTATATATGTATGTAAATAGGACTTTCCTATTTATATAATTATGGAAAAAGGATTTTCCTATTTATATATGTATGGAAATAGGATTTTCTTATTTATATATGTATGGAAATAGGATTTTCCTATTTATATATGTATGGAAATAGGATTTTCCATTTTCCTATTTATATAATTATGGTAAAAGGATTTTCCTTTATAATATGTATGGAAATAGGATTTTCCATTTTCCTATTTATATATGTATGGAAAAAGGATTTCCTATTTATATATATATGGAAATAGGATTTTCCTATTTATATAATTATGGCCTATTTATATATGTATGGAAAAAGGATTTTCCTATTTATAAACATAGAACAGGGTCAATAGCAATTAAAATATAGTCACCACGCCCCTTTTTTGACACCTGTCAGGTGTGGGTGGATTCGTCGTCTCAAACAGTTGTGTTGTGTTATATATATATATCTATAATATATATATATATATATATATATATTATATTATATATATATCTATATATATATATATTCGTCCGCACTGTCTGCATAGAATATATACACTATGATTTCTACCGCGATGTATCAATCCTTCGCCAATGGCTTGAAAACAAAGCTGAAACCGGTCAGGACCTACAACCAGTCTCTCATTCCTTCAACTGTGATGTGTGACACACACACACACAAACACACGCACACATTATATATATATATATATATTCTTTCTTTGCCTTTTTAAAACAAGTTCTCCAATCGCCACTCCTTTACACTTCTTACATCGAAATATTCATCATCATTATTTCATTATTACATCATTTATACTCTTCTTAATTCCTTCCCTCGTCCGTCATTATTAAGAGTCTTTCTCAAGTCAATTCTTATTCCTCCCCATCTTTTTATCGCATTTTTTTTATATCATTACGTTCGTCCCCATGACCTTCGCTTCATCTGTTTATTCACTAATTCCACTTATCTATTTAATCTTATTTGTTCCTCTTCGTCCGATTTCTATTCTCTCCTCAGAATTGAGACGATCTTCCGTCATATATTGTCTCTGATTGTTTATTATCTCTTATTTCTTCAAAGTAATACTTTCACTTTCTTCTTAAAAGCTATTCTTTTCATTATTCAAGGATACTGTTGTTCCTATTTTCTTGCATTTCTCACTTTTGCTAATCATATTTTTATTCTTAATGTTTAAAAGATTTTCAGCTTCTTATTTTCTCTCTGGTCGTTTCTTTGTATCGATGTTTGTTCAGGTTTAATCTCTCATTACCTAAATTCGAATTATATACTTTTATCTCCATGTTTCAAGAGATTATAATTTCTTATTCTCTCTTATTTTGCCTTGAAATATCTCTCTCTCTCTCTCTCTCTCTCTCTCTCTCTCTCTCTCTCTCTCTCTCTCTCTCTCTCTCTCTCTCTCTCTCTCTCCGTTAATTTTTCTAGTCTCTCATTAATCAGTGCCGGTATTTCATCGAATATTTCTACTTTCAGATGTCTCTTCCATTGTTCAAAAGTTGATCATCGTTTTTTTTCAGTAAAATGACAGATGAAGGCATATACGACACTGGATGGTATTTATGACATCAGGCGTAATTTGTGTTTGCTACGACGCAAAGCGTCAGTGGAAAATGTATGCATATATGTATGTATAGCAGCATCAATAACAGTAGCCAGAATCTACGAGAGTGCAGAAATGATGACAGAGGGCGACATTTATAAATAATAATATTTTTGACAGATACGGAATACGGAAGACAAAGTGGGCTGGGTGAATCCAAGGTTTCTTTCCCACGCGTCACGGGAGAAATGGTGATGATGATGATGATGATGATGATGATGAAACTGCATGTCTGGTGTCAAGATGCAAATAAAATGAATAAACTACCTGTTTAAGAGCCGGAAAATGGAAGGTGAATTTCTCCTCAATTTTTTTGGTTCATTAATGTGTTTATTGCAAGGGCCTTCCGCAAAAGAAGAAGACAGATTAAAGATAAATAAAACACAATAACCATATAATACCAGAAGGTATGGTGAAAAGAATATTTATGTGTATATTGACATAGTACATGTTCACGAACATCTACTTAGATATCCGTAAATTCTCTACATAGGTGTTCGTCAAAATTCAGAAAAACGAAACTACGTACCTATTATGAAACGTGTACGGGAACTAAATACATTTACCTGATCATAACTATTAAGAGGAGTAGTAGCATTAGTGGTACAGTAATATCTAAACGCTAGGAACCTAACAAAACCAGAAGCTCCCGTGAGAAATAAGCAGAGGAATCAAGAATATTAATCATAATACAACACTAACAAACAAGTGAAAACGAACAAGCAGCTGACTTCTTGGAAAAAAAATTGAATAAATTCTTCAGTTAATAAAACTTACAAAAAAGAAAACTGATCGACTATGTTAATGCAATTTTTCCTTGTGCGTTTGAACAAGAGACTAAGAAAGGTGTCCAAATTACTGTGGCTGATATCGCTATTCCTGGTTTTTCCTTGGGACTATAACCTCTCACCTCTGATTACTCATCCACAGGTATGTTCGCGAGGCCACCTAACAGGAAAGACAGGTAAGTATATTAAAAAAAAAGCAGGTGCGAAAATGCTTTAATGTATAACTCGCAATTCAGGATTTGCAATCTATCATATTTCACACCTCGGTGTAATTACAAATGCAAATGAGGAGTCTTAAGCAAATAAGTAGGGAAAGATCAGTCAGTAATTGAGTATTATAAAGTGTATTTCAAACAAGGAGTCATCCTACCTCCAGCTTACACTAGGCGCGTACTAAAATCAACGGTCAAATAGAGCGTTGTTTCACCAACGGAAATTTAAAGTAAAGACGCTTTACTTTATTAGAAATAATTCCTCTGTACTGTTTAACATGCACATTATGTATTTTTTACATTTTCATTCTAATAAATAAATCATAAATATCCTGTCCTAAAGTTCCTGTATCTTGAACTCAATGCGAAACACCTTTTTCAGACATTTTTATGCTCTCTTACCCCCCCCCCCCCCCCCCCCCCCCCCAACAAGAACAACAAAAACCAGGAACAACAACAAAGTAGTTTGTAGGCTTACTCCCCGAGCAAGCGATAAGCATAGTTGCTTTCGCTTCCTTGTGCAGTAGATTTTTTTAGCTGAAGGTCTCTGTCGTACTAGTAAATTCACTGCGTTTATTGTACATTTATAGCTATAAGTATGATCTTACAGGGCTTGAAATAACAAATTTTAAAATGGCTATCACTGTAGAGCAGTGGTTCCCAAACTTTTCCAGTACGTGACCCATCTCAGTAGTACCAAAGTTACCATGACCCCCACCTTTGTAAGCCTTAGGAAAATGTACTCATTTCCAATGGCGCAGATGCATTGTAACAGAGAGTGATAACAACAAACAAAAATGCCTATTAAAGTTTATTAACAAGGACTGTTTTTAATCGTGTATTTTAATGAGAAGGATGTACTTGCTTTTTAGATACAAGCTAACAAAAATCCCTAAATATTATAAAAAAAAAAATTTCTTCAAAATCTTGGATCCTCCATGACTCCCAGACAAGGCGCAGTTTGGGAACCCTTGCTTTAGAGTCTATGGGAACATAATGTCAAACAGAATATGATGACCTCAGCACCACACGCCTCAGTCGCGTGGTTGGTATGGTGTTTGCGTCCCACCTCGGTGGTCGCGGGTTCGATTCTCGGCCATTCCATTGAGGAGTGAGAGATGTGTGTTTCTGGTGATAGAAGTTCACTTTCGACGTGGTTCGGAAGTCGCGAAAAGCCGTTGGTCCCGATCCTGAATAACCACTGGTTCCATGCAACGTACAAACACCATACAATCAAACCACAGGATACAGGAAAACAGACAAACAGGACCTAACCGAACTTAGCACAAGGAGCAAAATATGAACTCCAATTTCTGTCTGCTCTGATGATATAAAGAAATATGCGGGAAAATTACTACAGATCAGAAAAACAACGAAAAAACTGATAAACTCGCCCCCCACGTAATTAAGGAATAAATTATTATTATGCTCAAGATATAAGTAATTTCTCGAGGGTACACTTAATCATAATTCTTTTCCTGTGCTCATTACTTCATGTTGTAGTGGTATATTACGTGTTGCTGGACATAGTACACATTGCACATATTATATTTTCAGTTACTCTATAGTAGGACTGTATCCATTTATATATATATATATATATATATATATATATATATATATATATATATATAGAGTAATCTTCAAAACTTTAAATCATACATAGTATCAACTTTCACTACTTTCTCCTCTGTGCTTTCTTCCCTCCTTCCCTTTCTCACGTAGGGGGGGGGGCCGTATCGCGCGCAAGATACCCATGAAAGTTCATGACCTTTTCGGCTGTTCGGAAAGGATGTAGACGCATAATGAATGGTAAAGATAGCGTACAGTTATCCGCACTTGTAACTGATGCACCAGGGATACCATAGTAATACTGAATGCCATGTTTAATATTCATTTCCCCTCGCCACAATGTCACACGGCCGGTACCCGAAGACCTTACTGTGTTCATTGAACAGAATATTTAGAATTTAGGCCAAAGGCCAAGCACTGGGATCTACGAGATCATTCAGCGCTGAAATGGAAATTGAGAGTTAAAGGTCTGAAAGGCGTAACAGGAGAATAAAACCTCAAAGCAGTTGCACTATGAATAAATCGTTATGAGAGGGTGGTAAGAGAATATGAAAGGAGGCACAGTAATAGAAAAGAAAGGGGTTGCAGCTAAGTGCCGAAGGCACACCGCAAAAAGCATTAAGTAATGCCTACAGTGCACCGCACGAGGCGCACTGACTGCACTAACACCCCCCCCCTCCCTACTCTCATATTTACCATCATCCCGTGAGAATATTCATTCGACTACTCGTTTCTCAACTGATTTATTCAATTCCGTAAGTATCTCTCTATTTTACTTTATCTGAACTCTGCTCTAATTCCTATGCACTTCCCTCCGCCTTTTCCTGTTTATTCTTTACCTCACAAGGTCGTTTCCTCAAGAAAATAATATTTAGTAAATACAGAAATATCTACAAGCTCATACGCAACACGTGTAACACACACACACGTATAATATATATATATATATATATATATATATATATATATATATATATATATATATATATATATATATATATATATATATATATATATATATATATATATATATATATATATATGTATATATATATATATAAATATATAATAATATATATATATATAATATATATATATATAATATATATATATATATACACTTAAATCTACCGACAAAAACTAACATCTCAAAGCAAGAAAGTGGAAGAGATGAAACTAGACAGTAAGAAAGACTCGTCGGGAAACAATATTAAATACAAGAACAACATCTAGGAGGAGAGAGAGAGAGAGAGAGAGAGAGAGAGAGAATGTTAACCATCAATCGCGACAGAAATGCAACTGTCAGAATTAGCGATGTTCAGCTTCCGCTGGAATGCCGTTCCACAGTAGACGCTGTGTTAACAGAACAGGTGAAATCAGGGGATTGGATGGATGGGACTGAAAAGGGAAAGGTGTTTTGTTGTGCGTAAGCGTATAATATAGACTATTCAAGAAAGAAGCTGTTTCATAGAGGGAGAGTAAATATTATTATTATCATTATCATTATTATTATTATTACTATTATTATTATTAGGTTTAAGGAAGACACTATGTGGCACTTAAAACCTAGTCATATAAATATATTAATATATATATATATATATATATATATATATATATATATATATATATATATATATATCCATACATACATATATATATATATATATATATATATATATATATATACAATACTATACATATATATGATATATATATATATATATATATATATATATATATATATACTGCTCGTATGCAGTTTCTTTCCCAGGTTATTCATTATTATTATTATTATTATTATTATTATTATTATTATTATTATTATTTATTATTATTATTATTATTATTATTATTCAAAAATGTTCTTCTACCCGTAAAAAGAATAAAAAATCAAACGTCCAAAAACTCCCTTTTATACATTCCTAGTCTCAGAATCAATAATAAAAAAAACAGTTTATAATCATTATATATTATATATATATAATTATATATATATATATATATATATATATATATATACTGGTGCACCTACGTACTTAACTTGAAGCAACGGGGCAACCACAAAAGCAGGAAAAATAAATGTTTCAGAAAGAAGAAGAAAATCAGACAGCCTCTTCATTTGTAATTCCGTGACAAATGCCACATATAGTAAGTTAAAACCTTCATCTATCTATCTTCGTCTCCTGAGAAATGAGAGGATGGAGATAAACAAGGTCTTTAGACCTTGGAGATAAATAGCGCTGTGATGGACGGGTGTGCGATCTAATCCCTCATAATCCGAAAGGACAGACAAGACGCCATGAGGAGGAGGATTCATTGAGATGAGTGGCGGTTTATGGCAGCTCGAAGTCAGATGCCATATAGCACTACTAATCATCATTAAGACATTAACGCGGTTTCTCTCTCTTTCTCTTTCTTCCTTTATTACCTTACGTTTGTCGTGATGTCATTCATGTGAACATAATTAACACAATTACTTATCTATTAGGCTGACTGATTTATTAATACATGTTTTTTTCTCATTTACATTTACTTAAAGTAGTATAAATACCACGAGAGAGAGAGAGAGAGAGAGAGAGAGAGAGAGAGAGAGAGAGAGAGGATGCCGTTAGTAATAGTAAGGATTATCCATGTATTTCCCCTCTGTCTTGAGAGAGAGAGAGAGAGAGACAGAGAGAGATAGAGAGAGAGAGAGAGAGAGAACTGGTAGGAATTAAGTGGCAGGAACAGATAACCATGACAAACCTTCAACCTGGTTTCAAGAGCTGAGAGAGAGAGAGAGAGAGAGAGAGAGAGAGAGAGAGAGAGAGAGAGAACTAGTGGGTGAGACTGACTGGCCGACATTCTGGGGTTATAACAACCGTTAATCCAGTTCAAAAACAATAAAAATAAAAACAGTTAGTTAGTTTTTGCACAGTCAACTTTGCTTTCGAAAAACAAACTCTCGCGCAGAACGCTGGGGCGGGTCGTGCTAAAAGATGCCGCGATACCGAAGCTATAAGCTGGAACTTGGATGAACTTGCCTGTCCGGGTCGTAGATATTCCTTCTGAACTACTGACTTTAGAGACTGAATCACAGTATTGTTGCTGAAAAATGACCAGCAAGTAATAAATGCCACTGAATATGATAGCAGAATCATTTAAAGAATGTCATCCAAGAGTTAACCCACCACAAAAAATGTTCATGTTCTGATCTCTACGCCAATTACTCTCGAGAATACAATCTGTAATCAGCTACCCTTGTCATTTTTAAGATGAAGTTGCAAGCCTAACCCCCGCCGCCTTGCTCCACACACACCACTGCGACCCACTACATTTACCTAGCTAGCACGTACATGATGCATTCCCTGGTTCAACGGGAGCAAAGTGGTTTTAATGAAAAGGAGAGAAGATCAAATGGAACTGATAAAAAATATAAGGAGACATAAATCTTAATAAATTCATTCGTCTATAAAATTAATGTCGATAATTTATGAATATATATATATATAGTATTATATATTATATATATATATATATATATATTTCATATAATCTATATATATATATGTATGTATATACTATATTTATAATATATATTATATATAAAAATATATATATATATATTATATATATATATATATTTATATATATATAAAATATATATAAAGTTATATATATAAAAATGCGATATATATGTGTGTATATATATATATATATATAAATATATATTATATATATATATATAGAGAGAGAGAGAGAGAGAGAGAGAGAGAGAGAGAGAGAGAGAGTAGGGTCTACTCCAAAAAAAGAATCTATCGTCAATGTCCAGCGTCTATCTCTGACAGGGCAGCTCCTCAGAATGATTTGCATACTTGAACACGCTTGACTGGTCTCCTCTTCTGTCACCAAGTAGTAGCAGCACCAGAAACGTTTCCTCCTCTACAGTTATGCAACGAAACAAAATGCGACAATTCGGTGGGAAAGAGTTACCTCTGCAAAAAGGTAATCATGTATGTTCTATACCAACTTAAGCAGCACCATACATAAAATAATGTGTATGACGCAATCATTATGTTTTGGGGCTGTGGGTGGATGTGTCAAGGTTATCTGCAGATCTACCGATTGATTCATTTATCAAATGACGTGACGTATTTATTGATCAAATGACAACTATTTATCAATCAAATGACATGTCCTATTTATCAAATGACAAGACCTATTTATCAAATGACATGAACTATATATTTATAGAATTACATAAACTAGTTTTCAAATATCATGACCCATTTCTTTATCAAATGACAAGGCCTATTTTAATAAATGACATGACATACACTTATCCAATGACATGACCTGTATACTTATCAAATTACATTACCTATTCATTTATCAAATGACATAAAGGATTTAAGGATCTTTTAGAGAGAGAGAGAGAGAGAGAGTTTAGCTTCTTCAAGAAGTATGAATGAGTGCATGTAAGATGAAACCAATGATAAAAAATGAAGGAGCTTTTGAGAGAGAGAGAGAGAGAGAGAGAGAGAGAGAGAGAGAGAGAGAGAGAGAGAGAGCAATTCCTTCCAATCAATAAAAAAAAAAATCCACTCATTCACTCAATACCAATCAAAATTCTAGGAAAAGTAGATGGCGGAAGATCGGTTCCCACAGAGATTCGCACTGACGGCGACTCTCCCCCCCCCCTTGGGGCTTGTATGCAACAGGTGTGTATTGGTGATGCTGCGGCTCTATTCAAATTAAATGCAGGGCCAAGGTGAAACCTTATATCCCTCGCACCTGGCCTCCTGACAATGAGTTACGTTATTAACGCATTGAGAATCTCAAGTGGGGGTGGTCTCTCTCTCTCTCTCTCTCTCTCTCTCAAGTATATTCATTTTCAGAGCTTGCTTCATACGTTAACACGGTTCATCTCTCCCTTTATATCTATAATTTCAGAACTTCATTCTTATTCAAGCAGACCTCTCTCTCTCTCTTCTCTTCAGTCTCTCTCTCTCGTCTTCTCTCATCTC
The DNA here is from genome assembly GCF_015104395.2 of Macrobrachium nipponense. Taxonomy (NCBI): domain Eukaryota; kingdom Metazoa; phylum Arthropoda; class Malacostraca; order Decapoda; family Palaemonidae; genus Macrobrachium; species Macrobrachium nipponense. The sequence goes on along the minus strand of NC_087204.1, from coordinate 26,826,041 downwards.
TCTCTCTCTCATCTCTCCTCTCGTCTCTCTCTCTACACACACATTATGTTCCAGTGAGCTTACGAATCGCTTTGTCCTCTAATTGCTTGGCGAAGAAAGTAATGTACTCTGAGATAATAGG
>NC_087204.1:26775920-26820920 GCF_015104395.2 Macrobrachium nipponense | reverse complement strand
AACCAAAATCTCCACACCCCCCGCCCATACCCACCCCCAAAATGGACGTCAGTCAGTTCTCAAGTTATGAGCTAAGTCGAATGGAGTGAAGATATGTCTGCAGGACAGGGTACATACAAGGAGGGAAGGCAACACAGAGCGGTCCCTCTGGTGGATTTTCGTACGTAATTATAGAGTTGCATATGAAATGAACAGAAATAGAGAGCAGAAACCATCGAGCCTTCATTGAAAGAAAACGTAATAATAATAATAATAAGAATAAGAATAATAATAATAATAATAATAATAATAATAATAATAATAATAATAATAATAAGAGTGGAGAAACCAATCCCACAGTTATGTAAATGTACATATATTTAAATTTCAAAACAGCAAGGATAGCTTTGGCGGGAACCGAACAGATTCCCGAAAGCTATCTTTGCTGTTTTTAAATTTAAATATATGTCGCATTTACATAACTGTGGATTTGTTTCTCCATTTGAAGACTCGTGCTACTATGAGGATTTTTTAATAATAATAATTAATAATAATAAAATTAAATAAAATAATAATAATAATAATAATAATAATAATAATTAATAACCACCCAAGTCGAATTGGAGAAGCTGTGGATAGACCTAAAAATAAATTAATAATAATAATAATGATAATATAATAATAATAATAATAATAACAAATACAATAAATAAATAAATAATAATAATTAATAATAATAATAATAATCAATAATAATAAAATAATTAATAATAATAATAATAAAATAATAATAATAATGGAAGGGGGGATGGGGATATAAAACACCAAGAGATGAAGGACACGATCAGGAAAGAATATATCCAGAGACTCTAGGCTATACTCAGGTCAAAACTCAATGCCGGAAATATGATAAAAGCCATAAACACATGGGCAGTGCCAGTAATCAGATACAGCGCAGGAATAGTGGAATGGACGAAGGCAGAACTCCGCAACATAGACCAGAAAACTAGGAAACATATGACACTACACAAAGCACTACACCCAAGAGCAAATACGGATAGACTATACATAACACGAAAGGAAGGAGGGAGAGGACTACTAAGCATAGAGGACTGCGTCAACATCGAGAACAGAGCACTGGGGCAATATATGAAAACCAGTGAAGACGAGTGGCTCAAGAGAGCATGGGAAGAAGGACTGATAAAAGTAGACGAAGACCCAGAAATATACAGAGACAGGAGAATGACAGACAGAACAGAGGAATGGCACAACAAACCAATGCACGGACAATACATGAGACAGACTAAAGAACTGGCCAGCGATGACACATGGCAATGGTTACAGAGGGGAGAGCTCAAGAAGGAAACTGAAGGAATGATAACAGCGGCACAAGATCAGGCCCTAAGAACCAGATATATCCAAAGAACGATAGACGGAAATAACATCTCTCCCATAAGTAGGAAGTGCAATACGAAAAATAAAACCATAACCACGTAGCAAGCGAATGCCCGGCACTTGCACAGAACCAGTACAAAAAGAGGCATGATTCAGTGGCAAAAGCCCTCCACTGGAGCCTGTGCAAGAAACATCAGCTACCTTGCATATAGTGGTACGAACACCAACCTGAAGGAGTGATAGAAAATGATCAAGCAAAGATTCCATCTGGGACTATGGTATCAGAACAGATAGGGGTTGATACGTGCAAACAGACCAGACGTGACGTTTGATTTGACAAAAGTCAAGAAGAAAGTATCACTCATTGATGTCGCAATATCCATGGGACACCAGAGTTCAAGAGAAAGAGAAGGGAAAAAATGGATAAGTATCAAAGATCTGAAATAGAAATAAGAAGGATATGGGATATGCCAGTGGAAATCGTACCATAAATCATAGGAGCAACTAGGCGGACCGTCCCAAGATCCCTGCAAAAGGAATCTAGAAAAACAGACGCTGAAGTAGCTCCAGGACTCATGCAGAAGAGCCGTGATCCTAGAAACAAACGGCGCACATAGTAAGAAAGAAAGTGATGGGACTCTAAGGAGGCAGGATGCAACCCGGAACCCCACACTATAAATGCCACCCAGTCGAATTGGAGGACTGTGATAAAGAAGCAATAAAAATAATAATACTAATAATAATAATAATAATAATGAAGTAATAATAAAAATAATAATAATAATAATAATAATAATGAAATACTAAAAATAATGAACGTACAAAATAATAATGGATAACGATAAAAATAAAAATATATGGAAAACAACCGAACAAAGAATTGGAAAAACAATTTGTAGGTCACCAAGAAATCAATAAGAGACGGCGCACTATAATTTCCCCATTCACGAGAACCATTTACCCGAGGTTATTTACGAGACGCATAGGCGGCCGTGAGAATGAGGCTTCGCGTGTCAAAGCGGACCTTAGTAGATGTCATAACATTTCTTTGACCAGGACACGTCACGACTGGACTGATTAGAGGGGGTATCAAGTGGTACATACGAGTAGTAGTCATTGGCAAAGAAAAGAGACTGACGAAATCATGATGATGATGCAGTGCTGAAGAGGTGGGATTTAATAGGAATAGCTGGTAGCAGGAGTGATTACTACTGTCACTGTTACTCGTGCTTATAATAATAATAATAATAATAATAATAATAATAATAATAATAATAATAATAATAATAATAATCTATATATAAGTATACATATATATACAATGTATTTATATACGCATATATATATATATATATATATAAAATAATAACACAATAATAAAATAATACTATAAATATAATAATATATAATAATTATAATCTATATAATTATACATTATGTATGCATTTATATACGTGCATATTTTTATACATATGTATGCATTTATATATATATATATGACTGGTAACAAAACATATATACATATGACTTGTAACAATGTTCTATTACAACAGAATTCAATCTAATAAAAGGAGCCCACAAAAACGCCAAAATAAAGCAAGTAAGTACTATATTTCAGTGACTGCTGAAGAGAGAGAGAGAGAGAGCAGTCTCTGAAATATAGTACTTACTTTCCCTATCTTGGCGTTTTTATTGGCTCCTTTTATTAGATATATATATACATATATGTGTGTTAGTCGTTACCCGAATCCTTGAACGGGAGGTGGCTCCAAGGAGCCCTGGAGCTAGGAAGTGATTCCCGGAGAATCCTGGTAGGCGTCTTGGAGAACCTACAGGAGTTTTGAGAATCCTTCAGAGAAGGACGTGAGATACCAAGACGTATTATTCATTTCACATTGACAAATCTATATACACTAAAGCAGAATGTTAAATGCTTTGAACAACTATAGGTATTAAGAAAATGAAATAGAAATCGTCTTATTTATGAATTTTAAACAATAATGTGTACATATAAATACATACATTTCATATATGTAAATAAATCTTATCGTATATATATATTATATATATATATATATATTTATATATATATATATATATATATATATATATATGTATATTTATATGTTGTAAGTGGAGCCATCGAGACAGGAGTTGCTGAAATTCGAGATCTAGATAATGTTAAAATTGAAGCGCGTAATCTACGGGCCAGCTGCAGTCGAATCAAAACACTCATACAGACAATCGATCTTTTCTGAAAAGACCAATGGTGAGCGAATCCCTTCTCAAGAAGTAGAACACCATCTTGCCAAACAGGAGGAGGGGACACTAACTTTCGACACTGTAAGACCATTACACCATTATCTGAACAACGTAATAAGCGTCAAATCTACGTGAGAGGATTTGAGGGCCACTGTTTGTAAATGGACGACAAAAAGTTTTTAGAAACATTTAAAATTGATAAAATAAGTATATATATATATATATATATTATATATATATATATATATATATATATATACTATAATGTAAATATATACTTATATACTATATGATATATATATATATACGGATGAATGTATATATAATCTCTTACAGCATTAGGCAGATACACACATTAAATATAAATGTAACACACATACTATACACACATACACACAAACTACATACACATTATATATATATATATATATATATATATATAGTATATATATATATATATAGAGAGAGAGAGAGAGAGAGAGAGAGAGAGAGAGAGAGAGAGAGATAATGATGATGATATTGGGTAATTGTACAACATCTGAAAGGTCTTCGTAACGTCCAACTAGAGTCACTAGACCCTGCATGCAATAAAAGTTCCTCTGGCGAACGATGGCAACCCTACCACGGCCCGGGGGCCGGGAAGGGCGGGCAGAAACCTGCCGAGCGAATTTAACTCTGTAACTTCATTTAAGCAATAATTACCCACTCACAGAAGATACGATTAATATGCCTGTATGTCTACCGCTACACCTGTCGGGGTAACAGATCGTCTTCATTAACCTGTACTGCACCTGCATATGAAGGGCGTCCGCTGAGACAAAAGGGTGAAATATGGGCGGGAAATGAGAGTTCATCAGTTCTTTTCATGGATGTTTTAAATTAGGATAACGTCACTTGACGTCCTACATCATAATTTACATTATTGTGCCTTTTTTTTTGTGAGATCTAATAACAAAGAGACATTTTTTTATATATATATCTGAACAAAATGTACAATTCATTCCATGCTATTTTCATCATTGAAGAAAAGAAATTTTACGAGCTGCTCTATGAACAAGAGCCCCTGCTGGCCTAAGGCCAGCTTAATCTTCAACAGCAACAGAAAAGAAGGCCAGTATCCTGTTTTTAAATGAGCGACTGCTTACGGTTTTTAATCAGTTAATCGATTTCAAAAACGCATAGTCAAGATTATGCATTTAACCCAGAGAGGCAACACTGAGAAAATATATCCTGAGAACTTGTAATTTGTTCAAAACAGTGAAGTTTCCCCTGAAGTTGAAAAACAATTTTGTGATGGTAAAGGCAATGTCTGATCTTTGGACCAGGGTACCTTTGGGGATAGGTATACATCGGCTAAAAGCTAACCAAGTTCTAGGACTAAAAGCTAACCATGTTAACCGTTTTCTTCCGCAAAACGCTAACCCTTTAAACCCTGTTCTGGGGATAAAAGCTAATAATGCTAATCGTGTCCTGGAGCTGAAAGCTTTCCGTGACCAGAAGCTAAAAGCTGATAATGTTATAACAGTAAAAGCTAACCCATGTACAGTCTTCGGCATCGAGCCGGTCTTGCTACAAATGTCATCGAGATAGAATGATGCAATACACCAAACTTGAATTTAAAAACAGATATCTCTCACAGACAAATCTTCTTGCATGCAATAAATGCTTGTATGATGACCGTTTCTCTTTCGCCGTGATTTGCAGGGTAGTAACGAGCAAATGCAATTATGGCGAGATTGCAAAACGCTGAAAGCAAGCCATTTATAAATAAGTCTTGAGGCTCTTGCTAAGAACGATGTCAAAGAGGAAAATAGTCCTCTAGGAATAAAAAATAAAAATAAAGATCTCAGTCCACTATAGTAGAGTCATATCAACCGTGCATTTGATGTCTAGGCCAGTCCCTGACGACGCTCCTGATTGGCTGTTGATAAGCCAATCACAGGGCTGGAAACTCTCAGTCTTCCTTGAAAGTTCACATAGGCAGGTTGTATGTTCCACCTCTCCTGAGGGATACTTTTGAAAGACGTATCTCTAAAGAGAGGTGGAACATACATCCTGCCTATGTGAACTCGAGAGAGAGAGACTGAGAGTTTCCAGCCATGTGATTGGCTTATCAACAGCCAATCAATAGCATCGTATGGGACTGGCCTAGACATCAGATGCACGGTTGATGTGAATCTACTATAGCTCCCTAATACTTGCAAGAGTGAAAGAATGTAAATCATATCATCGAGGAGAATCGGTTGGCAAGAGAGAACAAAGCTAACCTGGCCTTGTCTTTAAATATTATTAAAAGACATAACAAAATATGAATATCACTAATATCAAGTATTATTTCGCTTTGTTTTTCCAGCGGCCTTTACGTTCAAAATTACAAACTGGAATCTTATTGTTTCCAAAAGATAATTGCAAGTTGCTTTGAACATCTGCGTTCCAGTACGAATTATATAAGAAAAAAAATCTCTCAACCCTTCCAGACTTCACATTACTTTTCCCTCTGACCTTCTCAAACCCTACCATGTGAATCTAACTAACACGTTTCCGTTTCAGTACCCGGAATGTAACTTGTTTCTGCTGTTACTATAATGTTAACACATTTTTATAACCGACAGAAATTTAAAGCCTTTGATTACGCACGTTTTTACAACAACCACAGAATGTAACAAGTTTCTAGCATGTACTATATAATATAAAAAATAATTAACAATACTTCTACAACAGGAAACCACCAATTTTTTTAGTCTGACAATACAATACGAAATAATTAAAATACTTCTACAACGAAACCACCAAGTTTTTTTTAGAATGACAATACCCTAAGACTTAAATGGATTTTTAAACTCCTCTATGGCTAACATGAATCTGGTATATTTCTAAATTAATCAGAGCTTGAAAGGTCCCTGCATTAGTCAGTAAATCAGCAAGTTCACTCTGTAAAGCCATAATTAAACGGAATTCCTCAGCAAACAGGAATTCAACTCTCATAATCAGTCAGATTTTCAAGACGAAGGCTTCTATGCACGATTGTAGGATCGCAGAAAAGTACGTTCACGTACACGACAACGTATGGAACAGACGCACATACTTGCACGACTACAGCCTGTACAAAAACACACACACACACACACACCTTCACGACAGTCAGAATTGGGCAAGAGCAGAAAAAAAAATGGCCAAACCAGAAAGTTAGAATTCTAAGCATACGGGCAAAAACGGCAACTCTAAAACAATAGCTGGTTTCAGGCGTGTTTACAGAAATCATACAAAGATGCAAGACGGAGATAAGAGGATCATTTTTTTTTCACTTTCTATTTCACTAGCAATCTTTTTTCGCCTTTTCCTTCTACTTTGATTTTTTTTCTCAGAGGTAAGGTTATTTGAGTTGCGTTGGACAGCTGTTTACTGAAGATACTAGTTTGTTTGTTTGTACGGTGTTATTACGTTGCATGGAACCAGTGGTTATTCAGCAACGGGACCAACAGCTTCACGTGACTTCCGAACCACGTCGAGAGTGAACTGCTATCACCAGAAATACACATCTTTGACCCCTCAATGGAATGCCCGAGAACCGAACTCGCGGCCACTGATGTAGCAGGCTAAGACCATACCAACCACGCCACTGAGGCGCTCTGAAGATACTAGGGTCTATACCGACGAAATAAAGAGTAGGGCTATGAGGTCATTCGGAGCTGAAACGGAAATTGAGAGTAGAGAGTTTGAAAGGAGTAACAGGAACAACTGATAGTAGAGGATGGTTAGCAAGATGGTAACTTTATTCTGCATACTTCGAACAAAGCGACCACTGGTAAGAGGCTACCCTGAGGCTGGACGAATTATAGCGTTAACTTAGAATCCATTACCCATAAACAATGGACGTTACACAAAGAAGGAAAAGTGGTTCCAGTTTGCATTTTAATATATAAAGAATTTCAAATCACCGATTATCATCACTACCATGTGTCCTTAACGACACAAGGAAAACAACCATTGACTCACAAGCAAGCTATCATAAAAAGAATGCTTGCATAACATGGCTTCATAAATAAAAGAGCTGATGCCTGTGGCACCAAATTCAAATCAAACCCACTACGATCTACTGCTAAAAAAAAAAAAAAAAAAAAGTCGTCGAAAGTATATTTTAAAAATGGACGGAGAGAGAGAGAGAGAGAGAGAGAGAGAGAGAGAGAGAGAGAGAGAGTAATGGCTTCCAGCTCTGGAATTGTAGCCTACGGGAGGGCAACTCGATGAAAAAATATCGTAATCAAATGAACAGCTCTGGTTATATAATATCAAACCGTCCTTTTGGCATACTTACTTAATGTGTACCTCTCTCTCTCTCTCTCTCTCTCTCTCTCTCTCTCTCTCTCTCTCACACACACACACACGTTTGCATGAATGCATTCTCGGGTGATTGGGGTAAACGGCTTGAAGAATACATTTTGTATGTATTCTCAAACCTGGCTGCAATAATCCAGCAATTTTTTCCAGACATAGCGAGACTGGAAGAAGAGAGATATGCAGGACAGAAGAAGAGATAGAGAATGGGGCAGAACCCCCCCCTCTTTTTTTTTTTTTTTTTTTTTGGGGGGGGTTGAGATGAGCACGAAGAGTTGATTTTGTCGCCCATACTTAGAAAAAAGCAGTTGTTCTTGTTATCATTTATTTTCGTCCAGCTGACAAAATTATCTTAAAATAAACTGACTACGTTTGACTATACAAAAAAATAATTAAATAAAGACACATATACACACACACACAGATCCGGTTCTAACATTGACGGCACCTTTCCGTACAATCATCCAGTGTAGCCAATTGGAATTCGCTGCCTACCAGCAGTAATTACATTTCAAATATAACTTACTTCCCGCAGAAAGTGATATCCACGTAATATTCTCTAATACCTCAATTCTAACGGAGATCTCCTTGTGACCCAATTGTATTTGCATCCGACGGACTGAGGAGGTTTCCTGCAAGTTCTAGTTAACGCTCAGTGTTTAGAAGGGAGAGGCGTTGACCCCACGCCCAATGCTCCTCATTATCCGGCCTTGGAACCGGCTTCAAGTGCATATAAACCTTAATGTCAAAAAGTGACAGTTTGCACATTTTGAGGGCAGAACCTCGAAAGCTGCACCGAGTCCCATCTCGTGAATTATCATTATTAATTAATATTGTATGCTGGAATTATTAGAAAAATAGAGAAGAACCTACATAAAATTAATGCAGGTGAGGCAGCTATGACTTTTAATAAAACATGTTTTAGCGAGAGTTTACTTCCAGCATACAATATTAATTAATGATGATAATACACGAAATGGGACTCGGAGCTGTTTTCGAAGTTCTGCCCTCAAAGTGTGCAAACTGTCACTTTTTGACATTAAGGTTTATATGCACTTGAAGCCGGTTCCAAGGCCGAATAGTAGTAGTGTAGTAGTAGTAGTAGTAGTAGTAGTGGTAGTGGTAGTGGTAGTGGTAGTAGTCAGAAAATGAACACTATTCATATGGAACAAGCCTACCACAGGGGCCACTGACTTGGAATTCAAGCTTCCAGAGAATGATGGAAGTCATTAGGAAGCAGTGAAAGGAAGAAAAAATAAATAATTAAATTAATGAATAGATAAAAATGTATAAAACGTCAACTCAAAAAGAACAACGGGACACAATGTTTCTTTGGTTCTATGAATGACTGAACCCTCAAGGAAAAGGAAAGACTTCTTTGAAATGACGAGAATTACTGGAGATGAAATATGCAGTACTGATGATCATGTGACATCGGACGTCTTATGGTGGACGCTAATAACGGAGACCAAAACAGGAATTGACGGTTGCGAGACTGTTTCATTCCTTCTTATTCTCAGGTTTTGGAATTCTCTTCTTCTGTACGATTTTCTTTTCCATCACTCAAAAAGGCGAATGTTTCCTCTGGGGTTTATTCTTATTATTATTTTTTCTGACTTTTTTTTTATGGCTCCCAACTGTTATTTTCAGTCGTCAGTCTAATCAACTCCTGCATAAAAAAAAAACAGCAAAGTCCATTTCAAAATTGCATTTAGGATAAAAAATCAAATTCAGTGTTTCTCGTTTGGCCTGGAGACGATAACGTAAATTGATCTGCGGGGGAGAAAAATCGTCAAGACCTCGACGCCTGACCAATAAATACCCGAAAAAAACGGCGGGCTGACGGCTGCCTCTTCCTTCTGCAGAGCGCCCAGGAGAGCTCGGGTCTGCATACCAATCGAATTACCTCTCCGTAATAAAATCCCATATTTAGCCTCTGCCACCAAGGGTGATAACAGTACTCCCGGCGGAGGGAAAAATCACAGTCCGGTTTGACCAGTTGAGACGAATGTACCCTTATCGGTGGTTCATCGGATAATTAGTCATAATCGGCTTTAAACGTTTTATTTATCAGTGACCCCGGCATATATTAAAATATAAACAAATTCAATGCAACTGAAAGTAATGATCACGTACGACCTTCCAATTTCATCAAGACCTCAACGACACTCCACTGAAAAAAAAAGGCGCTTTTATTCTTAAGAATAAAGAAAATAAACAAAAATAAAATGTCGCCGTAATAAACAGCAGCCAGAAAACCAATTTTGGATAAACCAGATTGACCGAATTCTTTATGCAAACCGAGACGATATCGGATGGCCGAAGCCAACGAGAAACTGGTTATCATAATAACTGTTCTTTTATCAAGGACCCGACTCTGGCGAGGAGAGAAAGAGAGAGAGAGAGAGAGAGAGAGAGAGAGAGAGAGAGAGAAAACTCGTAGTACACAAGCGCCTGTGCCTTCGGGCAGGTTGGGCAAGAAAGAAAAAAAAAAGTCTGGGGGGGAGGGGGGTGAAGAGAAGGGCCACAGACGCCAAGGAGGGGATGACTCATCCTGACCTGATACTCATGAATAAATAAGAATAAATAAAAATAAACAAAGAAATCTGTGGCCTCCTCAGAAATGGACACTGAGAGGCTAATGGCTTCGCCAAAAAGGAGGCTGAGATTAGGAGAATGCATTATGAAGACTAAAAATCATCTAATGGCTTTGAACGCAAGTAAGAATTAAGATCATGATTGTTAGTATTCGCATTTATATTTTGCCTAATATTCTAACCTAGTTAAAACCTCAAACGGCTCACTTCACAAATATAAATAAAGATATTTGGACATTTTAAATAAAATTATTTGGACATTTCAAATAAAGTTATTTGGACATTTTAAATAAACTTATTAGGACATTTTAAATAGTTATTTAGAAATTTTAAGTAAAGTTATTTGGACATTTCAAATAAAGTTATTTGGACATTTTAAATAAACTTATTTGGACATTTTAAATAAAGTTATTTAGAAATCTTAAGTAAAGTTATTTGGACATTTCAAATAAAGTTATTTGGACATTTTAAATAAAGTTATTTGGACATTTTAAATAAAGTTACTTGGACATTCTTTTAACAAATTCACGTCGTGTAATACCTTGAAATATGGAACAGGAGCCTTTCAATATACTGAAATAACATGTTGACTTAACATAGAATCCCCACTTTCAAAAAATGTAACCCATGTTCTTCAAAAAATAAATCAACACGTAAAAAACATAACCAATGTTTCTCAAACAGAAAATTAAATAAATACATACTATTAATTAAACACGTTACACCCTGAATAAGAAGGAAACATATAAATTTCTTACGTACACATCAAATTCAGAATAACAATTTCATGCAGTATCAGGAAACCTAAAAAAAAATTATAAAATTTAAAAAAAAAAAAAAAGCTTGCTTATTCTGAATTGACTTGAAATCGTGACTTGAAAATCGAAATGGAAATACTATTTCTTTTCTCTTTCGTTTTGTCTTTCGCTTTATATTTCATCTCCTCGTTTCTCGTTCGTTTCCTTGCGTTTAAATGCTGCGATTTCGGGGCCGACGTAAATGACATGATGACACCCGAGGAAAGCTCTAACTCTGACAAGAGTTACTTAAGAATGTTATTACGTCCATCACCGTCAATTACGCAATCAGAAACTATTTCCGATGGAGTAGAAAACGGAGAAGCGGAGAAAAGGGAGAAGAGAAAAAGAAATAGAAAACGGAGACGAGGAAGCACAGGAGAAGACTGAGCGGAGATGGCAAAGGGGAAGGAGAACAAGAAATAAAATGGAGAGAGAGAGAGAGATAGATGGGGGGGGGGGGGGGGGGGGGGGGGGGGGGGGGGGGGGGGGAATGCCAAAGGAAGAGGTAGAAAAGATTAAATAAATCCCTAAAATAAAAAAAAAGTGAAAGGAGAAATGAGGAAAAGAGAGAGAGAGAGAGAAGATTAAATAAATCCCTAAAATAAAATAAGTGAAGAGAGAAATGAGTAAAGAAATGAGGAAAAGAGAGAGAGAGAGAGAGAGAGAGAGAGAGAGAGAGAGAGAGAGGGGGAGGAGGAGGAGGAGGAGTTGCCGGCAAGCTGAGAAAAGGCTATATATGCCTGCAGGCCTAAGCATTACCCACAATGCCCCCCTCTAGTAACAATCTTCTGTGACCCACAAAACCGGAGACACCTCTAAGACAAGTAACCTTGCGACTGGGTATTTTGGCATCAATAGAAAGTGATTGAGCAATTGAGCAGGAGCAAAGCTCCAAGGAAAACCAGGGAAAAGGGGGGGAGCTCCGGGAAGGAGCAGGGAATAGGATTTAATTTTAAATGTCCATGCGGATACAACTGGGAATATTAAAGCACAATAAATTTGGATAATAATCCCCCCCCCTCTCTCTCTCTCTCTCTCTCTCTCTCTCTCTCTCTCTCTCTCTCTCTTCTCAGAATCATAAGCAGTGTACCAGTCACCAACAACGGCACTTCTGAAGCCTCTCTCTCTCTCTCTCTCTCTCATAATAAACAAATTTACCTATACCCGCAAATTTAACATGCCCAAAAAGGCCACTGAACGTATTACATGTGCAGACTGGGTAAGGTTATTGACAACTTTGACCCAAGATCGAAATTTGCAGAATATAGAATTTAGGCCAAAGGCCAAGCGCTGGGACCTATGAGGTCATTCAGCGCTGAAACAGGAGGAAAACCTCAAAGCAGCAGCACTATGAAACAACTGTAAGGAGAGGGTGGGAAAGAAAGATGGAAGACGGCGACTATGAATGGAGATACAATAAAAGGAATGAAAGGGGATGCAGCTATGGGCCGAAGGGACGCTGCAAAGATCCTTCAGTAATGCCTACAGTTGCACTGCATGAGGTGCACTGACGGCACTACTCCCCTACGGTATCAGAAGACGACGACTCAAACGGGTAACCTGTTAGGAAGATGGAGCTAAGGTCGTAAGAAGAGGAGGAGGAGGAGGAGGAGGAGGAGGAGGAGGAGGAGGAGGAGGAGGAGGGACTAGTCGACACATCACAGACCGTTTGACAAGATAACAAAGTAGTAACGAGTCAATCCTTTCAGCCTGATGGCGAACGCTACTACTTCCTTAAAACCAGGTAATGTTTGAAAGGCTTCTTCAACATTAGAAACTGACGTCTCAAGAGGAATTTCGACTGCATAAGAGATCAGTTGCCAACGTACCAGTTTCTGAGGCAAATTTTCTTAAATGGGAGCATCGAAATGATTTTGAGTAACTTAACATTTGTTGTTTTCATGCAATGCATAATATTTGATTGATTGAGATAAAATATGAACTTGACTTGGAAGGATGAACACACACACACAGACACTCACATTATGCCCTTATGAGAAAGGTCTGTGCAAAATTTTCAAAATATAAAAGACCAAAGAGATGGTACAAGTGAAAACATAGACAGGGGGCACAAAAAAAGAAAAACATATATCAAGTTGCATACGGTAAAGATACATACACAAGCAGTTTGAACAGTATAACAAAAAAACATTCTATTCAAAGCTAAAACGAAAACTGCATCAGAAGACCACATACTTTCACAACAACAGTTAATCTATAAAACAATAACATATGATTTAAATATATATATATGTATATATATATATATATATATATATATATATATATACTATATATATATATATAATTATATATATATATCTATATATAGTATATATATAGATATATATATATATATATATTACTGTTATATCCTTAGCAAATACAACCCCATACAAACACTTGCTCTGACCCCTTCTCTAATTTCTTCCAAGAGCAAAATATCGCTCAGCAACAGATCTAACGAATCCCCGGAAGCAATCGGCAATGAAACTCATAAAGGATGGCCCAAAAAACCTGTCGTCGTCGTCAAATTTGGGGTGGTCCTGAGCTACAGGTAACTGACCAACCCTCAACAGCAACGGGTGTAGATTGGGTCTCTATATGGTGCCAATCGCCTTAGGAAATTAAGGTTAAACGGCATGCCGACACGCTATATACGGGCGAACTGAACACTGCCTCTCTTGTGATCTCTCGTGTTGATAAGGTAAGAGTTGGTGATCATGGGCAGACGTGTAGGAGCTTCTCCCAATTAAGACTGAACTCACTCACTGACAGGAAAAACCAAAATTGAAGGTAAAAAGAAAATTGGATTGAGTTGAGTTGAATATAAAATTTAGGCCAAGCACTGAGACCTACTACATAAGGTCATTCAGCGCTGAAATTAAAATTGACAGTAAAAGGTTTGAAAGGTGTAACAGGAGGAAAACCTCAAAGCAGTTGTACTATGAATCAAGTGTTACGAGAGGGTGGAAAGTAAGATGGAAGAAAGAGAATATGAAAGGAGGTACAGTAAAAGGAACGAAAGGGGTTGCAGCTAGGGGCCGAAGGCGCGCTGCAAAGAACCTTAAGTAATGCCTACAGTTCACTGCATGAGGTCCACTGACGGAACTACACCCCCTACGGAAAAGAAAACCAGGAGTTTTCAATTCCTATCACCGAGGCCGTATCTTGACGCGCATAATTAAAAAACTATACCCACGAGCTAAAGTAAAAAATGAGGTAAATGACGCATCTTGAAAACAGAAACCGCTCCTTTCTGAAGTACGTTATGATGATGGAATGGAATGGAATACAAAATTTAGACCAAAGGCATATACAAAAGTACTAAATAAAAAGTTTTCGTAAAGATAACTCTACAAGAAAATATAACTTTTTATCTACCCCACCTACTGAAAGAAGAAACGACAAGAGAAAAAAAATAAATAAAAGCAAAAAATGAGTCTGGCTCAAAATTCAACAATATGCTAACTTAGCGATGAACAGAACTGGAAGCAGAGAAGGTAAATGCATATAACTGAAATGTTCATGTAATTAACCGGCGCCATAGAGAAAGTAGAAGTAAATGCTGTACAAATTATAGAAAAAAAAGCAAACTGAATCCAACATTTTGAGTACTCTAGTTCTCTAAATAAACGCTAATTTAAAAATACAAAGAAAATGACGAGAACAAAATAAAAACAATGACTCTTTAATTTCCTGATCAATCACAACAGTTGTTATTGTGTGACATAAAATCACGAATCACTATAACTCGTAAAATATTGCCTCTTCTTCACCACACGCAGCCATAATGGAGTAACTTTAATAATAAGATACCATGCCCACAGAGACAGAGAGAGAGCGAGCTTAAGGGGGAGAGAGAGTTGAGAGAAAAATATTGGAGAAAGAGAGAGAGAAATTGAAAGAAGAGAGAGGAGACATAGTGTGCTCACTTATCTGTAAGAGAAAAAAAAATTGAAGGAGAAAGAGAGAGAGAGAGAGAGTAAAATTTACCGAGAGAGAGAGAGAGAGAGAGAGAGAGAGAGCGAGAGACAGCTACAGACAGAGAGAGAGAGAGAGAGAGAGAGAGAGAGAGAGAGAGAGAGGTAACAGCTACCGACAGAGAGACAGACAGACAGACAGACAGCGAGAAGTAAAAGCTATCGTACCCAGCCATTAACCTCCTGCAGATCATATCATAAATTCTATTAGCAACTTATTGTTGGCGAAATCGTTAAGACAAACCGCCACCTCGGGCTCCCCCTTAACAACAGCTGATCTGCACAACAAAGGAGATGATATACTCGACGCAGTGACTCGAGTACCGCCCGTCCTCGGCCCATATCAAAACGTCGGATCTACAGAATAAGAAACTTTCCTAAGTCAAGAAGCCCCGACAGACATTTGTCAAAAAGGTTTTACGAGTAAAGCAGACAGTTAGACGTTTGTGATAATATCTAAGAATAGAATATTTCACCTGGAAGAGAAACTGGTCTTGTTCTTATCAAAAATGTAGGCGTTTGAATTTTTCAAATGAACGAAATTTGGGGAAAAAGTAGGTGTCGAAAGTTAGCGGTTATCTATCACAATGATATCCTGTAAGTATATTATAATTATATATTATATTTACATATATACTAAAATATACCTTATATATCACGCAACAACATATATATAATATATATATATATATATATATATTATATATATATATATATATATATATACTATATATATCGCATGTGTGTATATTTAACGTAGATATATATACATCTCTCTCTCTCTCTCTCTCTCTCTCTCTCTCTCGTCTCTCTCTCTCTCTCTCTCTCTCTATATATATATATATATATATACATTATATATATATATATATCTATATATTATATATATATATATATATATATATATATTACACGATATATATACAGATATATATATATATTTATAATATCATATATATATATATATATATATAAACGAAACAACCCAACTACATTCCACTGAACAATACAACTGTAAGACCAGGAAAATATTTTATGTTTAACTCAAGCACATTAACCTTTTGACCAACGGGTACAGTAAATAACTTTAAATAATTATCCACAATTATACAGGCAGTCAAATGAGGAGCGTCTATTATTATCATCATCATTTCGGTCACTACGATCATCTTATTAAGAGCTTAAGCAAAGAGACTGGGCAAAATAAAGTCCTTTCTAACAGACGAAAAATGAATAGAATTAATACAAAAAATTTATTAAAATCAAGAAGACAGGGAAAGACAGAAGAGTGAAGTTTGGACACCAAAAGTCAGATTATGGTGGAATTTGTCAATATTTAAAAAAAAAAAAAATTTTTGAGGGGGTGGGGGGAGCTCCATAGCAAAATGTCTTGCCTGATAAAGGTTGCAAGATTCGTCATTAAAGATAATAATATAATAATAATAATAATAATAATAAGTAAAAAATGCGCCGAATTTCTTCGGCGCAATCGAGCTTTCTGTACAGCGTATAATCAACGCCACCGAAAACAGATCTATCTTTCGGTGAGCTCGGTATGAAGCTGTATGAGCCGCGGCCACATGAAACTCTCAGCCAGCCGTGGTGGCCTGTGTTATTGCGTTGCTAGAAGCATGATCATGGCTAACTTTAATCTTAGCTAAAATAAAAAAAAACTACCGTGGCTAGAGGGCTGCAATTGGGTATGTTTGATGATTGAAGGGCGGATAATCAACATAATAATTTGCAGCCCTCTAACCTCGGTAGTCTTTATTTTATTTAACACGACTTTAGTTGCTAAAATTCCATAATTTCTAAAGAGTTCTTATTTTTATTTTTAATAAGTAAAATTTTTTTTAAACTATTCTACTCTAAATACCAATATTGCAAGTCCAGAATAACTTAACACGACTACAGTTACTAAATTTCCATAATTTGTAATGATTTCTTGTTTTATTTTTAGTACGTAAAATATAATAAAAAAAATAGACTACTCGATCAAGTCCTAATCCCATCATAAATCTTCCTTCAGTCGGTTTAATAGAGAAACTCTAAATCCTCCTTAATCAAGCCAAACCAATCGGCTCAACGCATAAAACAGCAGTGGTTTATGGTAAAACCATTACGACCGCACGGCAATTAACCAAAAGTAATCTGTGACGTTAATAATTAGTAGTAAGAGGTCCGACCGCCTCCACGAAACTCACACACGCAAGATAAATCTCGGGTCATAATTAGCAGAGGAGAGAAAAGTACGTATAGACACTTTCACCTTTGTACCTCGGCGGCAGCAGTTCCTCTCCTGGAGGAGGTTCGTCTCCAGTGACGACAACACTTGGCCCTGCTTTGTCTTTCGTAAATATTTTTAGAATAGCTTTAGAATCTGGATAAAGAATGCAGGCCAAAGGTCGTGCACTGGGACCTATGAGGTCAATCAGCGACGAAAGGGAAATTGACTGCATTGTTTGACTGTTTGTATGGTGTTTTGACGTTGCATGAAACCAGTGGTTATTCAGCAACGGGACCAACGGCTTTTCGTGACTTCCGAACCACGTCGAGAGTGAACTTCTATCACCAGAAATACACATCTCTGACCCCTCAACGGAATGCCAGAGAATTGAACTCGTGGCCACCTAGGTGGCAGGCAAAGACCATACCAACCACGCCACTGGGGTGCTGGAAAAATTGACTGCAGGATAGTTTTAAAGGTGTTACAGGAAGAAAACTTCGCAGCTGCACTGATGGAAGAAAGAGAATATGAAATGAGGTACAGTAAATGGGATGAAAGGGGTTACAGTTAGGGTCTGAAGGAACGCTGAAAAGAGCCGCAAGTAATACCTACAGTGCACCGGGTGAGGTGCACTGACGGCACTAAACACCGCCCCCCCCCCCTCCCCCGGATAAATGTTATTATCGATTTTTGGTCAAATGAAAATAAATCATTCATTTTTCCCTCTCTTGAGCCCATGTAGCGCCCGAATGGCTGTCTCTTCTTACATACAGTAATCCTCATGTTAGAGTCTGCCTTCTCTCTCTCTCTCTCTCTCTCCTTACCTGAACTAGGGTATTCTCTACCATCTTCTGTTTTCCCCAAGTCTTACAACTTTCTTTCAACAAAACTGCAGTTTGGCGTTACTATCAGCGTGCATTTTAATTGCTTGAATGATATCGAAGCATATGACGACATAAAAGTTAAAATAAATCATGGCCAGATCACAGCAAAATAAAGGTACCCAGGTAAATACAAAATTTGTGTCATAATGTATTAAAACTCTCTCTCTCTCTCTCTCTCTCTCTCTCTCTCTCTCTCTCTCTCTCTCTCAGGTAAGACTTAATCCATTAAAATCATATTACCATAAACGCCGCCACATCCCCCAGCGCCCTCTCTCTCTCTCTCTCTCCTCTCTCTCTCTCTCTCTCTCTCTCAGCATGCATTTAATCCGTTAAAACCATTAGTACTATAACTCTCCTCTCTCTCTCAGGTAAGACTTACCCTATTAAAATCATAGTACCATAAATGCCGCCACCATCTCTCTCTCTCTCTCTCTCTCTCTCTCTCTCTCTCTCTCTCTCTCTCATCTATAACAACCTTCAATTTTTAAAAACAGAGACATAAACTTCACTCTCGTGCCCTAACAATGGCATTTCAGTTGTCAAATTGAGGATTGCCTTTTGGTATTTACCAATACCTTTGGGCACCCCACTTGCCCGCCGAGGATACACCGGTACTTTGACCCCCCGAAACCACCTGGCGGGCAACGAGTGCCCAGGTGTTCCTATTAAGCTCATGATGCAAATTAAAATTCATCAAGTTTCGGAAGGGAATTCATATTCAGGTATTTCTCTTCCCCGCGCGTGTCTCGTTTCGTAATTTCTCCTTTTTTTTTCAGGCGAGGAGAACATCCAATCTCCACTGCATTCTTAATAGCGAGTTTTATGGCGCATGCGTCAACGCAAATGCGCAATCACGCTTGCTCGCGTCTACAATTATAGTAGACTCATCACCGGTGCATCTAATGTCTAGGCCAGTCCCTTACGAAGCTCCTGATTGGCTGTTGATAAGCCAATCACATGGCTGGAAACTCTCAGTCTCTCTCAAATGTTCGCATAGGCAGGATGCATATTCCACCTCTCCTGAGGGATACGTCTTTCAAAAGCATCCCTCAGGAGAATTGGAACATACATCCTGGCTATATGAACTCTCGAGAGAGACAGAGTTCCCAGCCCTGTCATTGGCTTATCAACAGTCAATTAGGAGCATCGTAAGGGACTGCCCCAGACATCAAACGCACGGCTGATGAGAATCTACTATAGTATACACTACCTGGTAATGCTTCGGCAAAGACCGTTCGTTCTGCTAAGCAATCTTTATACGGGATACAAACATGAACCTGAAAGCGTACTGTATAGCCGTTACAGTAGTCGCCCAGGAATACAAAATGTCTCTCTTGCCTAGTAACATATACGCTGGGTCAGGAGACTTGATATTGTGGGACTGAAGCCATACAACGGGATATACAACAGTTAGACACAATGACGTTCACTGGTTCCATATATAGCGTTAGATCACTGCATTGTATACCCTCCCGGGAGCAGTGGAGAAGTGTGACTAAACTGCGCCATGACAGAATTCTGGATATTTATCGCGGTGATTTCAGAACAGGAGTTGAGGCGTGCTAAACAGTATGGTCTGATTCTACTACAATAGAAAGACACAATTTGCCCTTCTACTCTTCCAAGTTTTGCCTTATAATTTCCTACAGATATTAATACGCCATCGAATAAGATTTTAAGTTTTTTGTAAGGTTTTAACAAATCCAATATTAACAGCTGGCTAATAACCTTGCAAATGGCAAAGAAAATTTTCATCAGACAAAATTTTACTTTCCCATACTTGAGAGAAAAATCTTACTTTTCTATACTTGAGAGAAAAATCTTACTTTTTTTATACTTGAGAGAAAACTCTTACTTTTCTATACTTGAGAGAAAAATCCTACTTTTCTATATTGGAGAGAATAATCTTACTTTCTATACTCGAGAGAAAAATCTTACTTTTCTATACTCGAGAGAAAATCTTACTTTTCTATAAATGAAAGAATATTGCACACATCTGGTAACTTCAGCAACAATCAGCCCCCATAGATTTACAATCACACTGAGATTCCCTCCCATAGAGGAGGACGGGGCTACAGAGAGAGAGAGAGAGAGAGAGAGAGAGAGAGAGAGAGAGAGAGAGAGAGAGAATCGGGTGCCCGAATCCTTACGAATATAGGAGTTAGGTCACACGAAGAAGAAAACTGGAAAAAAAAGAAAATCCACTTTCTCTCCTGCCCTGATTTACTTCTGAGTCGGAATCCCTCGAGGATAAGGTACAAACTTCGAACGAAATTAGGAAAATTAGAAAAAATCCTGACACCTTTCAATTTTCGGATAGAAATAAGCACCTCCGAGTGTTGACCAATTCTCAATCGAACTTTTAATAAGAAACATAAAAAGGCCTCGAGAGACAATGAAAAATAATGATCTTCCACGTACATAATGATCAACACAACATTAGATCTTCATTGGTGAGTCTCAACGAAACTGTCAAATCACATACTATTCATGTGATATACATATACATATGCATGCATACATACATACATACATACACACACACACACGTATATATATATATATATATATATATATATATATATATATATATATACATATATATATAAATATATATACATATATATATATATATATAATTTTTTTTAAAGGCTAGCCCATTAATAAATAGATTTTTCAATGTAACATTATCATAAGAGGAAACTGCACTGCCCTTGAAAATACCCTCCCCTTTTTCAACTGTAACAGTCCACATTATTATTATATTTATTATTATTATTATTATTATTATTATTATTATTATTATTATTATTATTATTATTAGTGCTGAAAACAGAGCGTAACGAAATCTGAAGTACTATGTAAACCTTTAAGACCTTTAAAAACTGAAAAAACATCTCGTGCCCTCTGGAGGCATGAATTACAAGTCAGTAGCCCCTTTGGTGGGCTTGTTCCATATGAATAGCGTTCATTTTCTGAATAATAATTAATAATAATAATAATAATAATAATAATAATAATAATAATAATAATAATAATATCAGTTTTCGCCTCAGGCATGACAAGGTCCCTAATGCTTGGAGATGCAGCTACCGTTGCTGCCACTCAAGGTGGCCGAAATGATCGCCTGAGTGACAATAGGTTGTTTGTTGGACACGTGAGCCCCGTGTCACCTCCAACTTACGCAGAATGCATAAATCATGAATGACCATCTTCATGGCCATTTTCACTCTCATTTAAACTTGGAGCTTAGCCACTCATATGATTATTCCCCACATCTTTTTTTTTTTTTTTATCATTGTCATCCTATTCGACTGGGTATTTTTTATAGCGTGGGGTTCCGGGTTGCATCCTGCCTCCTTAGGAGTCCATCACTTTTCTCAGTGTGGTGTTTCTAGGAGCACACGCTTCTCCGTGAGTCCTGGAGCTACTTCAGCCTCTACTTTTTTCCAGGTTCCTTTTCAGGGATCTTGGGATCGTGCCTAGTGTCCCTATGATTATGGCTACAATTACCACTGGCATTATTATTATTATTATTATTATTATTATTATTATTATTATTATTATTATTATTATTATTATTATTATATTATTATTATATGAAGTCATATGACCCCTGGGGGCCACTGAATTCAAATTCAACCTTCCAAACCATATGGTGTTCATCTGAAAGAAGTAAGAGGAGGTAAAGGTAAATACAAAAAGGAGACATCTCACTAACTGAAAAGGATAAACAAAGAAATTAATTAACAGATAAAAATGTAAGTTAATTCTTAAAATGCCAGGAGAATTATATATTAGAGTAGTAATGCATTACATCTTCGCTTCACTGAGAAGGTGTGCTATTTCGAGTAATACCGGCAAGTACCTCAGGCGTAAAATAAAAAAATTGTTTACATAACAGAGCTACGGCTTTTTGTGAAAGGTGCTGGGGGCGGGGGGGCGGGGGGGGGATAAAAGACTCAGACTTCCAATGTTATGTAAACCTCTTCACCTACATTGGCTGCAACCATAGGAAGGACACAGAAGGTCACGGGACGAAGTTAAGCATTTCGGTTTTTTTTTTTTTTTTTTTTTTTTTTTCTAAAGTACGCTCAAGCTGCTTTTTATGCTCAGTACCTCCGGAAAGATTGGTTTGTTTGTATGGTGTTAAAATGGTGTTACTTGATGGACAAAATAGGACCTCGACAGCTACATACCTTTAAAGACATGCACTTGCGGCCTTTTTACGTTGAAAACCTCCCAGAACAGCTGATTTCATATGTAAAGCCAATGGTACAAAGAATATTTCAGTCACCGAATAAATTCAACTTACATATTCTAAAGGGGGAAATATTAGTTTCTTACAAGAAGTACTTCCTTCTTGAGGGTAATTAACATATAATATTGCAACTAGCATCAATCAAAATGCTAAACCAAGCACAAAACCATTAATCTCTCTGTAGGGGCCACATCCGGCAGTGTCAGTCTCTCTTAAAATTCGCACGTTTAATCTCTTTTACATAATTGCTTAAACAGCAAAAAATTAAGACCAATTTCATCCTTATTTTAATAAATTTTGACCCACAATTGTGCTTGGGAGCAGGTTCAATGTAAACCCACGTCTACTCAAGTCTATGCTAGGCTATGGGATGTCATTTTTTTTCACTTTTTTTTAAGCTACGAAGCAGCAATGAATTTCTCTTTTCATTCAAAGTACGTATATTTTCCATCAAGACAACCATAGATGCCTGGATGTTCGTTGGTATTTTGATACGTAACAGCAACAAAGAATATAAGGTATTTGTTTCATACTGCCTCTTTTTTTTTTTATAGCATTTAAACTTGAATCCTTGCCAGCATAGAATAGTCCTGCCGAATTAAAGCGTCAAAATAACTCGTGAGCAAAATAATAATGGGAAGAATCTTTCAATATCCACGAGGTCACTTTTCCTCAAATGCTTTCCTGCCAGGGATGCTCAACTAAGCTGCCATCACGTGGACGTCATTGTTATTCCTAACAGCACACAATCCTATGGAACAAGCACGGAAAGCCTTTATGTTAATCAAGCTTCCCACTGGCAATATCCTCCCGCACGAGTAAAAAAGGAGAAAAAACCTGAACCAAGAGATGAGACCTACTGTCATACAGTCGACTACTGGGTCCTGCTCCAACGCTATACCTCCAACCCCCCCCCCCCCCCCCCCCCCCCCCCCACCTCAAAAACAAAAACAAAAATACACATAATACCGTGCACTTGTTTCATTTAAAATTAGTTTGAATAAAAAAGCTGTTCGGGCTTCCGATAATAAATTCGAGCGTAAAACCAAACATTCCTCAAAGGATCTAGAGATTTACTTAAATTTTATAGAAGATTCGCACACAACCTTCGGTAAAAATGAGAATCCAAATGAGGAACCTTGAAATTTCAATCGTCAATTCAACAATACACAGTAATTATGCATTCGCCAAAGGATACAGCAATTGCAATGTCTCATTAAGTCATCTGTTGCTGGATGTAGTTCCATCATTGTGGAAAAGATACTAAACAACAGGCTACCTTCAAGTTTTTTTGTCTTCCTTTTCTTCAATTAAAAAAACAGGCGTGATCCAACCTCAAGCTTACTCGGGGCGCGTTCTAAAATATACAGTCAAATACAGCATAGTTTCACCACCGAAAATTGAAATAAATACGCTATATTTTATTAGAAAATAATTGTTCTGTACTGTTTAAGGTGGAAAATGTTTATTTTTTATTATTTTCTACATCTTCAATATAATAATATATCATATATGTCCTACCTTAAAATTCCTGAATCTAACTCAACGCGAAACACCTTTTCAGACCTTTTTAGGCTTCTCCATAGACCTTTCCTAACCCCCGAACAAGAGCAACAACATCAACAACAACCTCAACAACAAGGTAGCTTGCAGGCTTACTCCCCGCGTAAGCTCAAATTAAAAAAAATTTGCATTCTATCACTGACTCAAACAAACAAACAAGCGCACATGCGTAAGGTTTCTTATCAAGATCTTCCTGGATCTGTGATGGCTATAAATAGACTTGACATAATAACAACTACGCGTCTCGTGTTTTTACGTTTTAAAGGACTAAAGGACAGACGAGTGAAAGGAAATTCAAATAAAAGCCAAAACATAAAGCAGAGTAAGAGAAACGATGTTATAATGATCCGAGATGAAGACATTCAGCCTCAAGAAACCATCACGTTTTAAGAACCATAAAGACAGCAAAACCATCTTGTGGCTCTCTCTCTCTCTCTCTCTCTCTATTTGTGTATGTATATGTCACGAAATGCTATACAAAGCATCCAAGACCCCCAGACACTCAGGACCATTAAAAAGAAAAAAAAAAAAATCCCTCTCCTGATGGATGCCAAGACGAACAAAACTACGAGCCCTACCCACCCAAAAAATGTCTGCATGACCTATGACCTCTCAGCCCTTGGGAACACGTACCGCACAAGGCGGAATCTCTAATTCAAAAGTGCGCGAGTGTGGCATCTACACACACTACACACACTGAACACACTGCGGACGCAAAATAATGGGTGTGTATGTGACTAGGAGCAGTGTGTGTGATTGCCCATTCACTTTACGTAGGACTATCCTCACCTTTATTCTCCTAAACTGACGAGGGGTCACCCACCCCCAGCCATTCCTAACCCCCCCCCCTCCCTCCCTCCCCAAAATCCTGCTGACATTACGGGTGCTGATGTAATGGGCAATGAGGTCCGATTGAGGTGGTGTGTTAAGGAATGAGAAAGGAGAGGAGAACGAGGAGGAGGACGAAGAATCGCAAAAACGAAGAGAAAAAAAGCATGAGAAATATATGAAAATGGGGTAGAAGAAGATACAGACGATGAAAGGGAGAAGATAAAGAAGGAAGAGGAAGACCAAGGCAAGAAAGCAGGGAATGAGCAGAGAGAAGGAAGAGAGGGAAACGCTAAAGAATGAGCAATATGAAACGGACACGACATCACCCCCCCCACCCCCTTAAAGGTTATGGAGAAGAGGCATAGAACAATGATTCATGGGTGTGTTGGGGAGGCGGGAGTAGGGGTGGGGGGGTTTGGAGAGATAAGGAGATTAAGCCCACATGAGAGGTGGTTAGATTTTTATCCTACTCTCGGAGGCCGATGACTGAATAGAGTCAGTGCCTAGATAGAAGGATATGAAGACGGATGGAGAAGCCTCTGTATCCACCAGCAGCATTCTGTTGTCCTGAATTATTCTCGATTCTTTTGAGTAAAGTATATATTTACTCGTTCTGCTGTTTATTTTATTAAATATCTGCGATGTAATTATACCCATTTATATTATCCTTCATTCCATTATCTTAAGACTGAGAAGTCTCCTGTCATACAAACTGACACCGATGACCATGGAAATTGTGACCCCAGTTCGAAATTCAAAATTCTAAGCGCCTTACATAAATGCAAAGAAGTATTTGCAGCTCTGCAAAGCCCTGGTTTTTAAAAGGTCCTGCTGTTATTACTACTCATTATTACACGTTCATAGTAGAAAAAAACGCGTTCTTTCTTTATAAAGCTTTAAAAGAGCATTATCTATTGTCACAATTATTACCATCTTATTATTCAGAAGATGAAGCCTATTCATATGAAACAGGCCCGCATCGGCCACTGACCTGAAATTCAAGCTTCCAAAGAACATGGCGTTCATTGAAAAGAAGTAATAATATGAAATGCAGAAATAAGAGATCACTTACTATAAAAGGTAAATAAATCAACAAATCAATAAACAGAAAATATTGTCAGTAAATTATCAAAATGCGAGGAGAATTACGTTAGGGTATGAATGTATTCCATCTCCGCTGGAAGTTCTGGAGTTCCATGTCGCAAAGACATCCCCAGGGGGGCTGTTCCACAACACATAGACGAATGATAAGACTGCCATTGAAAAGAAGTAATAATATGAAATGCAGAAATAAGAGATCACTTACTATAAAAGGTGAATAAATCAACAAATCAATAAACAGAAAATATTGTCAGGAAATTATCAAAATGCGAGGAGAATTACATTAGCGTATGAATGTATTCCATCTCCGCTGGAAGTTCTGGAGTTCCATGTCGCAAAGACATCCCCAGGGGGGCTGTTCCTCAACACATAGACGAATGATAAGACTGCCAGCTAATGAACGCGTTCAGATGACGAACGACTCTAGGCAGGCGGTGTTTATTCCGATGGCCTTAATATTAAGCTGGCTAAATAATGGCGTTAAAAATAAGTTATATCATAATCATTATGAACATAACCCGCCTCCAAACTAAGGGGTAATAAATACCGAGTGATAAATGGGTACATTAAATGGATATCCTAAGGAGCTTTCGCACTTTTTTTACTTAGTTTTACTCATTAATAATAATAATAATAATAATAATATGTTTTTATTAAAAGTGATTGCTGCCTCATCAGCTGCATTAATTTTATACAGGTTCTTCTCTATTTTTTCTAATTATTGCTTTCTCATTATTGCTTAAACTGGTGAGCAAAGCACCGAAAGTTGACATATCTCAATTAGGGTCAAACGATTGGGATTTTTATTGGTAAAAAATTTCAGTTGGGGTAGTCAAATTTTCGGGTATATTAATAATTATAATTTATAATTAATTAATTATTAATTAATTATTAATTAATTAATATTATTAATTATATTATATTAAATTTACACGGAACAAGCTAAGAGGAAGAGTAGGAAATTCTACATAATAAAATTCCCAAATTTAGACCCAAATAAAAAAAAGAAAAACAAAGAACAAGGATGAATGGAGTACAACACAAAATACGTAACCAACAACAAACAAATAACTTCTTACGAAAAGTAAACAAATTCAGGTTAGCGTATACCGAACAGAAAAGAGCCTCTCTTCAAGTATGAAAGATATCCAGCTGAGAAAAGAGAAGAGTTCCTCGCTAGTTGCTAAGTTGCCAGGGAGATACGCCCGCCCCTATAAAAAGGGGAGGTTATATGTCTCAGGAAAATGGAGTAAGTTCAGTCTGAAATATATGAGAAGATACCAGAGCAAGATAGGAGGAAATTGTGGTGCACTATCAAACCAGGTCAAGAAGAACCTACAAAGCAATGCGTCAGAAAGAGAGAGAGAGAGAGAGAGAGAGAGAGAGAGAGAGAAATTAACTGATGCCACTGCTGCTAAGGTCACATGACACCTATTCCTATCGGGAAAGACATGACATGATCGTCACGTCAAGTGTTGGATCAAAGGTGTAGTACACTCTACACTCAGTCTACAGTTTACTTCTCCCTCGAAATCATTACAAGGAGTTACAAGGATTAGGAGGTCTCAAAGGCTTGTTAGTCCATCCGAGGAGACATCGTGTACACACTTGTTACGCAAGATGTGAGAAGCTGATGATGAACTCGGAGAGTAACACTCACTAACCCCCTATTGGTCTAACGAACCTATCTTTCCTATTTTACTTTTACCTTCCGTACTCGCTTCCCCTCTCCTTTATTTTCCCCTACCCCTCTCCCTTTTTTCTCCCATCCATTCTCCACCTTTCCCTCCTACCCCTCATATCTGCCCCAGCCACATTCATCGCCCGCTGCCCCTCTCTACATTTACTCTACCTTTCCACATACCCACCTAACCAATCAACCGCTTTACATCTCAATTCGAAACTGACTCTGACTCTCTCTCTCTCCCTCCACGCCAACACCTCGGCTTCCTGCTTCTTCTTCTTCTTCTTCTTCTTCTCCCTCCAACATTCTTTCCTCGCCTTCATTCACGATTTCCTTCCTTCCTTCCCTTAATAGAAGATCCATCCGTCGTGACGTGCACGCTTCTCTGCCAATCAAGTTTCCCCTTCGAGCTGTTTCTCGTCTTCAATTACGTTGGCGAATGAAAGTGTTCTAAATGCTGTTTCTTCTTCTTCTTCTTCTTCTTCTTCTTCTTCTTCTTCTTGTTCGTTTGTTTGTTCTGTGCATTCTTGACAGACGAACGAATATGAAAATGCCAAGTTTTTTTCATCTCTCGTTTGACATGTGAATATAAATAATAATATTAATAATTTAACTCTTCAACAACCGATTGATTTTTTTTTTTTTTTTTACAGACTGGCAGACGAATAGCCAAGGAAATATTTTTTTAAAACAGCACTTACAATGATAATAGTGAAAAACTATATCAAATGCAAAAGTGGTTTGTTTGTTTGTTTGTATGGTGTTTTTACGTTGCATGGAACCAATGGTTATTCAGCAACGGGACCAACGGCTCTAAGTGACTTCCGAACCACGTCGAGAGAGAACTTCTGTCACCAGAAATACACTTCTCTCACACCTCAGTGGAATGCCCGAGAATCGAACTCGCGCCCACCGATGTGGCAGGCCAAGACCATAACGACCACACCACTGAGGCGCTGCCAAAAGTGCTATTGAACGAGACAAAGAGATACAAGTGGAAAGAATACATCCTTCAATAAAAAATATGAAGTGTCCTACTACATACTACAGGTACAGTCATAAAACAACTTATGATCATCTTATGTTTGAGCAATGGAAAAACGTCTCGCGCCCTCTCTCTCTCTCTCTCTCTCTCTCTCTCTCTCCTTTTTCCCTCCAACCTAGCTGCAACCCACAACAGTCTACTAACAAGGTACCTAATTCACTTAAAACAGGTCAACAGAGGCATAACCCTATTGATTTTTTAGGAAACACACCCATACTGTTTCTTTCCTCGTCCATCCTCGTCCAACCCAAGTAAGATCGAACGCAAAAAAGACAGAGAGAGAGAGAGAGAGAGAGAGAGAGAGAGAGAGAGAGAGAGAGAGAGAGAGAGAGGTCGTGTTGCAGTAACACAGGCTTGAAAAAGCTCAATAAGGATGGCATCCCCTTCCAATCTGGTGAGGGGTACTATATGCGCCGTCCACAGAGGCGAAGGCCCCATATGGCTTATAATGGGGGAGATGACTACAGTCGGCCATAAAATTCACGTTAAGCCTAAACTTTTAACGTTTCATGGAATTGTGCGCTGCTTCGTCAATGGATTCTTCGTAGGCAATAATACACGAATGCGCGTGCGGATACACACACAAAAACAAACGATACACACGCACACATATGTGTATGCATATGTGTATGTGTGTATGTTGATGTATATATTATATATATATATTTAATTTGGGTATGCAAGTGTGTGTGTATAACGTGTATACGTCTGTCTACATACATTAAAAAAAATTTCACTTCTTCTTCATCTATTTCACTCAATGTAACACTAATTAAAAATTTATATATATTTACAACGACAATTATAACCCAAAACTATTGCTCATACCACCAGGAATGACAAAATGGCCGCAGATAATTCCTGCAACTTTCCAATTATTTCTCATTTCCTGCAACTCTTGCTTCCTTTTCACACACACACACACACACTTTCCTAGTTAATTCCTCCCCTTCAATAGGCATATAATGACGTGGGTTAATTTTCTAATCGATTTACTCTCTCTGCAATTCTCGGTAATTCCACCTTTACCGCGTGCAGACATTCTTCTCTCATTCATTTGCAGTCGAAATGCATGATTGCTTCCGCCTTGTTTACAATTCTCTCTCTCTCTCTCTCTCTCTCTCTCTCTCTCTCTCTCTCTCCTCCTTCTTCTTCTTCTCCTCTTTTGCTCTTTAATCGTATGACGGAATTAATTTCTCTCTCTCTCTCTCTCTCTCTCTCTCTCTCTTCTCTTCTCTCTTCTTCTTCTTCTTCTCTCTTTTACTCTCTAATCGTATAACTAAAGTAACTTCTCTCTCTCTCTCTCTCTCTCTCTCTCTCTCAGAATAAAGGAATATATAGTTATGCTAAATACAAAAAAAAAAAAATTATGAGCTTCATCTCCGCTAATACATTGTCGCTTATTCGGGGAGTAAGCCTAAAAACTGCTTTGTTCTTGTTGTTCTTGTTTTTACTGCTGTTGTTTTTTGTCTGAAAAAGGACTTTCGCGATGAGTTAAAGATACAGGAATTTTAGGATAGATTATTTATGATTTATTTATGAGAATGAAAATGTAAAAAAAAAAATAAATAAATAACGTGCATGTTAAACAGCACAGGAAAATTATTTCTTATAAAATATGGTGTATTTATTTTCATTTTAGTTGGTGAAACAAATTTGACCTTAGATTTGAGCACGTGCCCCGAGTAAGCTGGAGGTTTCGGATCACGCCTTGTTTTATTCTCTCTCTCTCTCTCTCTCTCTCTCTCATTGCCAGAAATATGACATGGCAGAATGAAAGTATAGTTGCGCTAAATACAATCATTCATTTACGAGCTTCAATACAGCAAAGTACGCTGTTTTATTCTCTCTCTCTCTCTCTCTCTCTCTCTCTCTTTGTGGCACAAAATCCAGCCCTTGGGAAAGTCCCCTCCCGAAGCCTGGAGATAAAATTAATCAGGAGGCTATCAAAGGACCACGCCTTACTTAAACTACACAACCCTCTTCCATTTTACCTTAACCCTTCTGACGAAGGACACTCGGCTCTTCCTATCTGCTCCTTCTGCAGCAGGACAGAAACAGAGGCAGTCGGCAGAGAGAGAGAGAGAGAGAGAGAGAGAGAGAGACATTCGAGTAAAGTTAAATTCTCTTTCCGCAGTTTTCGATCACCAACCTGTAAATTATTCGTTTAGTCTGGTGTTTTATTCATAGCCAACAAAACTGAATATGAGAGAGAGAGAGAGAGAGAGAGAGAGAGAGAGAGAGAGAGAGAGAGAGAGAGAGAGAGGATTATTTGAAAATTGTGATAGAGATGTTCAAGAAAGTGGGCTAGAGATGAATAGGAAAAAGAGAACATATTTTCCATATCGAGTCAGAAAGCGGAATGTAAACAAAAGAGGAAAGAGGAAAAATATAAAAAAAAAGAGGAAAAATAGAAAAAAAAGAGGAAAAATGGGCAAAAGAGGAAAGAACACCTTCCTGCCACTTCTTACGAAATTAAGAGGAACTACGATTCATGAAACTACTGTAAAAGTGTCTGCATAAAAACGCTCTTCTTCCTTCTCATTTCTAT
This sequence comes from Macrobrachium nipponense, assembly GCF_015104395.2. Lineage (NCBI taxonomy): Eukaryota > Metazoa > Arthropoda > Malacostraca > Decapoda > Palaemonidae > Macrobrachium > Macrobrachium nipponense. Next base: position 26,789,422 of record NC_087204.1, on the reverse strand, counting down.
TGAGACGTCCGCCACTTAGCAATGGACACCGAACACACAAAATGTCCTCCATTGGAAGGAAGGTTTCAAGTGACAAAGTCGTGTGGGACAGAGAATACTGTTGAAACTTCGCCCTGGTCGCACGACCAGCAGCAACCAGCAAGCGTTGGCTTCTTTGTTACACGTTGTAGCATACTAAGTGGATTGCGAATCTCTCTCTCTCTCTCTCTCTCTCTCTCTCTCTCTCTCTCTCTCTCCCCGAAATAATCTGTATGCATTCGGTACTTCGTACAGCTTCTGAACAACCACAATACAAAAGGCTCTAAAATATAATTTCATTAAGGATTAATTCTATTACTGACCATGAAAGGTCTCTCTCTCTCTCTCTCTCTCTCTCTCTCTCTCTCTCTCTCTCTCTCTCTCTCTCTCTGTTGAATATTTATTTGATGGATATCCCTAATGTCAAAGTGTGTAAATCATAATTTGCTCGTGTAGAGTACTGCATAAATTCTCTCTCTCTCTCTCTCTCTCTCTCTCTCTCTCTCTCTCTCTCTCTCTCTCTCTCTCTCTGCTGGAAGATCTCTTGCCCTTTTTCACAGCCCTGACATCCAATTTCTTTCTTCTAATAATTAATTTATGAAACAGACTGCAATTTTCATGTACGAATCAATAACAATTAGAAATCTTTTTGCCTGAATGCCAGTAAAAAAATAATTAATGCACTTATCCCTTAATAGTTCTTTGAAGGTTTTCCAAACTTAACAAAAAGTAAAAGGACTGCTTGTTAAGGTATAAGATCGTCCTACCAACATAATACTTTATCAATAAAACTGCATTTAAAACGATACCGCAGAACTTTATAAAAAATAATGATATCATTAATTCTGGAATTATTTTGTACTTATAAAAGTTCCATTCAATTCAAAAATTATAAGACCGCTTCATTTATTTTGCTTTCTCGTTGATCTAAGTTCTCGTTCAATAGCCTTTTTATCGTCTTACTTGCTGACCTATCTCTATTTTTAATTTCGTTACCTCCTCATCAAATTTCGTTTGTTTGTTTGTGTGTATGGTGTTTTTACGTTGCATGAAACTAGTGGTTATTCAGCAACAAGACCAAAGGCTTTACGTGACTTCCGAACCACGTCGAGAGTGAACTTCTATCACCAGAAATACACATCTCTCACACCTCAATGGAATGCCAGAGAACCGAACTTGCGGCCACCGAGGTGGCAGGCCAGGACCATACCGATCACGCCACTGAGGCGCTAAGAGTCTTTCGATCACGCCTCGGCCGTCAGCAAACGGCTCCCCACCGAGGATGATTTACCGACCCTCAGGCGGACGTTATCGATCACTCCCATATATCTCGCCCGAGATTTATCGATCAGAGTCACTCTGACAACGACGGCTTTATTGCTGGGGAATTATCCACCGTCATTTATGTCAATCAAAATACCTTATTGCTGTTCTTCATCTTTTTTTCATTTGTCTGCTGTGTCGCGGGTTCGTTTCCCGCTAACGGACATCGTGATTTCTCCATATTTCTTGCTCTTGCAACTTAAGGCTTTTGTAGTGACAAGCGTGTTCAAAAAAGCGCGAAGAATTCGAGAAGTTAAAGAGGGAATTGTGGCTAATATATATATATATATATATATATATATATATATATATATATATATATATATATATATATTATATCACTCTCCATAAAACAGGAAACCGGCAACAAAAGTTCTAGCTACGTTCATCAATCAGCAAAATATATCTTTTATTTAATTATTTAATGAAAGCCTATGATTATAAATATATGTATATATAAATATATAAATATATTTTATATATATATATATATATATATATAAGCAGTAATCACAGATAAAAGCGAAAAAAGCGAAAGAGACGATAGCAGACACACACAGACAAAACAACAGAAAGAACAGATATTCTAAACAACAAAACAAAACCCACTTTCATACGGGCAATACAGTAGTGTACCTAACCCCAATAAAAACATTTCTGGAAAGAAATAAAGCAAACATTTCCATGTTAATCCCATGGTTACTTGCTCCTGTCCCCTTCTATCTCAATTCACACTCTTCCGTAAGTTTGTCTTCTGTCCCTCACAACAAACAAGGCAGGCAAACTAAACCGCGTCTCTCTCTCTCTCTCTCTTCTCTCTCTCTCTCTCTCTCTCATAATGTAAGGTTCACTTAAATTTCAGTCTCAGAATGATCATTTTACTTATTAACATTACTGAAGGATTATAAAAGGATATATATATATATATATATAATATATATATATATATAGAGAGAGAGAGAGATAGACGGGGAGAGAGAGGAGTGAGAGAGAGAGAGAGAGAGAGACGAGAGAGAGAGAGAGAGAATTGATATTTTAATGTTTACGCGCTTCGAGAAGATATTAATACAATAAATCTGAACCTATGTATATCCAAAAAAAAAAAAAAAATAGAAAAAAAAAGGAAATAGCATGGACTCCGTAATACGCAACATAAATCTGTAATCTAAAAAAAAAATGACAAAGAATTCAATGCATGAGGAAAGCGAAGCAATTGTGCCAGCAGTAGAAACCAAGCAAGTGTAAATACAAAAACAAACAAACTCGCAGATACGGCAAGCAACGACAAATGCTAACGCCATCTGTCAAAAAGTAAAAACGTCGTGTATACGAGCGCCCGCAACAACTAACGCCATCTCTCGGTGTGAGTGTGAACATTCGTCATAGTAGCGGCCTCTCCCTCCCAGACTCCACGAAACAGCACTTTCATCAGTAAACACATCTTAGCATCCGCAGCACGTCTTGGTGCATTCCCCCGGCACCCTCTTTGTGTGGTATTTAATCTCCGTCCGAGTGGGTAAAACAGGAGACCCCTTTATCATGAGAATGAATAAGGAATATGAAGCTCTCTCCTCTAGATGTGGATAGACCGTGTGGGATTTCCCAATTCAGAATTAAAAATCTGTTTAGTCATCAGTTATAATGTTATCTTATCGTGAATCCCAGGAATATAATAAACTGCCGCCAAAAAATAAAAAAATAATTGTAATAAACTACATAATATGTCGCCTGTAAATCTGAAAAGCGACAAAAAAGTAAACAAAGAAAAAGATTCTTTGGCGGTAAAATACTAGATTTTTCTTATTAAAAACTTAACATAAAACAAACTACCATTTCCTCGGCTTGTCTGTCTGCGTGCTTCCTCTCTCTCTCTCTCTCTCTCTCTCATTCCAATTCCAAAATAATTCTGCTACTCCTACTATGAGTTTCCACTATTTACATAATTCATGAACATTAAAACTGGCATTAAAAAAAATCAAAAGGACTTGCAAAATGATAACACTCCAGCGTTTTCCATTTCATTTATTACTGATATAAGAATTCCATGAAGTCTATAGGTGGCTACGGGCTGCTCCAGAGGCAAGAGTCCGTGCTGGCACATAGCCAGATAAATCATAACCAACCAAGATGATGATGTGCTTTTGAAGGCGTTCTGTACGTATCTAGATCTCTCTCTCTCTCTCTCTCTCTCTCTCTCTCTCTCCTCTCTCTCTCTCTCTCTCTCTCTCTCTCTTCGTACGTAAGCAGGTGAATACCAACTGCCTGTTTAACGTTGCTGAAGAGCTGATTCACACTTTACCACGTTTTTTAAAAATAAGGATTCTCTCTCTCTCTCTCTCTCTCTCTCTCTCTCTCTCAAATGGATATATTAGAGATATACTCTCTTATTTGTTACTTTTATCAAGGGAAATTTTGAAAAATAAATATATTTCTCTCTCTTTCTCTCTTCAAAAGATATTCTAGTTATATTCTCCCGTTTTTATTACTTTTCTCGGAGAAGAATTTCTAAAATAAATAAGTTCCTCTCTCTCTCTCCACAAATAATATTTCAGGATTACACTCTGTTTTCCTTACTTTTCTCAGGGAATAATTTTTCTAATAAATATATTCCCCTCCCCCTCCCCCCCCCCCCCCCACACAACTCTCTCTCTCTCTCTCTCTCTCTCTCTCTCTCTCTCTCTCTCTCTCTGGATTCTTAGCCTCATGCTAAGCATTTCACTTTAACCCATCCATCACAGCCCAAAGTCTTCCATCCTATGCAGATTTTGATAAAGCGAAGGTTCTCTTTTGTTGCTGGCCGTTAGAAAGACAATTTAATGCACACGTACCTTGGCGACCTGTACCTGCAGCCTTCTTTAATAAATCTTTTACGTAGGTCGCTGATGTAACTTTAGTGTCCATTATTAATTATTATTTTTTTTTTGGGGGGGGGTGTCTATCACAGTCTTCCAATTCGACTTGATGGTATAGTGTGGGGTTCCAGGTTGCATCCTGCCTCCTTAGGAGTCCATCACTTTTCTTACTATGTGTGCCGTTTCTAGGATCACACTCTTCTGCATGAGTCCTGGAGCCTACTTAGCCTCTAGTTTTCCAGATTCCTTTTCATGGATCTTGGGATCGTGCCTAGTATTCCTATGATGATGATGATGATGATGATGATGTGATTATTATTATTATATTATTATTATTATTATTATTATTATTATTATTATTTATTATTATTATTATTATTATTATTATTGAACCAAACAAAAACTTCTCTCAGTTTTCTGCTGAAGATGGAAAAAGAAACCCACAAGATCACTGAGTATAACTTTTTGACTTGAAGTATTTACATAGTACTTTTGTTAACACTCAAGCACTTTCAGGCCCTATCTGTGGCCCTTTCTCAAGATATAAATATACTTACAAGTAAACAAGTTCTACACAATCATCTTGTGGGTTTCTTTTTCCATCATTATTATTATTATTATTATTATTATTATTATTATTATTATTATTATTATTATTATTATTATTATTTTATGCAAGATCTTTCAGTTTCATTTACTATTCGCTTTCCTCCCAGGTTGATATCTGCTAGGAGCTTGTATAAATTTAAATGACTGGCAGCCTTGGAATGCAAAACAGAAAAAGTCGCATATCAATAAACAGCGCCCATAAGTAATATTATTTTTTAAAAAATGCCTGCCTTATGAACAGAGTGAAAACCAGTACGGGCTTAGTTAACAATAAACCTGAATGATGATGATCTTGGAGTAATCTTCAACCGGTAATAGCGGCGCTGCGTTGGGTAGACGATGAGTAATGCTTGAAATTTCCTCCAAACACCGGAAGAAATATAGCAGCGCTGCGCACTCAAGACCTTTGAAATGATAAAGAAGGGCGGTGGGATGCCAACAAACAAAGGGGGGATTTCAAAGACAAACAAAAGCGCATCTGTGCCAAACAAGGGACGGTTCACAAAAATCATGCCCGACTATTGTCTACTTTCCGCAGAGTAGAGAGAGAGAGAGAGAGAGAGAGAGAGAGAGAGAGAGAGAGAGAGAGAGAGAGGCGCTACAGTACTTCCACTTGGCACAATTAGGAACGAAGCAGCCCTTTGCCGTCGTGAGGAGGTTTTGGTTACAAATGAGGGAATTCAACCAACGTCATTTCATAGCCACCATGATGAATTGTAAACCAGACGCCGTGGATCTCCCAGGACTACATACTATAAGCTGCCAGCCACTGAAGTCGTTCTTTCATACTATGCTAAGTCTGTATGTGCACCAGCTGAATATTCTATGTTAACTAATGTCCTTTTATTTTCACGTTTACTTAATCATGCCTCTGTTCTCCACTGTTTTCGTCGTCTGCCGCATGAGTTTATCTCTAGTCTGTTGAAGCAAGTTTAGTTTAATGGGATTTTTTGGATGACCCCATTAGAATGGGCGTTCTGCTTGAATCTGTAATGTACACAAAGTGTCTCCATACTGCCTACTTATTTCTGTATGCAACGACGATAGTCTTAAATACTGTCACAGACAACAAAATTATACAATGCCATAGAATACCGTCACAAACAAAATTAACCTTACCTCATTTAGCCAAATCAAAAATGCTCTACCTAGCCAGAATATTCACAAAATTTAATCAACGCTTCGGCAAAATAGTTAATTAAACCAGTGAAACGTAACAGAAATAGGGGACCTTCTACTAATGCCTTGAGCAGAGCAAAATTGGAAACCCACAAACTACTCACACAAGAGATGGCTAACGTATAAACAAACATATAAACAAATAAATAAATAAAAAGTTACACAAAAAACTGGGCTAACATCGTCCCAGGTGAAGATCTTGATCAAACCAAAAATAAAAAAAATACAAACAAACAAAGAACTGAAGACCTTTATGGAAAAATAATGTTAAGAATGCGCTACTAGCAGCTCGATAGTTAAGGCCTAAGAGAATTGAGTCCTCCATGTAGTGCTCTTAAATGATATCGCAAAGAATTTGGAAAAAACTTCACTCACCTCCAAGAGGTAACAGATGCACTGAAAACAGACGCACCAAAATAGGCATGAAGATCGCACATAATTAAAGAAAAAACAGTCCGCGCATACTCGATCAAAAACAAAAAAATCCGAGGAATTCCGAGTGCTCAGATACCGACAATTCGCTGGCAAATATAGAAACAATGCCGGTAATTCGTTTGCAAATACAGAAAACAGCAACAACTCTCGTAACAATCCATTTGCGACGGCGACCCAAAGGCCAAAAAACCAGAGGCAAACCGGCATCCCTTGGAGATATATACACCGAGTAAACAGGACAGAGGGCAAGAGAAGCAGTACTGCAAGGCAAGTATACAGCAGCCCGATTCCATTTACAAGAATTTGTGCCAAATACGGGAAAATCGATGACAATCGGAATTTTGATGCGGTTTCTCGTCTGTCGCTTGGACACTTTGTTGTCCTCTGTTTGCGTGTGTAAATTAGGTTATCAGCCTCGCCTGCCTGGCCAGTGAGAGCCCTGTGAGCGATCGTGGGCCGTGGGTGGGAGACGAAAAATTTGCCCAGTCTCGTTCGTTAGAGAGAGAGAGAGAGAGAGAGAGAGAGAGAGAGAGAGAGAGAGAGAGAGAGAGAGAGAGCGACTTCATCCCAAAAGTTATGCCGAGAACCTTTAAATAGAACGTATACATAATTCCCCACACAATTTCCATTTATGAAGGAAAGGCATGTACAGGTAAACACGCATGCGCACACACGCATAGACTTGATACTTTCATTAGCTATATTTGAATCGCATTTGCTTTTTTTATTTACACTGTTGAAGTGATATACTGTACATATTTAACATTATATATTATAAATATATAATATATATGTAATATATATATATATATATATATATATATATATATATATATATATATGAACGTGTTAAAAATATACAGTATATAATTTCAACAATATAAATGAAATAAGCAAATGCGATTTAAATAAAGCTAATGAAAGTCTTATCTGTTAAAGCCCAACTTCCTACTGTTTAAAGAGAGCTCTGTACCAACTGCACAATAAAGGATTATACACTCCATGAATGGCCTGTTTCACCTTTCGAGGAGGTTTGTGAATGAGTAACGTTATTTACGCAAGTTAGTTTATGAATGACTTTTTTTTCTTACTAAAGTGGATGGGTTGAGTGGGAAAATAAACGAATGCTTTGTAAATTCAGGCTCATACGTGTATCAAGAAGGCAAGTAGTGTACAAATCTCTCTCTCTCTCTCTCTCGTGATCTTTTGCGCTAAGGTAACTTGGGTATATTCTCTCTCTCTCTCTCTCTTTGGATCTTTTGCGCAAGGGTAACTTGGGTATATTCTCTCTCTCTCTCTCTCGTGATTTGCGCAAAGGTAACTTGGGTATACTCTCTCTCTCTCTCTCTCTCTCTCCAAACCAGAAAAGTTGATAAAAGCGCATGAATCTCGCAACTTCTCCTTCGACAAATCAATCGCTCATTCAACTACTCTACCGAAAGTAAGTTGGAAGGTGACACATCACACGGTGACTCACCAACTCATTCATCCTTCAGGCATCAATCACTACGATACAACCCCTTCCAACCTCTTGACACCTCCTCCCAACGACCCCCAAAACCGTCCCAACCAAACCCCCGCGGCGACCCCTTCCACATCCGAAACCCATCTCCTGAAGCGTTGACTCGAGTTATGAGCTTAAGAAGCGCTAAGGGCTCTTCGAGCACGTACTACGCTTCACTGAAGTGTCGTGACTATCCCGATGCCTGTCGATCAACGGTGTGCTTTCATTCGACTTCCCGCGACACCTGGTCGATTTTGCTCATCTGCTGCTCTCGGTGTTTTGGCAACGAAGGAGATTCAATGATGACAGCGCTCTGAGGGAAATGAGTACCCTTGATAAGGGAGCATTCACTGAAAGGCCTGACTGATATTGTACACATATAAGAACCCTTGATTTAGAAAATTCACGGGGACGGGAGAGAGAGAGAGAGAGAGAGTGGGAGAGTCCCATGATCACAAGGTCATATATATATTATATATATATATTAATATATCTTATATATATATATATATATATATATATATATATATAATAAACGTATATTTAAGCAGTGTCACAGCCATACAACCATTCAACGATTAAATCAACAATGAACCCAATAAGAAAAATTCCACTATTTCATAGAAGAACAATAATTTCACAGAGCTTATGAATGATTTCACCCCGTGGAGGTAGAGGAAGGGATTACCTCGTCGAAGCCCTCCCTCGAACTAGAGAGAGAGAGAGAGAGAGAGAGAGAGAGAGAGAGAAACTCGGACTAATTATATATCTATTCGTTCATGTGACTCGCTAAGATGGAACACCTTGAGTGAGAGTTATTATGCAAACAGTTTAGAAAAGGTCAGTTCAAATGGTTCTTAACTTCTGACCCCGGCAGGCGTCACCTTCGTATGCTTTTACATTTTCGATCCATTTCAAAATAAATTGAATACAGAATTTAGGCCAAGGGCCAAGCACTGGGACCTACGAGGTCATTCAGCGCTGAAACGGAAATTAACAGTAGAAGGGTTTAAAGAGTAACAGAGAATACGAAAGGATGTACAGTAAAAGAGAATACGAAAGGATGTACAGTAAAAGAAACAAAAGGAGTTGCAGCTAGGGGCCGAAGGCACGCTGCAAAGAACCTTAAGTAATGCCTACAGTACACCGCATCAGGTGAACTGACGGCACTACGCCTTTCCTTTTGAAATGCTGGGCGTGGAAGGTAGCCGAAATACAACTATTAATAACGGTAATATACAATAATCATAATATTGTAATAAAAAGTAGACTCATTTCGCTTCTAAACAGAAGAAACGTCATCTATTATTTCAGGGCAGCACGGTCTCTTGCCCCTGAAACAGCAGGCACGTTAAGCCTATTGTAAACTATAATCAACTTGTTTTGCGACCTGAAATATCAGCTTCGTCTCTGACATAAAAAAAAAAAAGAGGATTAATATTTATTCCCATTTACAGAATGAAAACGATTACTTCAAGCAATAGTATTGTAAATAATGCAATTACTTCATATTCATGATGCATCAATAGCTATACTACTCCAACTCACACAGATGCTAGCCCTAGTTCAATATAATAGTCAGCTCTTTTATCTAATTCCCTTCATCTCATTCAAACCAGTCCATTTTACCCATTCCACAGACTTAATTACTTCAAAAGATTCGCCTCATTAGCGTCTTTATCTCTCTTCATCAATGACCTGATTACATGCTCGCTTAGGTCAGACACTTCAACTCTCTTTAACCTTGACCATTTCAGCGAATTACACTTAAAAAAATATATTTTTCTAAGTCATTTAAGGAGCGTAATTCCTTTGCCAATCAATGAGCTCAGTCCGTAAGATGATTTTCTCAACGCTCCAGTGAGTAAGTAGAGTCTCTTTAGCGGAATTTAATACACTAGACCACTGTTTCTCAACCTTTTTCTGGTGGTGGCCCCCTTCAATCCAGTGCAAGTTGTTGTGTGGCCCCTCCATGCCAACTCTGACTTCTTCCCCCCCCCCCCCCCCACACACACACCCGCCTTCCGTCCATCACCTTAATACGCCTAGGGAAGGTATATTAATGGTTCTAGTTTGAGTAGTACCATGTACTCAAAACACTAATTTCAGGCATGAATCAAATACCAATATTAATTGGAAAAATATTTTATTTGAACACTTATCTATTTACAAAAGGAATAAAAAAAACAAGGAATATATGTAGTACAAATATTGGCTTTATCTTGAAAGGTTTCAGTGGGATCCCTGTGACTGATGCAAGGCTGCCAACTTGTCAAATAATGGTTTGGCCTGAAAGCTGTCAGAGAGAGACGTAAATCGCCTCTTTTTTCTATGTCAAGGCGACTTCGTGTCTTTGACAGCAGGTACATCACCCGACTGAAACCAGTCTCAACCAAGTAAGACGTGGGAAAGGCAAGTAAGAGCAACTTCACATCTTTCCAGAGTATTGGGTACTTCTTATACACATCTTGATTCATCCACAGCTTCTGGTGTCCTCCACGCTTGAGCCTTGCTTGAGCTGTTGTGTTATTCTGAAGTTCAATGAGACTTTCTTGTAGGGTGACATCAACTTCAGATACATCAGCAATGAAGGGATCCACAACCAGTGTGGCACAGTCATTTGGAGTAGGTCAGAGAAGCGAGTGTCCATATCATTATGCAACTGCTTCAGATGGTCCAACATACATGCTAGGTCATCATCAAGCAGATCGGTGGATATAACTGCTAAGGAAGGAAACTGTGCAAACTCTCGTCTTCCAAGGTTCAACAGAACAGCTTGAGTTTCCTTTAAATGTAGTAATTGCCTCCTTGCAGGAAAACATGGTGGAGTTATTTGCCTTGAAGTTCTTTGTTCAGAACATTTAGCTTTTCAAATATGTCAGACAGGTAGAAGATGTCACTCTTTGCATCAACAAGTTTCTGTCCAAGTTCTGTCCCACTAAAGAAAGAGATAACACTGTCCTCAAAGTGCAACAAACGGTTCAGGCAATTACCTTTAGAAAGCCACCTGACTTCTGTGTGCAACACAAGTTTTTCAAATTCTTCATTGTTCTTTTCACATAATTGCTGAAAGAGGCGATCTTTCAGTGCACTACTTTTTATCAAGTTGACAGCCTTGATAACATGCCCAAGTGCTTCATGAAGACGTCCTGCTAGGTTTTTGGCAACCAGGTGCTGCCGGTGAACAACACAGTGCACACAAACGACATTAGGAACAGCTTTTTTTTAAGTAAGCACTGAATCCCCGATACCTTCCTATCATAGCAGCAGCGCCATCTGTTGCACAAGCCACAATGTTCTTGAGTGGAATGTTGTTCTCCTCAAAATAGACCTCAAGTTTTTTGAAGATGGATTCTCCTTTAGTGTCAGTCGTTAATTTCAATGCGAAAAGCATTTCTTGACATATTTCATCTACATCAAGAAACCTCACAAATGCCATCAAAAGAGCAGAATTATCAGGTAAAGTTGATTCGTCGAGTTGAAGCGAGAAATCATTCACCTGCAGTTTTGAGATTAATTGGTTTTCAACATCAGCTGCCATCTCATCAATACGGCGTGATACTGAGGAGTTGCTCAGAGGAATAACACTAGTTACCTCTTGTGGACTCTGATTCATGACTGTTGAAAGCACTACAGCCACTGGCCGGCATGATCAGAGATTCACCGATAGTATGAGGCTTACCTGCTTTTGCAATCAAATTTGCTATCTTGTAAGAAGCCAACATCCCTCTGTCTACTTTGCCACTTTTTTGTTTTTGGTAAACATATGATTCACTGTCATCCTTCCTTGGAACTCATCACGTAATTTCTTGAAGAAATCTAGCGGCTTGTCTTTCTTGTCTTTATGTGCAGTCTCCAGATGCTTTTTCAGTTTGCTGGGACGCATAATTTCATTTGAGAGTGAGGTCATACACAGCAGGCACATAGGCATTGTAGTATTTTGTGGAGATTCAATGAATCCAAAAGCAAGATATTCGACAGAATACTGTCTGCATTTTTTCTTAGCTGGACTGGTCATGCTTATCTAAAATAAAAAAACAAACAAAACTCATTAAAACTCAGTTACCGGCTATTATTGTCTGGGAAATCATTGCCCTCCACATATTCAAAATATTACACATTTATATATTTTGTGGGTCCTAAATTTTCTGTGGCCCCCCATGGCCCCCCATTTTTCAAATTTTGCCTTGTGGCCCCTGAAAAAATCTCATGGCCCCCAAGGGGGCCATATGGCCCACGTTGAGAAACACTGGTAGACGTTCCCTTTTTTCCTTGCGGTCGACCATCAACTGCTAACCTAGTGTGAATTGCGGTTCGGGTTTCATCGTGATGGCAAAGGAGACATTCTTCTTTCAAGTCGGCAGTAGCAATGCTACGTGAAATCACAACAACGCTCCTGCAAGCAGTCTAAAAGATGTTAGGAGTGGCAGCGCCTCTTTGAAATATTATTGGAACTATACCGTCAAAACGCAGCGATAAGATATCTAGTGCAAAAATGCCTTTTTAGATTCCTATTATTGGAAATAATATATAACAGTACTGAAATTCGTTTTTACACATATATACAAATAGACCGTACTAAAGTATTATTTTAAAGAAATATCATTGTCAAAGCAAGACAATCAAAATCGAATATGCATATCACCACAAAACGAACCCAATTACCCCTGGCTGGACCGATTTTATGACTTATTAATAATAATAATAATAATAATAATAATAATAATAATAATAATAATAATAATAATAATAATAATAATAATAATAATAAAAAGGTTGCATTACATTCGAAAAGCGTTTTCAAGAGATTCGGTAAATGAGTGTTTCTTGGCGGCCTTAATTTTCCTTATTACACAATTAACCAAATCTGATATAAACAAAACCCCGAAGTCCGATCTACTTTTTTGTCAATCAAACGGATCAACATGTTTGTTTGTTTGTATGGTGCTTTTACGTTGCATGGAACCAGTGGTTATTCAGCAACGGGACCAGCGGCTTTACGTGACTTCCGAACCACGTCGAGAGTGAACTTCTATCACTAGAAATACAGATCTCTCACTCCTTAATGGAATGGCCGAGAATCGAACCTGCGACCACCGGGGTGGGACGCCAAGACCATGCCAACCACGCCACTGAGGCGCGGTCAACATCTTTGGACGTATCTTCATAATATTAGACTTAAGATAACTACAGTCCAAATTCCCTTTGCCTAACAAGATTCCATGGTTAGCCGCTCAAAGACAAAAATTAATCCAGTCTTATCCAAGTATACTTCGAAATAATCCCGTTAGCTGACCTGATTTCTTTGCTTATCCAAGCTGAAATGACACTCAGGTCTTTGGCTGACCTCAAAATAAAAGTCCAGCTTATGTAGGGCTTTCATGGACCAAAGAATAGTGGATGGTAGATGAACTGACACCATGCTGAGGAACAGAGGAATACTACTTCCTGGATCTATAAGTATATATATATATATATATATATATATATATATATATATATATATATATATATATGACTGGTAAAAACGTTCTATTAGAACAGAATTCCATCTAATAAAAGGAGTCCATAAAAACACCAAA